>NC_056751.1:203657919-203762919 GCF_019279795.1 Protopterus annectens
TGTTTTTTCCTGTGAAGCGAATGCTTGGATTAAACTATTTTTACAGCTGAAAAGCTTTGTTCCTTGGCATTTTTATCCTGTGGATTTCTGTGGACTACACTGTTAAATTAACAACTACAAGGCTTGACTAAGTTGTCCTGTCTGTAAGCTTCATTGTGTTTTCTTCCAGGTTCTTGGCATATGTTTTTTTAGTCCATTTCCTGCCTTATCTATGGGTTGCCTACTGGCTCACTGACAGAACCCACACTGTGAAAGTAGCAGACTCCAAATCCAACTTCAGACCAGTGACAAGTGGAGTACCACAGGGTTCAGTCCTGGGTCCTCTCCTGTTTGGTATCTACTTCTCTGAAGTGCAGGCTAACACAGAAGGTCTTTGGCTAATGAAGTTCGCAGATGACTGCAATCTAGGAGTCATAATCAAAACTCCTAATGATGTGGACATCCTACAAAAGGGCCTCACTGAGACAGATGCATGGTGTCAAAGCCATGGCCTCAAGCTCAATGCCAAAAAGTGCATTGTCATCCCCTTTGGTAAAAACTCTGTACCCATGAACTACAACATGGGTGGTAGTATACTTAACACCGAAAGTGTGATAAGAGACCTTGGGACACAGGTGGACAGTAGTCTCTTCTTTGATAATAACATCGCCACTGTAGTCAGGAAATCCTTCTATATGGCACACCTCATCACAAAAGGGTTCTCATCCAGAAAAAAAGAGGTCATTGTTCCCCTCTACTCATCACTCATTAGACCCATTATAGAATACAATGCCCCTTTTGGTATGTACCTCACAAGACATCTACAATAAATGGAAAAGCTGCAGACATACCTCACAAAGAGCATTACCGGCCTCAAACAGATGCCCTATGCAGACCGTCTCAAAAAACTCCAGCTTTACTCCAACCGATATCGCCTACTCAGAGGTGATCTCTGACAAACATACAAAGCTATGTCAAACCCAGAGCTGTTGGACATGCTCCACTTAAAGAAATCACAATCCCTCTAAGTTACACGCTCTAGGGACCTAAACCTTGTCACCACAATAAGCAGAACATGCTGGAGGGATAGATTCCTGTCCAAGAGACTTCCCATACTCATTTATCTGTGTAAATAGCCTGTAAGAAGTTATTAACATTTTCACAAAAGGGTTTAATTTTTTTACATTCGTAAAATAATATGAGACCAGTCAGCTTTAGCAATCTGTTGACATCTCCAGCATGCTCCATTACAAGTAGAGTTGAATTTTGAAATTTTATTAGGAGTCAAGAAGGATCTATGTAGGAATTTCCAGGTAAATATTCTCCAGTACTGAGAACTTGAGGTTAATTTTACTGAAAGTAGTATATTTTACTTATTTTCTGGGGTTAATTGAATCGAATATCCTCTAGTAATACATTGCCAATATGTTGTTTTAGACGCTGTTTTGTAGTTTGTTATTAAGTTGTATAAGTAAGAAGTTCCATTCTTCATATTTTCATTATTATAAATAATTTCAAATAATCTACTTATAAACTTAGGTGAAGATGAGTATGACAAATTATTTAATACTCTACATAGATCCTTGGAGAATGGCAATGTATTCTGAAGCATTAACCATTCATTAGAGTTTAATTCATAAGGTGACATCATATATTGTATATCCAGAACTTTTTGATTTTTTATACAATGGAGCCAACAAACTATTTTTTTCTGTTCCCATTGCATAAATACTTCTTTATGAATTCTATCTGGAAAACTTTTTGTAATGCTGAAGGGGACTAATGTTGGAAACCAGATCTTTAATTCCATGTTCATATTTATAAACTTTCTAAAATGATTGTATAAATGATTTATTACAAATGTCTTTGTTGGTTTAAATATATTGTATTGTAGATTTATACACAATAAACACCATAGTATATTATTCATATGTATAATAGTAATATTTTTAGTAAGTTTATTTTCATTTAATAGAATCAATGTATGTAATTTTTCAAGTTGGATTTGTAATTAGGGTTAATCCATTCAATCACAATTTTGAGTAATGTAGCATTTATATATGATTCAGTGTCTGGGAAATTTATTCTTCCCTATCACACTGTCTTATATGATGCGCATAAGCAATTCTGTTTCTTTTAGGGTACCATAAGAATCTTAGTAGTGTTGATGATATTTTCTTAAGATAAGATATTTCTGGAATTAACAAAATAGCTTGGACGATATATAAAATTTTAGGAGGAAAAACATTTTAATCAATTGAAGTCTATCTTCAAAGACTAGAAGCATATTATTATATTTATTCACTAGAGAGTCTATTATGTCAATAATCCTTTTATAATTATTTTGTATTATATCTTGTGTATTATCATATAAATCTATCCCTAGGTATTTTATTTTTGTAGCTTGCATTCCTATGATACTATACTTATCTACTTGCATGTACTTTTTTTATTTAATAATAGATATGTAGACTTTTGATTATTACAGCAAAGACCTGAAATCTTATAAAATGTCTCTAATAGAATATCTAGTTCATCTAAGGCCTCTTTTGAGTTCAATAGAATGAGAAGTACATCATCAGCAAAGAACATGACCATAGAGTTATATTGGTCGAGTATATTTAGTCCTTTTATCTTCGGATTGTTTTGTATTAGTATAGCCAATAGTTTGATAGCCAGTGTAAATACAATGGGTGACATTGGGCATTCCTGTTTAGTACCTTTCATAATTTGTATAGGTTCTGAAGTAAAGGGTCCTAATTTGGCATAGGCCAAATTATTTTGCATACTTTTTTAATAAATGTGATGAAGGAAAACTGGAATTCATAAGCTTCTAGAATTTTAATTAGCTAGTCCCAATTTAAGGAATCAAATGCTTTTTCAATATCAAGTCCTATTATCAAGGCTTCTATATTTTCTTTATTTAGATAATCTATTAAAGTCAATATTCTTTTAATGTTATCATGTGTATGTCTATTCTGAATAAATCCAGTCTGGTCCTTGTTAATGATTTCATTTAATTGATTTTTTATTCTATTTACCAAGATGGACATAAAAATGCTATAATCATTATTTAGTAGTGAAATTGGCCTATATGAGCTGCAAATGCTAGCATCCTTGTTTTCCTTTAAAATGGGTATAATTAGAGAGTATTTCCATGAAGGGGGAATAATTGCATGGGTTTGAATCTAAATTAATGTCTTATGTAGCAAGGTGATTATATTTTCGGGAAATAATTTGTAAATTTCTGAAATTAAACCATCCATTCCAGGAGATTTACCAGATTTACTATCTTTGATTTTATCTGCGACTTCTTTGAGTGTAATAGGTTTTTGTAAATTTCTTTGTAAACTATCAGGTATTGATTTAATATTAGAAATCATATTTCCTAACAAGGAATGGTCACTTGAATTATATGTATCTTTATAATGATTACTATAATAAGATTTGAACGGGTCTAATATATCTCCTATTTCTGAGACCTTCTTATGTCTTTCTTCATGTAGAATATTAACAATGGAATTGGATTTGGATTGCATTTTGACTTTGACAGATAAGTTATGTAAGTGTTTCGGAGAAGTAGCATAAGCATTTAGATTTAACCTTTCTATGACTTAAAATATCAATATATATTTTATTTAGTTCTTCTATTTCCTTCTTGTTCTCAATTGTATTAGAGTGATTTTTTGATTTATATAATGTGAGTTTCTTTTGTAATTCTTGAAGTTCAGATTCCCATTCTTTGAGTTTATTTGTATACCAGGCAATCACGTTTCCATAAATATAAGCTTTTAATGAATCCCATACCATTACTATATTTACTTCCGAATTATAGTTTATGTCTAGATAGAAATTTAGTTCTTTCACTAACCATTGTTTAAATTCTTTAATTTTTGTAATGTATGAAGGTATTCTAGAAAGGAATGTTAGTGGTTTAAAATCTACTTGTACTTTAAGAACTAGTGAATTGTGATCTGATAAAGGGCATGGGATTATTGAAAAAGAAGTAATTTTGGATTGAAGATCTTGTGATATAAAATGTTTGTCTATTCTGGTTCGAGTACCAAACCTATAATCTTGATGAGAGAATGTCAAGGAATTATTATCAATAACATTGAAGGTATCTATCAATTTTAATGACTCAGTCCATTTTTTTAGTATTTTTGCAGTAGCTGTTAAACGTGGAGATTTTTTGTTGGTAGTTTGAGAAGTGTCATTTAGACAATTAAAATCCCCTACTATTATTAGATTCCCTCTGGAAATGTTTATGATTTGGTCTAGATGTGTTTTAACTGCTCCTGTCCCAATACCAGGAAACCAGTATAAGTTAGCTAATGTTCATAACCTATTATTCAACTTCAGTATGACTATAGCTATAAGCCCTTTGTTATCAATATATTTATATACTATTTCAGGGTTTAGGGAATTATTCCTCCATAAGATTATTACTCCCCTTTTCTTAGATTTAAATTTAGAGCATGCTAAGATCCTATAATCACTTGGATTCCAACTAAAATTATCATTAATTTTGAATTGAGTTTCCTGTAAAAAGATTAATTGGGGTTTATTTATCTTTAAATATCTTAGTAAGTTAGATCATTTATTTGGATTATTTAATCCATTTATGTTTAAAGATAGTAATGTGATATCCATGCCAAGTAATTTTAAAGAAGTATTTAAAATGTCAATATATTTTTCCGAAATCATCTCCTCTACATATAACAAAAAGAAAAATATTATTTTGTAATATCCATCTATCTCTGTGTAAGATGTTAACTTTAAAATAATCAAATAGAATTAAGTCAGGCTTGGTGAAAATAATTAATAACATAAAATTTAAAGAGAAAAATAACATTAAACTAGTTTGCACATTAAAACTTGCCCACCATGGAATGAAATACATTCCTAGTCCATCAGATAGGTACATCTGGTGAATTATCCCACTAACTTCCTTTTTTCATTCATTAGAGCTCCAAATATATAATTTTAACTAGTATAGGAGTCTATTAAAATATTTATTATGATTTATTCATTCAGCAACAGAAGTAAATGTTTATATATATCAATATATACACATATACATACACACATACCTATGCACACACACACACACACACACACACACACACACACACACATATATATATATATATATATATATATATATATATATATATATATAGATAGATATATATATATATATATATAGATATAGATATATACACATAGATACACATACATACATAATTAGTAACTAATCAAATAAACATAACGTCTGTAATAATGAATATTCAATTTTCTGAACTTGCTCGAAGCACAAATTTTCAAGATATAAAGTAAATACTTCATTTCAACTCATTAGTTATTTAACACTTTGGTCAGACAAAACGTGTAACATGTAATAGCTATTACTGATGATTATCATATCCTAAATCAAACAGACAAACAATATGAGTATTATTCTACGTATTAAAAGGACTGATCAAATAATCCATATCAAAATGTTTAAATCTTACTCTTATTATGTCAGCTGATATTAAAGTTGTGTGTAAAGTTTTCCTAGAGATGTATATGTAGATGTATTCACACATCAATATAACAAAACACTATTATATACAAGAGTTTAATGTGTTTCTAATAGACTAGATACTTAGATTTAATGTTTACTTCTACTAAAATGCTTCAAACATACTTTGTTAAGTTCCTGTACCTAAATAAATGTAAAATCATGAAAAGCTGTTCGGCTCATTTTTGTTACTGTAAGGGATCAGGCTTCTTAAAGAATACACATACTGGTGACCAATCACATCAACTCTCGTACATAGCTATAGCTACAATATTCAATAGCTAAATACTTACATAACTGTATACATAGCTCATGAGAGCTAGAGATTTTAAAAGCTTCTTTTTAACTTCTCGAGAGTGATTTTTCCCGCTCAAACTGCTTCCAGAGAGAAAAAAAATCTATGTTTTAAAACATTAACTCATTCCCTATCAGCTTTTATTTAAATAATACATGAAGAGTGCCTTCCGAGAGCTTCCACACCAGACACTACACACAATGCCTTACTCAGGAATCAATCAACAGTCACCTTAAGCATCTGGTTCCATTAAAACAGTGAAACTAAAGCCAAAAACACAATCACCTCTCTTTCAACTCGCCAAACACGGACATCTCTCCGATTTCACAGCAATGCTTCCTCATCAATAAAAAATAAAACAAAAAACCTTTAGTACACCTCGCAGACTACATTTTGCTGAATGCTAAACTCACCCATCCAATAATCCTTCAGGGGACTTCATCCATAGCCCGCAGCATATCTTGTTAACCCAAATGAATATAAAATATCAATCATACAAGCCAAACTGGAGATCACCAGTCGACGGACAAACGCCAACATACTAGCTTGTCACTTCACTCCAATGTAGCCAGGGCCAAGAATGAACTCCCCTCCACAGCATTTTATTTTATTTTACATTTGTTGACCGGGCTAGTCCAGCTGGATATATGTCCATTTTCAGTGGAGGCCAGGGGAGAAATGCTCCACAAGATACAACATAAAAGTCACGACAAATACATTAACAGTAGAATTTGTTACATAAGAAATCTTTTTAAAAAAAATATTACAAGTCTAAGATTATATATTTTATGTTTCAGTAGGGAAAGAAATATTTTTCTAAGAATTAGATGAACACGACTAAGGCAATTGCATTAGAAATGGTATATTACAAATCTTTATAACATATTACAAGCCTAGGATTTTATATTATGTATGCTGTTAGGGATAGAAAAACTTAATATAAGACTAAACTAGATACAACTATTAGTTTATATAAAATAGGTACTAAGGTCACATATAAACCTAAGAAAGAAAAACACTAGAGATAAATGGATAGAGTATATAAGATAAACATACAAGGATGCATTTATAGTGTTCTTTATCACCAAAGTTGTGATCATATATGAAGGTGGTTGACCATACCACAATATATACATATTTACATGTGAAAAAAATCTTAAGAAAGGTTAAGCTGACTAGAATTTAGTGAGTAAACACAAGACCATGATCTTGAGAGACTAGGAATCGTGGGAGTCTAGCTAATGGTCTGGCGCTTAGTCTGGGTTGATGCAGGGGCATAGCCAATGTGATTTGAGGTAGGGTTTGAGCTTGCTTTTGAATAAGCTGGCAGAGGATATTGAGGTTAGCTGGCTTGGGAGGATGTTCCAGGCTTTACCTACTGTACTGGAGAACAAGGTGTCACCAGCTGAATTGTTAGATTTTGATATTTGTACAAGTAGTTTATTAGATGAGCGTAAGGTCTTGAGATTGTTATAAGGGGATGACTAGGGAAGTAAGTACGTGTGTATTTTGAGGTAAATACAGGATCTTATGGGCTACTACTTAGTTGCTTAAAAAGTATTAGATTTGGCAACTCTAACCATCCTAGCTGATTCAGGTTGATACAGTGATGAATTATATAAGAGGACCCAGCTGCAAATCTGGAAATATTGTTGTAGGAGGATGAAAGTTTACTTAGATTACTTCTACATATTTTGGTATAGATAGGGGAGGCATAGAGCAGGGTAGAGATAAGGTGGGTGCAATCAATGGTAACCCTGGCTGGAGGTGTTAGAAAGGGTTTGATTCTATAGAGGGAACCTAGTTTTTTGTTTACTGTTTTAATGGTGTTATTAATGTGAGGTTCAAAAGACAAGTTATTATCTATTAGTACTCTGAGTAGTTTGGTGGTTGGCTCAGGAGATATTATAGTTCCGTTATTTGAAGTAATAGTAAAGTTAAGTGGGGAGGTTCTGCAGGTGGGGGTAAATAGTAGCATTTTCATTTTTTTGGGGTTAAGGATAAGACGTCTTTGTAGGAGCCAGTTTTCAGCTGTACTAAAGGTCTTTTGGGTTAGTGACAGAAGTTCTGATTGAGAAGTAGCAGAGCATATGAGTGTGGAGTCATCAGCGTATTGGATACAATCGGCTTGTGGGATTACAGAATGGAGGTCATTTGTAAAGATGGAGAAGAGTAATGGACCCAATATAGATCCTTATGGGACCCCTAGGGCAACTGGGAGGTGGGACGATAAAGTACTTTCCCATAGTACAGCCTGTTGTCTATTTTGTAGGTAAGATTGGAACCACTGTATAGTATGGGTGTCCAGTGACAGGTTTTTGAGTGTGTCTATAAGCAGTCGGTGGTTAACCATGTCAAATGATTTAGACAGGTGAATAAATAGGGCTGAGGATAGAGTATCATTATTACGTTTACTGTTAATATGGTTAGTGAAGTATAAGAGAGCAGAGGTGGTGCTATGAAATGGTTTAAAGCCATGTTGACAGGGTGCTAATAAATTGTGATCAAGTAGGTAGGTTAACAGTTGTAGGTGAATACATTTTTCCATTATTTTTGCCAAAGAAGATAGAATAGCTATAGGCCTGTAATTGGACAACTCCTTGGAGTTACCACCTTTATGCAGGGGAATAATGTGAGAGACTTTCCAGATTAGAGGAATAGTTTCTTCGGAAATTGTTCTGTTAATGAGGATCGATATGGGGTAGGCTATGACTTTAGCAGCTTTTTGTAGGTATTCTGCAGGTAATAGATCAGCAGAGAGTGTAGTGGGTTTAAGTTTCTGTATGAGGTTTCAAATGAGTGAAGTGGTCACTGGCAGAAAATGAAATTGAGGAGGATTATTGGTAGAGGTTGCGGGAGAGCATGGGGTGATAGGGGATAGTTGGTTGGCTAGGGATTGTATAGTTTCAGTGAAAAAAGTATTAAATGAGTCAGCTATTTGGTTGGGATTGTTGTGATCAGAGCCATAGGGAGAGGGAGTACTTGAGCGTCCAGGGTGTAGGAGGTTATTGATACCTCGCCAGAATTTTTGGGGATTATTTTGGTTGGTTTGTTGTAGCTGGTAGTAGTAGTTTCTTTTATCAGCTAATATAGCCTTTTTTGTTTCATTTCTTAGCTGTCTGAATTGCAGGTGATCTGAGGGGCTTTTTGTTGAGCGCCATTTGGCCCATAGTTTATTTCTTTGGAGGATTTTTTATTTGGCAGTTTTGGTGAGCCATGGTGCTGGTTTGGTTCTAATTCTAACTTTGCATAGTGGGGCATGGTTGTCTAAAATGGATAGAAATTTAGAGTTAAAGTATTTCACAGCATTATCTATCGGGAGGTGTTTCAGGGGTGACCAGTCACAGGTGCCTAGTTCAGCTTGAAAGTGAGCAGGGTTAAAATTTTTGTTAGTGCGAATAGTTCTACAGATGGTTGAATTTGGGAATTTATTATTATATTGGGAATTTATGTATACATAAACACTCAAACTTCATCCAGTTTGGACAGAGAGTCTTCCGCTCTATTCCAGCGAGAAAACAACATCTATATGACAGTTCATTTCCACTCTAGTGCAGAAAGCCTTTGAACAACCAGATACCCCACAGCAATAAGGTTCAAAGGACATTACAACATCTATACACCATTACATCACCGCTAAGGGAAATCTCATCCAGTGTCTAATTCACAACAAAGCAATGGGAAAATCTATCAATCATTAATAGTAATTAGGTTAAATATACTATATAACAAAATAAGCATGAAATAATAAATCAATTACCACATAACTATGAAATAATACTTTGCAAGTGAAGTACTATTAGACTAAAAACTAACTATAGGTATACTTATAATTAACAAATATATATAGAGAGAAAGGGAATCTAAATAAATAGATAAATAGGGTTAATATCTATATATAAAGATAGATAACGAGGCATAAAGCAAGGTGAGAGGGATGTCAATATTAGGAATAGATTGTTTAGTTAAAATATAACTTAGATTTATGAATTTTATATGAGGTAATAGAAGCACATATCTTTTTCTTTTACTCTAGTATTACTTATATATATGAAATGAAAGTTATGTAACACGTTTAGTCCATTTAAAAGTCTTTTAGTTATTAAACGAAAAAACCTTCGGCAACCCGAATCGAACTGTAAAACCAACTGCCAAACAGCAACCAGAATGGATGAAAAGAGGCCACTCAGTCAGATGTTAAAGGCATATTTGGATACAACACAATAAGGGAGATACATCGGATGTCTGGTACAACCATTTTTTCTTGGCAGTTAGTTTTTCCATATAGTCAACATGAATGCTATGGGGTACTATAGTATAGTGAGCTTTCACCACATAGAGTCTTTTTGCAGTTATACATCTGCAGATTTACTATTGATATTAAACATGTTAGCTTCCAAAGGTATTTGGGAACGAGTGGGACAAGTAGGCACTCCAGCCGGATATGGTCAATAGTTACGCATCAATGTTAATGTTGGATAGGGTACTACATCGATTATCGGTGTAAAAGTTTTTTAAAAAAGTTTTTAAGCATGTATATTTAAAGTATTATTTATGATTGACAACAACACATATTTGTATATAACCATCTTTTGCACATCTAAATGGTTATTTTATCATTATTTTTTTGTTTTTATTCTTACATTTAAATTTGATTGTAAGTAATAATGTTATGAATATTACATCATTTCCTGTTTATTGGATATAAAACCAGGACGTTGGGAGGAGTCCTGGTTTTTCTGAAGAAGTCCACGTGATATTAAAGTGGAAGAAAGCTAAAAAATAACATCTGACTGAGTGGCCTCTTTTCATCCATTCTGGTTGCTGTTTGGCAGTTGGTTTTACAGTTCGATTCGGGTTGCCGAAGGTTTTTTCGTTTTGTATTTTGGCTTTTCTGTGACCGAGTGGTGACCGAGTGGAGATCGAAGGATGGCCGCAGAGGTTTCCTCCCAGGATTCGTTACTTAACGTATCCATTCATCCGACGCCGGGCGTAACAAGAGCGGTTGGAGCTGAAGAGCTGAACCAGCGCAAGGAGCCCGAGGATCTAATTCAAATCATTACGGAGATAGTTTTCCAATGTTTAAATCGGAAAACAGTGACAAACGACAACGAGAGGACTGGTGAAGTTCCAAATGTTGTGAAAGTCAAAGCGGGCACTTGTTTTGATACGGGTGCTACTGGGAACAATTATTCAAATGGAAGGCATGGTTTCAATACCGAATGTGATACCAATAAAATCTTGGATAAGGCAGAACATGCCGGGAATGTTTGGGGTTTTGTTGCAAAATCCCAAGTGAATCCATTCTCGGATATTAGAAGCCTCAACAGCATTCCGGCTGTAAGTAACAATATCAATTTTGTTTCAAACTGTAAAAAAATGATTTTTGATCTTGAACGAATGGTTGCCAGACATGCTACTCTAAGCCTAGAAACACAGTACTTGAATGAATGTGTTTCCCGTAATATAGTACCAAAGGGTCTCAGGACAGCTAAATACCCCAATTGTGTAAGTCCTGGGGATGAATTAAGTTTGAAATTGACCAAGTTATACAATGATACGGGCATATGTATGATGCGGATCTTAGTGGGTCATTATGAAGGGGAACTTAAGGCCCTAACAGAAAAAATAAAAATTTTGAACAAAGAAATCAAAGAATGCAGTTGTTTTACTGAGGTAATTTCTCTGTACAATAGTATTGAAGCCAAGACCAACAGGCTTCGAGCGACTATCATTGTGAGAAAACAAAACAAGCTAAGAAGAGATATCACAGCTTATGAAGCTAATCAAGCTTATATTTGTCCCTACAATGATAGTAAGGATACTAGTAACAAACATTCCAATTCAGATACACCTATTTTAAATGGCTCTGGAGGGGTAGAGGCACCCACTAGGGTAAAAGCAAATGGCCAGGTTCCTGGAATTGAACTCCTGGTCAATAATGGTGGACTGGTTAGTGAGGAAGAACAACAACAACAGCACACAGTACACAAGGACAGTCCACTAAATAATAACAATGAAGAATTTGTCACAGATGAGGGCACTGCTTCCACTAGTTTCGCAGATGTGGTCAATTCTAACAATAACAAGAGTGCTGGTCCTTTTCACCAGCAAAGGACACAGCCAAAGAGGACTACCAGGTGGTACAATTCCACCCAGTACAGGGCGAAACCAAAAGGAAAAGGCAGAAAGAAGTGGTGACTTCACTAAACAATGACAATGCATATGATATCAGTATTGTAAATTTTAGCGATTTTTCAATAACTGATGCATGTATTGATGTGTTGCGAAAGGGTTTCAATTTCATTCCTTCAAATAATGTAAAAATTGGTAATTTATTGGTAGATTTCAGGATGTACATGCGCAAATTGAATTTAAGGTATATTTTACAAGATGTTGGAGCTGATGTTTCAGGAAGTGGCAGGAGACTAAAGCGACCCAGTACATTTAATCCAGCTTTAGTAAACACTTTACATGTGTTCCAAAAAATATGTGAAATGGAGTTCAGGAAAATGGATATCTGTGGAGTAGACGACAATCTAACTAGTTTAGAGCGGGATGCACTTTCCCACTTGTCTAGCACTCCGGACATCAGAGTAATGAGGGCAGACAAGGGGGGTAAGTTGGTCATCATGAATAGAGTAGATTACGTAGACCGCATTTCTTCCATGCTGAGTGATACTGACAATTATAAAGCTGTCAGCATTGATTTTGTGTTGAACCAGTATAGGAGGGTGGACACCCATCTTTTTGATATGTTATGCCAGGAAGAAATAGATAATTTGGACTATGACTTCCTGATGATAGAACAACCCAGTTTGGGTAATTTCTTTGGAATACCAAAATTACATAATGATGATGGGCAACTCACTTTCAGGCCAATAGTTTCAGCCAGAAATTCTAAAACTGAAAGTATATCAGTTTGGTTGGATGATACTCTAAATAAAATAGCTCAAAACTCTGAATATTACATCAGGGATTCTTGGCATTTATTGGAGAGTTTAGGAAGGTTCAATTTCAAACTGGAAGAAATCAATTTTGCAACTCTAGATGTTAAAAGTCTATATACTTGTATTGATCATGAGTTGGGAATTGAACACCTGAGGAATTATTTGACACACAACACTGAATTACAGAATTCTAGAATCAACACTATTTGTACCCTGATGGAAATAGTCTTACATAATAACTTTTTTGAGTTTGATAATAAGATTTACCAACAAATTTCTGGGGTAGCGATGGGGGCCAGAGTGGCACTAGCTTTTGCCAACATCGTTATGGCAGATTGGGAGCAGGAACACCTCAAAAAACATCCTTATTTTGGTAAAGCCATGTTCTATGGAAGGTACATAGATGATTTGGTTTTTGCATGGTTAGGGGATAGAACTGAATTCGATACCATGGTCGAAGACTTGAACAAAACCACTAGTTTTTTTGATATTCAAACATAGTGGATTTGGCAAAAGCATTAATTATTTGGACATCAGCCTCTATATTGATTCTACAAAAAATACTCTACACAGTAAAATCTACAGAAAGCCCTGCTTCACTAATCAATATTTGCACAAAGACAGTTTGCATCCCATTCACATGAAAAGAAATGTAATCAAGGGCCAGATAATTAGGCTAAGTAGATTGACATCTGAGGACAATATCTATCAGAAAGAACTAATACAGTTAAGAAATCTATTCATGGCTAGAGGTTACAAAAAACATATGATAAAGAGGATTGAGAATGAGGTCCAAGGGCTTCGAAATGGAGTAGCAGGACCAATATTGTCAAACATTAGAATGAGGCATATGGAAGAAGTTTCAATAAGTAGTACTTCGAATCGAGATAAGCACGTAGATTTTCACATAGCTTTTCCTCTCCCGATCTCCAACCAGTTGGGGAACATTAGAAGTATCATTGAAAGAAATTGGGGTATCATTCTGGGGAATAGAGATCTTATGGCATGTGTAGGCATTAACCAAGTTTCACATACAAAAATGTGACCAATCTAAAAAGCATGCTAGAAATGGACCACAAAAAAAGAGTGACACCCAATAGGGACATCAGTAAAAAGAAGGGAACTTTTGCCTGTCAGAATTGTAGACAGTGTAGGTACATAACAAACACTTCTTTTGTGACATTTAAGCACACAAGAAGGACATTTTGGGCACAAAAGTTCTACAATTGCAATAGCGAATATGTGGTCTATGTAGCTAGCTGTTCAACTTGTGGAAATTATTATGTGGGGAAAACTAAAAGAATGCTAAAACGTCGGATCTATGAACACAATTTGGCTATTAGGAATAAAGATTTGAACAATTCTTTGGCAAGACACTCACAGGAGTGTACAGATTTCAAGAAATTTGAATTTTTTGCCTTAGATCATATAGACAAATGTCTACTGAAGGGAGACTTGAATAACAAACTAGAGCAAAAAGAGTCATTATGGCAGTTGTGTCTAGGGGCAGATGAACCACCAGGTCTTAATGAAGGGATCAACATTAAATGCTTTTTAAACAATAGAAAATGATTTTTGAGCATTTAAATAATTTAATGAAGATAAATTAGTTTTTTCCCCACTATAATTTTGACAATATCAAAATTCACTTGTGTACTTATGCAAATGCCAAACAGTCTAGAGAACATTTCTACATTTTACCACTTTGAAAGTGCAGGCAAGTAAATGACTGGTCGCAATTTCCATTAGATGAGAATAGTTTCATTTTTCATTTCTCATGTTAGGATATTTCTGGCAGTGGTAGTAGATAATATACACAATACATATCCACCTACATTCACATACCAGAGTTGTCACCAACATATTTGAGTACTTTTGGAGGTAGATAGGTGACACGACATCTATTGGGTGCAGTTATGGAGAGATCTACACCCCAGCGTTATATAATTTAGGTAGGCACCAGGACCCACTGAGTGAGACGTTTAGTCACTTTCATGGGGTTTCCTCAGTCGACATAGGGGTCAACTGGTGTGTCAAGGGTTAAGCCCAGTTGGTACGTTAAAGGCATATTTGGATACAACACAATAAGGGAGATACATCGGATGTCTGGTACAACCATTTTTTCTTGGCAGTTAGTTTTTCCATATAGTCAACATGAATGCTATGGGGTACTATAGTATAGTGAGCTTTCACCACATAGAGTCTTTTTGCAGTTATACATCTGCAGATTTTCTATTGATATTAAACATGTTAGCTTCCAAAGGTATTTGGGAACGAGTGGGACAAGTAGGCACTCCAGTCAATAGTTACGCATCAATGTTAATGTTGGATAGGGTACTACATCGATTATCGGTGTAAAAGTTTTTTAAAAAAGTTTTTAAGCATGTATATTTAAAGTATTATTTATGATTGACAACAACACATATTTGTATATAACCATCTTTTGCACATCTAAATGGTTATTTTATCATTATTTTTTTGTTTTTATTCTTACATTTAAATTTGATTGTAAGTAATAATGTTATGAATATTACATCATTTCCTGTTTATTGGATATAAAACCAGGACGTTGGGAGGAGTCCTGGTTTTTCTGAAGAAGTCCACGTGATATTAAAGTGGAAGAAAGCTAAAAAATAACATCTGACTGAGTGGCCTCTTTTCATCCATTCTGGTTGCTGTTTGGCAGTTGGTCTTTTAGTTATTAGTTATCAGTTGATGCTTTGAGAGACTTCACCGAAGTAGGTAGTTTAGTTTCAGTTTTCTGTTTCTTCTTTCTGATATCAGTCCAACTATTTTTTTCAGTGGATCTCTTCAGTGATGGGGATGTCCATTCCATTTCTTCTGGAATGGTTATAATGTTATTATTTTTGATGAATTGAAAGGCTTCTTCCAGAGTTTTGAAGTTTCTCATCTCACGTAGGTACTGTATCCTTATCTTTGCAGGGAAGGCTATTTGAGCTTTGATAGGTTCATAGGTTCATAGGTAGGTACTAGGCTATCGGCTCTAGGGCCCATACAAGCCTATCCAAAAAATGTACCCTGGCTTTCGCCACCCAAGAAAATTATTTTAATGTGCCCCTGTTGAGCAGAGGCACAGAAATGATCCCCGGGGTAAATTTCCCATTTCCCATCCAATCATCAAGATTTTTCTTGAAGAGTGCTAATGTAGAGCTCTGTTTGACATAGATAGGTAGTCTGTTCCAGAGTATGGGCAGTCTCTGGGACAGGAATCTATCCCTCCAGCATGTTCTGTTTATTGTGGTGACAAGGTTTAGGTCCCTAGAGTGTGTAGCTTGGAGGGATTGGGATTTCTTTAAGTGGAGCATGTCCAACAGCTCTGGGTTTGACATAGCTTTGTATGTTAGGCAGAGATCGCCCCTGAGAAGGCAATATGCGATGGAGTAAAGCTGTAGTTTTTTGAGACGGTCTGCATAGGGCATCTGTTTGAGGCCAGTAATCTTCTTTGTGAGGTATTTCTGTGGTCTTCCCAGATGTTGTAGAGGTCTTGTGAGGTACATACCAAAAGGGGTGTTGTACTGTATAATGGGTCTAATGAGTGATGAGTAGAGGGGAACAATGACCTCTTTTTTTCTGGATGAGAATCCTTTTGTGATGAGATGAGCCATGTAGAAGGATTTCCTGAACACTGTGGCGATGTGATTATCAAAGGAGAGACTACTGTCCACCTGTGTCCCAAGGTCTCTTATCACATTTTCGGCATTAAGTAGATTACCAGCTATGTGGTAGTTCATGGGTACAGAGTTTTTACCAAAGGGGATGACAATACACTTTTTGGCATTGAGCTTCAGGCCATGGCTTTGACACCAGGTATCTGTCTCAGTGAGGCCCTTTTGTAGTTTGTCCACATCGTTAGGAGTTTTGATTATGGCTCCTAGTTTGCAGTCATCTGCAAACTTTGTTAGCCAAAGACCTTCTGTGCTGTCCTGCACTTCAGAGAAGTAGATACCAAACAGGAGAGGACCTAGGACTGAACCCTGTCACTGGTCTGATGCCGGATTTGGAATCCGCTACTTTCACAGTGTCCGTGAGCCAGTTGGCAACCCATCTTGTGACATAGGGATTTATACCTAGTTTAGTGAGCTTATCTATAATTCCAGAGTGGGGGATGGTGTCGAAAGCCTTGGTGAGATCTAGATAAGCTGTGTGAACCATTTTACCCTCATCTATGGCTTTGGTGACTGCTTCAAAGAAGCAGGTTTAGGAGACATGATCTGCCTTTTACAAATCCAAAATGGGTAGGGTCCAGAGTTTGGAAATTACCAATGTCTTTGTTTATGAGTTCCACAATGATACGTTCCATGGCCTTGCAGACCAGGCTCGTCAGGCTAATGGGGCGGTAATTCCCAGCGTCCGTAGTGGCTCCCCCTTTGTGGAGTGGGATAACCGTCATGGTGTGCTATTCAGTGGGCGCAAAGCCTGAGGTGAGGCTATGATTAAACAAGGTACTTAGGTAGGGTGCCAGTTCATTCTGTAGTTTGTGTAGAATGCAGCCTGGGATATTGTCAGGTCCCATGGATGCTGTGTTCTTGGCTTTGGAGAGTGTGTTTTTTACCTGTGCAGCCATGATTATAGGAACTTTGCATTCTTCCGGTATAGAGATGGGCCCTCTAGGGGGTGAGAGGGGGGTAAAGTTAGCACTGAATTTATCTGCAAGGATGTTGGCAATATCAGTTGGTTCTGTATATTTAGTGTCATTGTGCTGTGACTCAGAGCAGATCTGAGTGCTCCCATTTAGATTCTTGACATAGCTATAGAATGCTTTGTGGTTGTCTTTAGAGTCAGTGGCAATTTTGTTTTTGTAAATAGCTTTGGAGGATTTTATGAGGGATCTCAGCTTCTTACTGAGGTTGACCAGGGAGTTCCTCCAGTCATGGGATTTTACTCTTTTTTTGCAACAGTTTCTTTCTTCTGTTGTAGAGTTTGTTTATGGCAGAGGACCACCAGATTGGCTTCCTTTTTTTGGAGGATAACATCTTGGTTCTATTAGGGATAGCATAATCCATGCACTCGTGTAAGTGCTTATAAAGTGCATTTGTGTAAGATTCGGCAGTCATACCTCTATTGTCCATCTGCATGGGTGTCATGAAGTTTGCCACTTCTGTCTTAAGAAGTGTGAAGTTGGCTTTGGAGAAGATTTTTACGATGGTTTCCCTAATTGGGGCTGGGGGTGGGATGTGGATGTCTAGGCTGATTAGCTTATGGTCGGATCTGACCAACGAGGAATTGACCTCTGGTGTGGAACACCAGTTTCCCATGTTGGTAATGACCAGGTCTAGGATATTGCTGCCCCTGGTAGGGGTGTGAATAAGTTGATCCAAGGCGTTGGAATTTATGAATTCTAGAAAACGTTGAGCAAAAGAGTTGGTACATGAGTAGTTTTCCCAGTTAATGGTGGGAGTAGTTGAAATCACCCGTTATGAGGGTGTTGCGTTGTACCCTAATACTTTCCAGTGTATCATAAAATGAGGAGTGTGTATCGTGGGGCATGGTGGGGGGTCTGTAGCAAGCTACAATTTGGATTGCAGTCTTGCCCAGAGTTAGTTGCACTTGGATAATCTCGGATGCATTATGCTGTGCAACTAGCCTGGAGGTGTGGATATCCTTAATGAATATGGACACTCCTCCGCCTTTAGTGCTTCTTTCTGGGTTAGGTGGCCAAAAGGTGTGGTATGAATTGAAGCCTGGTAATGCAGGGATGCTCTCTGGAGCTTTGAACCAGGTCTCTTTCACTGCACAGATGTCAATGTTCTCCATTTTAAGGAATGCCTCGAGTGAGTGCATTTTGAGATTTAGACTTCTAGCATTGAGAAGCATTACCCTCAGATTTTGCTTGCTTGTACCTGTTATGGTGGCGAATTTGTCATTTGAACCTTGCCTAAAAAAGGCACTATAGGGGTGGCAAGAGCCTTAGCCAGTATCTGGAATCCTAAGGGTGACAGGTGCAGGCCATCTCTGGCAAAGCATCGTGGACTGTCGATCATGTTGTCCCAGGCAAACAAATACTGGATCCCCTTAGAATGACACCAGAAGCTTTGCCAATTGTTGAAGTCAATCATTTTGTCCTTGTACTGTGGTATCATTCTGGGTGATGGCAGGAGGCTACTCAGAGTTAGGGTCATACCTGCCTGGGCTACAAGATCGGAGAGCACCTCCATGTCTTTTTTCATGTAGTCCAGGGAGGTACGTCTCAGGTCATTCACACCAACATGGACAATGACAGTGTCATATTTGTACTTATTGTGGAGTGACCTGAGTGCATGCGTTATGTGGTGGATCCTGGCACCAGACAGGCAGCTGACAGTAACGTTCTTCTTGTTTAGTCTAGTGAGTGGAGCATCAGTGTGCCTGACTATAGAGTCACCTATGACTAGAGTGTTGGGTATGTTGTTATGCCTTATGGGCTGTGGTTGAGTGGCACACTGAGTTTGTGGGCTATGTATCATTTGGGTTGCGTTGGGGAGTGGAGTTTGCTTCTGTTTATGCTTTGGATGTCCCTGATGCTTGGGCAGGTTTTTATTGAGAGCCTCCATGAATGTAGGTGTGTGTTTTGTGTTTCTATGTGTGTGTTTTGGTGGTGTAGGTTTTGAGGGACTATGTGATGAGTGTGGTGTGGTGCAAGTGTTTACCTTCTCCTCTTGACTGTCTAGTCCAGTCTTGGGTGAAGAGAGCTTTGCTTCCAGTTTGGCTATATAAGTGCATCTCTCACAGGTTGTAGTGTTGGGTGGTAGGAGGAGAGGGTTGTCTGTGTACACGAAGCAATTGCTGCATTGCCCAAAGATGCCCAGATTCATCAGGTAGATAGGAGAAATCACTGGGAGCTGACCCTTAGACATGCCTGGATAAGTGCTTATTTATTAAGTACTAAAAATTGCTTTCCACTAGACAAGTGAGGAAAGTTGAGTGCTGTAGTAATTTGCAGCTTATGTAGTGCTTACAATGAGTTTTGAACAAGTGCTGAGTTCAAAGAAACAGATTTGAGTGCTGAAACTAGAAAACTGGCTAGTTATAAGAAACAAACTAAGCTAGAAGGCTTCCCTCCAACACAGAAGGGCTTGGAGGCTCAGAAGCCTACAAACAGTCTAGACCACTTAACAGGAAAGGCAGGAAACAAGCTTGAAATTTATTTATTTTTTTGTTCTCTTTCCCAAATGGTCTCTTTGTGCACAGTAGGTGTGCCTGAAATCAGAATATGATCTCACTGCACTCAGTTGAGTGAGCAAATGAGATGGGCCCAGAAGGAGTATCCAAGCACAAATTTACAAGAGGGGTTTCAAAGCCACTAAGATTAACATCAAAACAGAAACAGGGAGGGTGGGTGGGAAAACTAACTGAAAAACAGAGTCAAAACTTCCAGTTCAGTTAATAATCATGCAACACAGTTAACTCAATTTAAATACTGTATTATTTGAAAAAAAGTGCAGATAAAGGTATTTAAATTCTCATATACGTCCAGTTGAATACAACTATTTCTTAGCCGGCCAAAGCTGAGGTTTTTAAGCAGAAAATATTTCAAACTGTACCACTTAAATAGGCAAGGACAGGAAATGAAAGAATGTGGCTACCCCCACACCTGCAATTACTAACAAATAATCAGATTTATTCTGTTTCAGAATTTTTATTAGTGGACATGCCTTTTTCCTCTGTTCAAGAACTTTAGTGGAGTAGTCATTATCAAATCTTATTAGATGTTGATTATATTTTATTGGACTTTTCCTCCATGCTTTTTTTTAGCACCAGTTCTTTGTCCATAAAGGATAAAAATGTTATTATAATTGATCTTGGTGGCATAGAGGCAGAAGAAGAGGATAATGCTGAAATTCTATTTCCCAAAGCAGAATGTGCCCTTTCTATGCCAAATGACAAGCCTTCATTGAGATTTAGAATCTCTGGTAGCCATGAATTTAGAAATGAGATAATGTCTTTTCCCTCTGTATTCTCAGGTAGACCAAAAATGCTGATATTTGATCTTCTCTCCCTATTCTCTAAGTCATCTACTTTGTTGGAGAGCCAGGTATTTTGTGTCAGGAGAAAATCTGTTTGTGTCTCCTCTTCTTTAAGTCTTCCATCAATGTCAGATAAAGAAGTGTCAATAGTTTTTAACTTAAACTGATGCTGCTGAAGCATTTATTTAAAGACTTCTGTTTGTTTCTGAGAGTTCTCTTTTAGATTTTGTAGATTAACCTTAAAATCATCCATTTTTACATATAGTTCTTGTAATGTGGTAGTCACTATTTGTAGTTCCTTTAGGGACAGTTCAGAGTGAAAGTTCTTCATGTTACTCATCTCTTCAGCTGCTGTGTAAAGACTCCTGAGTAATTTGACAGGAAATGTCTTGTAAAAACCCACCAAAAAATGTAATTAGTTATTTTAGACTATTAACTAAATATTTATAAAGTTTTGTTAGAAAAAAAAATAATTACATTTCCTGAATTTGATACTAGTTTATGGAGCTCTAAAAAACTGTTGCCTTCAGATAGCCATGTAGGCTCTGTCCCCTTACTGTAACTCTTGAATATATACACTTGTGTATGATAAACGTGAATAAATAAAGTAAAATACCAGACATTAAGTTCAATTATTAAAGACATTAAGCTTTATTATGTAAAAAAAACAATGTCTTCCCTTTCTACTCAGAATATAAATAATTAAGAAAACGATGCTCCCAAAGGCATTATTTTTAATTAGGCACTTATACCACATTTTAAATAAAATACAATTATCAAAACTATAATTTTTAGATTTTTCTACAATTTATCTATACAAAGATTTAGCAGAAATAGCCCTATTATACCTATGTGTGAAGAAAGATTGGGCTTCTACATCATTTTTATTGCACAATAGTTTATATTTCTGGGCACTATATTCAGGCTACACTCAACCGAAGACTGATTTGAGCAGGAGTAGAACTGGTGGCAATTTATTTAAGCAGTTCACAGTAACAGTTCAATAACACTCACAGAGTCTGGGACACATCCAGATTAGAATATTGGCATGAAAAGTTTAGGGTGAAACATGTGAATTGTTTGATTGAGTCCACTGTGTTTAAAAGGCTATTGTCATCTCCCAACATAGTAATAGAAAAGAATCATTTGTACTGGTTTAAGTGAATGAAGGAAGATCACTGCCATAATTGTGGCTGAGGTATAGAACTGGATAAAATTTTGCAAGTCCCCAAAGTTTTGCATACCTGCTCTGATATGAAACTACAGTGGCTGTATATTTAAAGCTGAGTCCATACTTTCAAAAAAGGATGTCCTGTCTACTCTCAGAACAATGTAGAAAGGTTTTGATATGGATTCTAATGCAGACTGGCTTCAACATAATGTTAATACTCTTATGTTTAATGCATTTGTAAAGGAATTTCTGATGGTGACTTAATTAGATTTCAAGTGATATAAAGCTAAAGTGGAAAACTAGCTAGGTGGTAGAATTTTAATCAAGGAAATTAATTCAACTATTGAAAAGGGGCTACAACACTCATTTACCCCTTGCCTTTTGTTTACATTCCTTAAGTCTGTTAATTGTTTACAGTATCTAGCTCTCATTTCTACAGTGTATGTGCAAAAAGATTGTTGGAGATGTGGATCTGCAAATCTGCAACTGTATATGCTATGGTATCATCTCTGCAACAGAGACAAATATAATTCCATTTTAAATTGCACCAATTTGGTCCTTAGATGCACTGTATCAGATAGACATTACTTTATATATTGGTTATTAGAATACTCCAGTGGAGTATGTCTATTCCTATTTCAAGTATATCAGATCTTTCATGTCAAAACTCATAATTATTATCTTCAAATATTAGAAAGACTGACTGAATGATTGGAATAATCTTATACATAATTATAGACTTATGTTTACAACTTGGTTATGTAAAGAGGTTGAAGAAAATAATTAAATCAAAACAGAATAGATTCTTTTTTTTTTTTTTTTTTGCTTGGCATATCCTCCTTAAAATTAACAATCATTATTCATACTAGACTTACCTGACAAATTTTATGCATTTCTCTCTGTACTTGATATACTGAAAATTATGACTTAATTTGATTGCATTCTATTTGCCACTTAGCATTTGCTACAATACATGTTTTACTGCTGAAAAAGCTTTACTGTCTGAAAATTATTAAGTAGAAGAGAGTGGCAAAGATAGATATATAGATATACAGATGATTTTTTTTTGTTTTCTTTTCATTTCCAAAAATGTGTCCTTTTCATCCTTGGGCTCTGAGTTCTTTTATATAAATGCATCAACCTATAGTAAGCATTGTAATATCATAGAAATAAAGAAATTGGCACTGCTTGAATATTTCATTAATTATAGTACCACAGCAGCAAATATATCTATTTATAACCATGCATGGCAGCAAAGAGCTTATCCATTAGCAACCAAAGACAACGGCCATGTATAATGCATCTTAAAAAGGAGACACATTTTTTTAATTAACAGTATTTCAATAAGAAGCTATTCACATAATTCCAATAAAGTATTGAAGTGCTTGTGTAAATAAAGATTTAATAGTCTTGTGTTCATATTTATCTATTCTACATTGTGATTTCTGAACGAGTTATGAAGGCCTTACAGAAAGCATACAATTTAATGAACATTTTTACCTTGTAATAACTCTTATATTGTAATATTTCAATAATAAATGCATGACGTTGTGATGACTGGGGAGAGATGGGTGAAGGCTGCCAGCCTAGTCAAATAGAATTTGATACATAATTCTATCAACTGTATAAATAAATGTAAAATACAGGCATGTTTTCTTGATAATAAATGTAAAATACAGGAATGCTTCTTGAGTGTAAAGAATACTGTGAAATGTGGCACTGCAAAATATGTGACAACATTGCACTCTACTTGCCCAGTGAAGCATGTTGTGACCCTTTCATGTTAGAATTCAGCTCCACTGTGGCTGGATGAAGGTTTCATGCTCATTGTTTTAAGGCTAAAGTTTATGACCAAAATTTAGATGTGGAAGGTGCTTTATTGCTCTAGTTTCTGTTAGAATATACATGTGAAATGTCTTCTATTGTTGTACGTTTCTGTGCAGGTGTTAGATAGCTAAATAATGCAGTTTGTTTGCCTGCGAAAACCTAAGTGTCGAAAATTATGTCATTTGGGGAGGGACCCAGCAAACATGTTTGTTAGTAATGTTTAAAATACTATTTCTCAGAAGAGACTGGGAGCATTTTGACTTTGGACATCCAACTTACCAGCACTCTGCTTATGCTCACATGTAAGTTTTAGCACTGTGATTTCTTGTAGGAATAGTTAAAGCTAGTAAAGATTAATTAGATATTTTTCTTTTAAATCAAACCTGTCCTGCTGTATTATTTTAAGTTTCTGGGTGTTCTCTAAACTCTTAAATATATCTGTGGTATAGTTGTTTTGTCTTGTGTTTTAATTATTTAATATTAAATATTTTTAAAACCTTCTACCTGTGGCTGATTTGAGTAGAGATATGCTCTAGAGTACATTGCATATTTATAGAGGTTATTATAATAGGCCACTCTAAAGTAAGCCTTGACTGTTAGTCATACTACCATTGGATATTAATATTGCACAGTAATAATTGGACACCCTTTTAAGGGTCTTTTAGTAGCTGATATTATTTCCTTGGTGGTGGCAGTTATTACTACCGTATAGTCTGGGTAAAGTGGCACAGTTGGAGAACCTGTGTCAGCCTTTCCCAGGAGTGTCTGTGAAGTTGTAAAAATACTTATCTCAAAGTGTGTGTGTGTTGTGTCAGGTACTTGGCAGGGACACGAAGCACTGGTTAGACAGAGAGGGTACTGGAGGTTTTAGCTTGCCCAGTTAGGCTGAGACTTGGATGCTATAGCTGTGTCAGTGGGGAGTCTTATTGGGGACCTGGTGAGCAAGGGAGCAACCAGCCCCAGACTGACTGTGTTCTCTGCGTGCACTTAAGGGAAATTGTACTTTACTGTGTGTACTAGTTATCCTTTCCTTTTCTATGAGATGACCTCCCTGGTGTTAGTGGTGAGGATTGAGGCTCCTTGATTGCTGGGCCAGGGCATGGTCATCACAAGTGTTTGGCAGTGGTGAGATCTACTTCACATACTAATTGGCTTGCTATGGTGTGGGTAGAGCGAATTCCTGTGGCTTATGTGCAGTGATCTCTAAAAGTGTTTTGTACTCTAAAACAGCCACTCAGTGTATACTCAGAGTTCAGACCACAATTATTTTATTTCTTTTGTTAGATTAGTGTTAGTCAGATTGAGCAGGCAGCATGTCAGCAGAAGAGTATAGAAAGCTGACAAGGAGCCAGCTGGTGGAGATGTGCCAGGCTAGGGGACTGGTGCATGGAAACCTGACTAAAGCAGATCTGATTGCAGCCTTGATTACAGCTGCATCAGAAAACAGCTGCTTGGAAGACAATCTGACTGACAGTGGAGATACAATATCCTCAGAGAATAGACAGCTCAACCTTTCTGCAGTGGATTTAAAAATCTAGCTGGAGCTAAAGAGATTTGAGTTGGAGGCCAGGCATATGGAACTAGAAGCAGCCAAGAAAATGAGGAGCCTAGAAGCTGAAGAACAGGAATGGCAGAGAAAGCATGAGAGGTAAATGCTGACTCTTCGCCAGAGTCATGGAGGTAATGGGGAAGGGAGTAACTGGACCCCAAAAGCACAAAAGGTGAGTAAATTTCTTCCACAGTTTAAAGAGGGGGATAATTTTGATAGCTTCATTCATATGTTTGAGCGGGTAGGTAAACAGTATGAAGTTGACCAAGGGCTCTGGGTATAGTTCCTGACCCACTTACTCCATGGTAAAGCTGTAACTTCTTTAGCAAAAATGCATGACACTGTCTGTTTTTATTATACTGCTGTAAAAATACATTTATTATAATGTTTTAAGTTAACACCTGAAATGTATAGGAAAAAGTTTCGTAAGCATAGATGCAAGGCAGATGAAAATGTATGTGGATATGTTGCTGAACTGAGCACTTACTTTCATAGCTGGGTGAGTGGATGTCAGGTCACCACTTTTGAAGGGCTGGCAGACCTTTTGGTAAGGGAACAAGCCCTTAGCACATTGCCTGAGGACATAAGGATCTGGTTAGCTGATAGACAGTGTGCTACTTCTGAGGAGTTGGGGAAGAAGGGAGACCTATACCTGTCCAACA
This sequence comes from Protopterus annectens, assembly GCF_019279795.1. Taxonomy (NCBI): domain Eukaryota; kingdom Metazoa; phylum Chordata; order Ceratodontiformes; family Protopteridae; genus Protopterus; species Protopterus annectens. The sequence continues at coordinate 203,683,883 of NC_056751.1, forward strand.
GGGCAGCCCTGCACAGGAAAGGGACCTCCAGTAAGGCTCATGGAACTAATGGAACCCATGGTGGGCAGTGCAGACTGCCCCAACAGAATCTGCCAGTAGCAGGGGAAGCCACTAGTCCAGGTACATGTCCAGAAGCTAGGGTTAAATGTTTTGAATGCAACCAGTGGGGCCATGTGACATACAGATGTCCATGGAGGCAAGGTGGGGAACCAAAGGTGAGTGAGCCAGTAAGTGGGAAAGACAAAATGCCAACAGTGTGTTGTCTTGAAACAACAGGGGTATGGAACTACCATACTGCAGATGTCCTGAGAGAGAAGGATTTGGATGAGGCAGTACTATGTACTTATACAGTTACATGTAGTGAGGCTAGGAGACAAGCATGTGGTTCTGGTATCCTGGAGGAGACCAAGACAAACTGCACATTTTCAGCCAGGACTGCTCAAGTGGTTACTTCAGGGAGTGAGCTACACTGTAGCAGTGAGACTGAATGTGAGCCACAACCGCTTCTGGATACTGATGTTTCCTTGGACAGGGTAACTGCCAAGGTAGAGGTGAGTAGTAGTACCCAGGCTGACAGTGAGGCACCACTGTCAGAGGATGCCAGACTTCCTGTGGAAGGGAAGCTGGGAAGGGTTACAAGGAGAGACTTGAGACAGGCTCAGCTCTCAGACCCTACATTGCAAGGTTTGAGGCAGGTAGCTAGGGAGGCAGCTGATTCTCAAGGGAAGGGTGAATCTATATACTGGAACAAAGGGTTACTGTACAGAGAGTGGACCCCTGAGGGAGGGCTAGAAGGTGAAAGAGTACAGCAGTTGGTAGTGCCTAGAGCTTACCATCTGGCCCTTCTAGCCATAGCCCATGATATTCCCTTTGCAGGTCATATGGGCATAAAACATGCAAAGAGGCGTGTTATGCAAAACTTCTATTGGTCTGGAATTTCCAGAGATGTAACAGGGTACTGCAGGACCTGTGAGCAGTGCCAAAAGGTAGGCAAGGCAGGAGACAAGGTGAGAGCTCATTTGATGCCATTGCCTGTGATTAAAAAGCCATTTCAGAGGGTAGTTATGGATATTGTGGGTCCTCTGAGTACCCCAAGTTCCACAGGGAAAAAGTATATCCTAGTGGTAGTGGATTATGCTACACGATACCCTGAGGCAGTGGCTTTGTCTTCCATTGAGGCTGAGAAGGTGGCAAATTCTTTACTAGAGATTTTCAGCAGGATAGGTTTCACCAACGAAATACTGTCTAACAGAGATGCCAATTTTATGTCAGACCTGCTGGCTTGTCTGTGGAAGTCCTGTGGGGTGAAGCACATGAAGACCACCCTCTACCATCCCCAGACTAATGGTCTTGTTGAGAGGTTAAACTCTACGATCAAGTCCATGCTATGGGCATTTGCAGATCAGTTTAAGAGGGAGTTGGACAAATATTTGACCCATCTGTCGTTTGCTTACAGAGAGGCTCCCCAGGAATCCACAGGTTTTTCACCCTTTGAGTTGCTGTATGGGCATAGGGTGAGGGGACCTATAGATTTAATTTAAGGTGAGAGGGAAGGTGAGTGTGAGTCTCACAAGGAGTCTGTTGTGGCATATGTCCTGAACCTCAGGACAAGGCTCAGGGAACTCAGGGTTCTGGCCCAGGAGAACCTGGCAGAAGCCCAACAACAGGAAAAAGGTGTGGTATGACAGGAATGATCGAGCTAGAGAGTATGCTGCAGGGCAGCAGTTGATGGTTCTCATTACTGTCAGACACAACAGGTTGCAAGCAGCATGGGAGGGACCCTACAAGGTGGTAAGAAAGGTATGCAATGTTAACTACATGGTGGAGGTGCTAGGCAGATAGCAGGGGCACAAATTGTACCATGTTAACATGATGAAACCTTACCATGATAGGGAGGCCCTTGTGCTGAGCATTTGCAGTGGATTGCAGGAGGAGTCTGAGGGAGATCTGGGGATTGATCTCTTCAGTGAGGCTCGGGCTGACACCTCGGTGGAAGGGGTAGCAATGTCCCAGCAGCTATCTCCTACCAAGGTTTGAGAGATCCGAGCAGTGTTGCAGGAGTTTGGGGGCATATTCACTGGGAAACCAGGGAGCACCCACCTGGTGCAGCACCAGGTGAATACAGGACCCCAGAGGCCTATCAGGCAGACCCTTTATAGGATGCCTGAGAGAGTCAAACAGACTCTGAAGGAAGAGGTACAGGAGATGTTGGAACTAGGGGTGATTCAAGAGTCCAACAGTCACTGGGCCTCACAAGTGGTGTTACTACCAAATAAGGATGGCAGCACCTGGTTCTGTGTGGATTACAGGAAATTAAATAGTCACACAGAGTCAGATGTTTACCCCATGCCTAGGACAGATGAGGCCCTAGAGCAGCTTGGTGGTGCTAAGTATCATACAACCATTGATCTTAACAAGGGTTACTGTCAGGTGCAGTTGACTCCCAGTGCTAGAGAGAAGTCATCCTTTTTGACTACTTTTGGCTTGTATTAGTTCACAAACATGCACTTTGGGATGAAGAATGCCCCAGTGACTTTCCAGAGGCTGGTATAGCATATATTAGCAGGAGGGTTTGCCCTTGCTTACATGGATGATATTGCGATCTACAGCCATTCCTGGCAAGAGAACCTTCAGCATGTCAGGGAGGTGCTGGGCAGATTACAGAGGGCAGGGTTGACCATTAAGCTGAGCAAATGTCAGGTGGATATGGCAGAGGTCTCCTACCTAGGACATAGAGTGGGGAGTTGTAAGATAAGGAAAGAACCTGCCAAAGTGGAAGCTATTCAGGCATGGCCTGCACCTGTTACCAAAAAGTAAGTGAGGGCATTCTTGGGGACAGCAGGGTACTACAGAAAGTTTGTTCTCAGTGATAGTACCATAACTGTTCTCCTCACAGACCTGACAAGGAGGAACAGGCCAGATAAGGTAGTGTGGACCCCAGCATGTGAGCAGGCATTTCAGAAGCTTAAGGAAGCTTTGGGAGAACCCCCTGTGTTAACCAGTCCAGACTATAGCAAATAATTTGTTGTGCAGGTGGATGCTTCAAACTATGGGGTCGGGGCTATACTTAGCCAGATTTCTTCAGAGGGAGAAGAGCACCCAGTGGTTTATCTCAGTCATAGGCTCCAACCCAGGAAGGAATGCTATGCAGCGGTAGAAAAGGAATGTCTAGCCATAGTGTGGACACTACAAAAACTTCAACCTTATCTGTATGGAAGAAAATTCACTGTGGTGACAGATCACAACCCTCTAACATGGTTAAAGAGAGCCAGTCAGCAAAATACCAAGTTTCTAAGATGGAGTCTGGGATTGCAAGCATATAATATGTCAGTGCATCACCGCAGTGGGAGTAGCAATGCCAATGCAGATGGGCTCTCAAGACAGGGAATGGGGTGAGGTACTCCCAGATAAACCTGACACTCTCAAGTGACGTTTCTCAAGGGGCACTTGAAAAACTTGCTTGAGTTCCCCCCGGGGGGGGGGGATGTGAAGACTGGGGAGAGATGGGCAAAGGCTGCCAGCCTAGTTAAATAGAATTTGATATATAATTCTATCAACTGTATAAATAAATGTAAAATACAGGCATGCTTTCTTGATAATAAATGTAAAATACAGGCATGTTTCTTGAGTGTAAAGAATACTGTAAAATGTGGAACTGCAAAATATGTGACAACATTGCACTCTACTTGCCCAGCGAAGCATGTTGTGACCCTTTCATGTTAGAATTCAGCTCCAGTGTGGCTAGATGAAGGTTTCATGTCCATTATTTTAAGGCTAAAGTTTATGACCAGAATTTAGATGTGGAAGGTGCTTTATTGATCTAGTTTCTGTAGAATATACATGTGAAATGTCTTCTAATGTTGTAAGTTTCTGTGCAAGTGTTAGATTGCTAAATAATGCAGTTTGTTTGCCTGCGAAAACCTAAGTGTCAAAAATGATGTCATTTGGGGAGCGACCCAGCAAACATGTTTGTTAGTAATGTTTAAAATACTATTTCTCAGAAGAGACTGGGAGCATTTTGACTTTGGACATCCAACCTACTAGCACTCTGCGTATGCTCACATGTAAGTTTTAGCACTGTGATTTCTTGTAGGAATAGTTAAAGCTAGTAAAGATTAATTAGGTATTGTTCTTTGAAATCAGACCTGTCCTACTGTATTATTTTAAGTTTATGTGTGATCTCTGAACTCTTAGCTATCTCTGTGGTGTAGTCGTTTTGTCTTGTGTTTTAATTATTTATTATTAAATATTTTTAAAACCTTCTACCTGTGGCTGATTTGTGTAGATATATGCTTTAGAGTAAATTGCATATTTATAGAGGTTATTTTAATAGGCCACTCTAAAGTAAGCCTTGACTGTTAGTCATACTACCATTGGATATTAATATTGCACAGTAATAATTGGACACCCTTTTAAGGGCCTTTCAGTAAATGACACTATTAACTGGGTGGTGGCAGTAATCACTACTGTATGGTCTGGGTAAAGGGGCACAGTTGGAGAATCTGTGTAAGCCTTTCCCAGGAGTGTCTGTGAAGTTGTATAAATACTTATCTCAAAGTGTGTGTGTGTGTGTGTTGTGTCAGCTACTTGTCAGGGACGTGAAGCACTGGTTGGACAGAGAGGGTAATGAAGGTTTTAGCTTGCCCAGTTTGGCTGAGATCTGGACCCTATAGCTGTGCCAGTGGGGAGTCTTATTGGGGACCTGGTGAGCAAGGGAGCAACCAGCCCCAGACTGACTGTGTTCTCTGTGTGCACTTAAAGGAAATTGTACTTTACTGTGTGTGTATTAGTTATCCTTTCTTCTTCGAGGAGACAACCTTCCTGGTGTTAGTGGTGAGGATTGAGGCTCCTGATTGCTGGGCTAGGGCACGGTCGTCACAGACGTTATAATTAGAAAGCCATAAAAAGTAAATAAAGTTTTAAATTTGTAGTATTTAGTTGTACGTTATTCATGTAATATCAGTAAAGCATTCTAGAATTTGGGCAAACAGACAGTGGTATGTATTCTTGTGGTTAGCTTACTCATTTGCATAAGCATAGACTGAAGGAACTGCATAATTTGAAGAATTTTACTGCCATATAAAGTCCCTTTCTTCACAATTGTTTTAGTAATTTGTTTGTGTCTTTCGGCTTTTCCCGGTTAGAGGTCGCCACAGCGGAACTCCGGTCTGCTAATAATTGGCAGTTGATTTTTACGTACCGGCTTGCCAGGCCTGATGCACAACCTTCAACAAAGGTACGCCAATTCACACATGTCTCCATGCAGAAGACGCTCTAGCTGAGAATCGAACGGCACAGTGTCTTACTGTGAGGCGACAACACTACCGCAGCACCACCACCGCGGATCACAATTGCTTTAGTAATAAAAGTCTAAATTAATAATGAACATGAATGCAACAGTTAACATTGTTTTGTCCAAAATAATTGTCTCAAAATTAATCACATTTCCACAGACATGCTGGAGGAAAACTGAAATATTTAAAATCATAAAAGGAGAAGATTAAACTGTAACTAACATATTCCTAGATAAAATACTATGGTGGGTTGTGGTTAGTATTAAATAAATGGCTGCTGTGTTGTGTGGAGACAGCTATTTGGTGCTACAGACCAGAAAGACAGTAGAATAGTTTTATATTTTTATTTTACATTTTCATCTGATTGTGATTTGTAGTTTCTTTATGAAGCTGCTATAAATACCTGCAGTATTGTCCATATGATTACTAATTGGTTTAAGGCACACAGAAGCATATAACGTATATATTTTCATTTTCATATAATATTACAGAAGGAAATAAAAGAAATACAGCAAAAAAATATATATATGTGTGTGTGTGTGTGTGTGTGTGTGTGTGTGTGTGTGTGTGTGTGTGTGTGTGTGTGTGTATAATGAGCCACACTGTTGTCACTACAGTCCCATCCTATTTAATAAGACTTACAGTACCAGCAACTTATTAATCTTATATATCAGGCTACATAGCTTAAATGAGTAGAATTACATGCAATGTTATCAACCAATATTAAATTTGTAAGAAGGTTAGACATGTCAGTTTCATTCTTGTCTACTTTCAGTTTGTGTTACCTCCCAAGCTGTGTACTGTATTAGTATGTGCATATATACATCTATACATCAGTCATGCGTTTCATCCCCCATGCACTTATGTAAAGTGTTTAATTAAGAAACAGAAAAATAAATGCCCCAAGACAGACAGGCAATAGCTAAATAACTAATATTATGTCACTTACATGCAAGCTCACTCAGTAACCATATATCTTAATTTTAATTAACCTAATAGCACCATGCCAATAAAAAGGCCAGGAAATGGATTGCTCATCCAATGATCAAGTGCTCATCTGGACAAGAAAAAAGTGTGATAAATTAAGGGAACTACCGAGAGCTTTAGACACTACAATTAGAACACATAAAGGGCAAACAAAGTGCAACAAACAAAGGAGAAAAAAATAAAACTCACCCTTTCATTTAATCATGGGGGATGCTGACATACAGCAACACACTTCATTTAATAGTCGCTCTCTGAGTTAACTTGAATCAATAGCAAAGAAAACTTTTTTTGCAAGCAAAATCCTGCTTCTGAGCATATTAATATATATGCTACTATGGTTCCTTTTTTAATTTATCATAAACCTCAGATAATTTTAATTTAATTTCTCTGTTAATTTTCTCTCATAATAAAAACTTGCACTACAAGTTTATTAGACAAAGTAAGCTTTGTACTAAGCTAACTGCCATTATGGGCTATTCTAAGTCTAGTCAATTACCCATGCGAGAATCAAACCTTGCACATTGTGTTTATAACATAAATACCTTAACCATTATGCCAGCATTCCATGAACATTTCTTCATATTTGAAATATATTAACAATGCTGATTCTAATGAACTAGCTGACATCCCATTCCTGTTTATACCTCCTGAAATGGAAATGGAAATGTTTACGCTCGGTTGAACTGCAGAATATACCATTTCTACAGTAATGCTGTCACATAATGAAATGCAACACTGCACTTAAAGGTAAGATTAATTTGTATTTGCTTTGTTTTTATTTCCTTTTACTTCCAAAAACATGTCATTTTTAACCTTGGTCAATGGGATCTTTTGTATAAATGCACCAACCCCTAGTATGCTGGTATTGCATTACCTCAAGTGTTTTTCAGAAAAAATATGATAACTGGCCATGGACCCTCCATTAACATTTATTCTTGTCATGTACCTATAGAGCAGCTAAAAACACTGGTACCAGATCCAGCGGAAACTAAGGCAATCTAAGCTGTATATTTTGCAATGCAGTCATCCATGATGTAATAGTAACCAAAAACAAATCTCCATACATCAAGTAATATGGTAATGAGAAAGAATAATAACCTTAGTTTTCACATGGTGTTTTCTTGCTATATGTTTATTGGCAGTATCTGAAAGTCTATAGACTTTTATGAGGTATGCGAATGGGAATAACAATTTTGTGTTAGTTTTTTTTTTGTTTACTATATCGTTTCTTTGCCTTTATCTGCACCGACCATCAGTTATCATTGCTGACAATTGTCTCTGTCATTCATCTGCTTGTTTTTTTTTTTTAATTTCTCCAAGTCTTTCAGGTTTCTAATACCATGACAAGAATGGACCCTAGTATTAAACCATAGTATTATTAAAATTCATGAAATTAGTATTGTTTCAATCTCATGTTAGCTAGAAGTGCTCTTTGCAGCACCCACAGTGTGACCAGTAATGACTCCTTCTGCAATTCATACAGAGCTGCATAGGTTCATAAGTTCATAGGATAATACTAGGTTATTGGCCCAAAGGCCCTTATAAGCCTGGGCAAGAATTTCACCCATATTCTCACAAAGTCAGCACCTGTTTCCCCTGTCCAGCAGTAACACAGGCGGGTTCCCAGGGGTGTATTTTCTGTTTCTCATCCAGTTATCCAAGTTTATCTTAAAGAAGGCTATTGAGGTACTCTGCTTTACAGGGAGACAAAGTCTATTCCACAGATGGGAGAGTCTTTGGGACACAAATCTATCCAGCCAACGAGTTCCATTAATGTCAAAGACCAGGTTGAGACCTTGTGTGTGGGTTGCACGAATTTAGTTTGACTTATGGATATGCAGCAACTCCATCAAGGCTGAGTCTGAGATGGCCTTGTATGCTAGACACAGGTCACCTCTGAGCAGTCTGTATGAGCCTGAGTAGAGGGACAGGGCTTTTAGCCTACCTGTATAGGATAGGTATTTGAGACCCTCCCTGAATTTTCCTGGATCATTAACATATCTAAGTACAATTGTAAATTCTTTTTTATAAGACCCATTGCTCCTACTACTACTGGAACTGTCTGGGTATCCTTGTTTTTGCCTGCAAATCCTGGTATTTTATGACTTTGTGTCTCTCTGTATATAAGACACTGTAGTCACTAGGTGTAGCAATTTCAATCATCGATGCTACTTTTGTCTTCTTTTCTTGGACTACTATATCTTGTTTTCTTGCATCTATTTTTTGAACTGTTGGTAATGCGCTATCCCATGTGATATAAACTTCATCATTTTCTATAATGTCTTGTGGCTTATGTTTCTAAAGTTTTTCAGCTACTTCAATAATGCAATGTTTGCACAATCCCCTATACAACAGTCTTGCCACATTATTATGCCTTTCAGTAGTGCCTTCTGCCACTAGTATATCACAACCAGCATCAAGATGTGTGACTGCTTGTAATTCATTTTTATAAAACCTATATTTGTTTGTTTTTCCCACATGTTGAATGGATTTTGTAAACCAGTCCACTATTTTGGGCTGGTAACATTAACTTTTCATCTTTTGGTTTAAATTCATCTCTCCTTAACCATTCTCAAGTTAGATCCTGATCAAAATGAGGTTGTTCCCAGAGTTTTGTATACTTGCAAGTATATTCATGCATTTTCCACTTTTCTTGCTTTGTCATTTAATCCTTCACCTTATATTCTTTCTTTTGTTTTTTGGCACATTCAGTTGCTGCCTGATTTTTGTGTACTTCTGGTTTGATTTCCATTCCCGCTTGACACCAATATGCTTTTGCTAAATTAAGAAGGGAAGTCATCTTAGACTTATTATCCTCATGTCTTAAAAATGTCACTATGTTTGGGACTTGTGAGGTCAGTAGATATGTATGCAGTCATATGACTGCAGATCTAAAGATGTAATCAATTTTGAGGAGACCCATACCTCCTTCAGAGAAGGGAATATGTAGTCTTCGCATGCAGTGATTTTTTATAAATCATTTGATAAGCATGAAGCATCCTCCTTGTTTTTCTGCTCAACTAATCCAATACCTTTTGGGGCCAGTCAATCAGTCCAAAACTGTAAGTTAGGATGGGAAGATCAAACTGATTTATAGCTTGGACTTTGTTTCTAGATGTTAGCACTGTTTTCAGTATTAATTTTAATCTATTAAAATATTTTTTACTAAGTTTTATTTGCATTTGTTCATGTCTTATTGCTGATCCTTCATCAGTTCCCAAATATTTATACAATCCTTCTTGCTCAAGTTCTTTTATATCATATTCCTACCTAGGGTGATGTTTTCTTGGTGCTGCAGCTTTTCTGCTTTAAAGGCTGCTTTTGAACATTTATCAAGACCAAATAACATTCTTATATCATCTGAAAAAGTTTTGACCACTGGCAGTTGTGCTTTCAATTCCTCATTTGACGAACTACACAGTTTTAAATTATCTAAAAAATATATATAAGAAGTCTTTACACTTTGTTGTTTTGTGGGAGCCAAATTGTAGCCATGACCTAATCTGTTAAGTAGACAGCTTAATAGGTTAAGGGCAAGACAAAAGAGCAGTGGTGACAGAGAGACACCCTGGAATATCCCCCTTTGAATTTTTATCCCTGGAATAATAATTTGTCCATTATCATGGTTTGCCACTGTTTTCTGGTAGCTGTAATGTAACTGATTAATGTAGGGTGTATGTTATACATTTTTAAGCACTTTTTATCCATGAATGTGGGATACTGTCAAATGCTGTTTTATAATCTATCCACACCACACTTAGATTCTTCCCCTTTTTGCAGTTCTCCAGTAAGACTTTCACTAGGAGCAAATGATCCACTGTTCCATATGACTTTCTTTTGTTACCCTTTTGTTTTATTGCCATGATTGAGTTTTCCTCTAAATGACTGTAAACTCTGTCAGCATCAATTCCAGTATATGATTTATATGCTGTGTGAAGGCAAGTTATCAGTCTATAGTTTTTAGTTCATTCTTAAGTAGGAGTATTGTTTTTCCTGTTGTTAACCAAATCAGTGACTGTTTGGGGTGGGCATATAAATAGTTCTTACTCATGGCTAAATCTTCATGTAAAGATGTTAATACTTTTAATCAGAAGTTAGGTACTGTATCTGGGCCTGGGGTTTTCCAATTAGGAGTTTTTCTTAACTTTGTTTCAGTCTCTCTGGCTGCTACTTCATTCCACTTCATATCCTGTGCATTTGAACTTCTTATTCTTTCTTTTACTTCTGCTATCCATTCAGCATCTTTGTTATGTTCCACAGGATCTTCATAGACATTTCTCCAAAATGTATCTATTTCTTCTTTTTTGTGGTGTTTCAATTCCTTTTGCCTAATTTCCCATTTCTCTATACAACTTTTTTAGGTCATCAATAAATTGCTTATTTTGTACTTTTCCTTTATATTTATATAGTTTTTCTTCCTGTGCTGATATTTTTAATTTATTATTTGTGATACTGCACCATAGATCCTGATCTGTTCTGATACTGTGCATGGCTTTTCTCACATCTATCTTTCTGAGTATTTTTGTTGATCTATTCCCTCTTCTATATCCTTCTAACAGTGACACTTCTTCCCTTAATTGTGTTATAGTTTTCTGTACTCGATACTTCCATGATGGCATTTGATTTCTTTCCTTTTCCCTTACTGCCTTGTATTTTTGTAGCAGGACTTTATATATTATTAATTTAGCTGCACAGTAATATATCTTATTTACTTCCGTTATATCACATGAATTTCTATGATCAGTCCTGTTCAGTGTGTTTATTTGTTTTATCAAACTTCTAACTTTTTTACATTTTGTTGACTTTCTGTAGTCTATTTCTTTCATTGATGTTAATATGTCTGCACATCTCTATTAAATCAAGCATCTCTTTTCTTACATCATTTCTTTTAAACTGAGGGCACATTCTTTGTTCTCCATTTCCTGTGTGCACTCTACAAAAAGTTCCAGAGGATCTTCCTGTGTGTGCCACATTCTCTTCAGTTTTATCCTGTGTCATCCATTGCTCACGTTTTTATATGGGAACTCACTGGCCTACCACTCCACAATATTGCCTGCGTCAGAGTTGTCAGTTTCCTGTTTCTTCTTTTGCTGTGCTACTCCAACTGAACTTTTGTACTGGTTTCCTATGGAAGGCTCCAAAGTATCTTCATAAGGGAACGGATCAAATATTTCCTTCTCTACTAGTTTCACCTTAATTTGGAGATCCATTGCTCTATCCTGCTATGTTGTTATCTGAGTTAAATTTTCTACACTAAATCCTTCACTTTGCAGATAATCCATAAACTCAGTTTCTATTTCTTTAACTTCTCCATTACTAATCCTCTTTTCTACTTTTCTTCTTTGTTTACTTATTTTTTATATTCTGAAATTTTACATATCCAGATGTATTTGCCTGTATTTCTCTTTAAATATCTTCGGTGCTGCTCTTTTTGTATTGATTAGTTTTGCTTTCTCCTTTACCTAAATATTACCTCATATTAAATCTGTTTTTCTTTCCCATGTCCATATTCCTTCTTTAGATGTCTCCTGTTCCCCCGGTTTCGCCTTACTTAGGAGACTCATTGTTCCATCATGCTGTGATATAACCTGTGTTAGACTTTCAGCATCAAATCCTTCACTTCAAAGGTATTTCATAACTTCAGCTTTTATTTTTCTTAATTTCTACTTTACTTATCTTCTGAGCTATGTTCCCTCTTTGGATCTTATTTTTTGAATTGTGAAATTTTTCATATCTGGATTCCTTTGCTTGTATTTCTCTTCAAATATTTTTAAGGCTGCCTTTTTATTATTGATTAATTTGGCTTTCTACTTTGCATAAATATTGCACCATATCAAATCTTTCTTTCTTTCTTTCTTTCTTTCTTTCTTTCTTTCTTTCTTTCTTTCTTTCTTTCTCTCTTTCCTTCTTTTTCCCCTCTTTCTTTCTTTCCCATCTCCATATTTCTTTTTCATACCTTTCAAAAATCTCTAGAGTTTGTTCTTTATATTCTCACAGTTCCTCAATCACTTCTTTTTCTACACAGCCCAAGGCTTCTTCGTATATATAATTTTTTTCATAAATCTGTTGTATTAGTGAACTCATATTTTTATTTGAAGCTTCTGACAGTTTTTCTTGTGGAAGTATTTTTCTTTTCTCTAATTCTCTCTTAATATTTTTGTATATATTCTATATTTTTCTTTCCTCTAATTCTCTCTTAATTGTTTTGTATATATTCTATCTGGAAATTCTGGGCTTCTTGCATAATAGTAACAAGACATAATTTCTTTCTTATCCTCAATAGTCCACTCTATCATTTTCATGTTTTTTTTTGGCCTATCAGTTTTTGTGATTTTTGTAGACCACCACTTCCTTCTACAACAAGGGGGGGGGCATCCTCTCCCTGATTCTGGCCTACCCCACTGTAGGAATGCTTCTGTGCCTTGATGATTCTACACTGTGATTTTCTCCAGTCCTGACACCAGTGAGCGTATCAGGATTGGGCAGTTTTTTTATCCTGAGACTTGTGCATCCAACTGTATTTTTTTTATTTTTTAACCTACTTCTATCCATGATATATGCTATATAAAATACATTCTATATATTAGTGTCATCTTTTGTAAAATCAGAGTCCACCTCATGACGATGCTGCCCAAGATTTGAGGATGAATTCAATTCCAGCAATACTACTCTCCTTTCAGACCCCTTGCTTGCAGTATAGCAAGGACCATGAGGCAAGGGATTGTGGGTAATTACCTAGATGAGTCAGGATGTTTTAGTCTCTAACCCATCCTTCTGCTGCTTTGTTACTGGTCTGTATAAGAATTCAGTTGTGCAGGTGCAGATACTGTCTCCTTTTCTCTAGGAAGATAGAGTCAGCATCATTAATTCCCTCCCAGACCTCTTCATCCAGGCCCTCCAGCATCAATATTGCAAACTCAACCCACCAGCTTGGTCACAGTCAAGTTTTCACCAAACTTTGCAACAGAGTTGTCTCATTTTCTTATTCAATTAAAAATTAAGTAGATAGTATAGTGTTGCATTTTCAGACTCAAAAATATGTACATCTATATTGCATTGTAAACCTAAATAAACAATTTGGCTTCACAGTACAAATGCATTGCAACCATAGATAATGATCTTAATCTGCAAAACCCAGACCAAAGCTGAGGTGCTATACAACACTGCACTTTTGTATGCACAGAAATAATGCTGTCAAAAGGATGTTTGGACTGCTAAAGAGATGTTTTTGCTTCTTGGATACATCTGGTGACACAGCGTAGTATGGACCTGAGACCTACCATTAAACATCATTGTCTACTCCTTGTTACGCATTATGGTAGCACACATGCAGATACAACATGCAGACATTAATGTACTTCCTCAGAATCTTGCTGCAACAGTGGCTGAGGAGTCAGGCACAGGATTTACAGAGGAAGGAGCTGCAGTAGCACCATATGCAAGGCAGGCACAATTGCAACACATTGATGCAATGGCAAAATAGGTAGTATCAGGTCCACAACTATCAATTATTATTATTATGTAATCAGCACATAATAAAACAGCTGCATGCATTCTCACATCTAGATTATACATTGCAATACAGTGAACGGTCATGCATTGCATGAAGCCTTATCTTAACCACACAGGCTAGACTATTGGGATGGTGCAATCATCATCATCATATGCACAGATGTGGTGAAGCACATTGAGAGGTGACAGCAACGTTATCATATATGTAAGAATCACTGATGGTTGATGTTATTGCCAGCTAGCTGGGTAGAAGACTGGGGGTCCAGCGATCATATTTGGGGTTTATATCCTACAATGGTAGATTGTACCTGCCATTTTGCAAGCATAGATTCACGTCCACCTTCTGGAACTTTATTTTCAGGAATTGATTCTTTTTGTAAGGGATGGTACAGCACTTTAGGAGTATATATGAGAACCCTAATGTGCTTGGAGCTAGTAGCTGGAAGGGGTGTATGACTTGGATGATAGTCACAGACTGTCATGATTCTGTGTTGGCCAGGAGACTGACACACTTCTGTGCTGGCCAGTAAAGGATTAGGATAGTGTAAGATTGCATAAACTAGAACAGGAAGCTTGTTGACATGTCCCATTGTGAAGAACAATAAAGGCATCGTCCATTAGTGGTGGGATGGCCATGTCCAGCCATGTTAATTGTTATGGCCAAGAGTGACAATGATGCAATCTCCGGAATTGTGGGTGTCATCAGTTTAGGCTCAGCCTGTGACAATCCCCCCTCATATCTAGGCTTTTGCTCAGCCATCATTTGTAGGATTTGCAGACACTCAATGTAAGGCTATTGCTGCCTGCCTCCTTGATGCATCAGTAGACACCATATGAAGGGAATATGTGTGAGTACTGTAGTGGTTACCTTGTTGACAAATGCACTGTGTCATTTGACTGTGCCACATGTGCGTTGTTGTCATTGCTGCATTTGAACTATTGACATCAGGCATGTCACTTCCTGTTGTGCTGGACCCTCCACCAATGAAATCCATGAACACATAAAGATAACTTGTGGCAGTGCTAGAGCATATGCCTCAAAATCCTCAACTACAGACCCATATATTGTTATACAACAATTCTGGGAGTACCATGTGGGAACATTCATAACTTTTGATGCAGAAGCTTGCAGTTACAACACCAATGTACCTGAAAAAAGGTACTCAGAGGTGTTTTGATGAATACATTCTTCTCTTGTACAAGATAGTGTAAACACGGAAATGTACCTGATATTTTTAACCTGATGCATCTGCTACAGACACTTGGGCAGTCAACTGAAGCCCAGCTCCCACTGCTAAGCCATCACTAGGGATGAAGTTCTGCTCGATGTCCCTGAACTGGAATCCCAGCATCTCCCCCACTTGTTCAGTATTAGTGGTCCTCCTTCTGTGGTGGATCTGTCCTTGGCAACATCCTTTGCTTTGCTCTTGGCATTCAGTACGTGATCAGTGGCCTGTAAGGGCTGCCCAGTGCAGTGATATCCTGCATCACTATCTTCCTTTCATTATCTTGGAAGACTTTGCCTGTTTTACCATTATTCAGGATGCCCATACCATGTGCACCTAGGACCTTTAGTAACAGTTTATTCTCCCTGATGATGAATGTTTCTTTTCCTTGCCTGTGTCCTGAGCCCATGACAAAATCTTTACACCTGTGGCTTATACAATTCTGTTGGCATATATGTGTTCAACTAACTTTAGCTGGCCCTTATCTATCAGCAAAGCTCCCTCCTTCCATTCGATGGTCAAGTATGTGTTTGCTGTCATATTTTGACCATTCCTGCTCTTTCCTATACTAGCTGCTAAATGGGCATGTTATTAATGCACATCTTTCTGCATAACTGTGCTAATGGCCAGTAATGCTGTGCACATCATGTGCCTCTCCACACCATCTACATGCATAGCCATGCCGCGCCTCGCCACATCATCTATATGCATAGCCATGCCATGACTTATATGCAGAGGCCATTATTTCCTCTGTAGCATATCTTGCACTGTGTGTACATAGGCCAAAGTGTGTCCCCCAAGGGATAACATGTACTTTAAAACCGCTATGCTGAATTCACTGACATAGAGTGTCTTACAGATGGACAAGCAACTGCCACACCCTTTTGTCATGTTCTTTGCAATAGTGAGCTCCTTCAACTTGTCATGGAACAGTTATGTTGTGTCCCTGTCAGGATGTATAGTCCCCAAGCTGGGCATCTGCCTCTCATGTCCTTGGGCTATCTTACCTTATCCACATCTACTAGTTTGTCTACAGTGAAGTGGTACATTGCAGGTCATCTTGTCTTCCTTCACTATGCATACATCATTGATTAATGTCTTCTGTGGAAAATTCCTATTCCTAAATTACTCATGTTACCAAGACTTTCTATAGTACAATGAGTATGCTTTACCTCATGTTAAATGGTACTTCAAGGTATAGAAATTATACTAATGAGGACATTTATTGTGATCATCTCTTTATCATTTCCCTAATGCATTGTAATACAACAACAAAACAGAGATAGCATGCTTATCGCTTCTAGCCACATAGCTAAAGGTTTGTCTATGCATTGTGCCTGCACATGGCCTTCAAAGCCTGTAGTATTGACACTTCCACAAGCACACCATTTCTGCCCAACTATGTATATTACATGATGTTCCAATGCCAACTATGTATATTACATGATGTTCCAATGCCAACTATGTATATTACATGATGTTCCAATGCCAACTATGTATATTACATGATGTTCCAATGTGCATCTGGTCACAGAAGGCTAGCATTTTCCTACTCATGAAGACCATCACAGTAGATGCATCCTTTTCAAGTGCTGAATTCAATAGTGATCCTGTGTGATGTGTGTGTGTGTGTGTGTGTGTGTGTGTGTGTGTGTGTGTGTGTGTGTGTGTGTGTGTGTGTGTGTGTGTGTGTGTGTGTGTGTGTGTGTATATACACCTGGAGTTTCCTTTATCTTTTGCACAGGAACTGTTAGAAGCTTCTACTGTCCCATTATGATATCATATCATATAAAGTTTGCCAGGATAGTAAGGTATACCACTAGCATTACCCATTTTGAGATGCAGCTCAGGTATCCCTATAGTGACCTGCAGTTGCCCCATCCTGACCTGCTTCCACAGTAGGAAGCAGAGTTTAGGGAGAGGATGCCAACTTTTCATTATAAGTATTGTATTTTTATTTATTTACTTGTTTGTTTGACTATTGTCTGTTTGATTACTTGCCTTTTATAACAGGTTCACCATGAACTGAACTTGCCCTACATCCGCAGAAGCCAAGGAGGGCAACTTTGATATAGAAGCATGTCTGAGAAGAGATCAAGGACTCTTCTGGTCATACTGAAGAAAGCAACAAATTCCACAAAAAACTTGTAAAACAGACCACCGAAAGAACTGTGAGAGTCCAAAAATTAGTGGAGGTAATTTAGGACCTGGTCGTTGACCACTCAAAGACTACCAGGCTAAAGGTTAAACCACCAAATTTATTTCTTCTTGAAGCGCTTTTCGTCTGCTTCTTAAGCAGACTTCTTCAGAATACATTAACAATCCAACCTACTGCTTATAAAACCTTAATTAGTCAACTACTAAGTAACTAATTGTTAATTAAAACCTTAAAGGTGAAACACTAGCTAAATACAGAATACAAAAAATAGTTCAATGTCAATGAAATTTGACGTTAGTCATATGTTATAAGTCAAAAGCTAACATACTATTTTACAAAAATTTAAATACGTGAGCTACATATATGCATCAAATGAAAATCTAATACGTTGTGTACTAAGTCAATATTTTGCATACTGATAAACCAAAAATAATGAGACTAACAGTTGGTAAAAAAGGAGCTAACCATATGAAATGCTTGTAAACATACTAGTAAGCAGATCTCATATATAATAAAATAAAAAAAATATATATAAAATGTGTGAACATCATTCAACTGACTGTTAAAACAAAAAAGAAGAAAAAATTGACCCAAATCATAATGAGTTTACAGGGTGCCACGTGAAACAATGCGTTATTCCAAATACATTTTGAACAAGTTTAAATACATAGATACAAATGTGAAAGGCTTGGATACATGTGAAATGTCCTTACGTGTCACGTATCCTCCTAGTTAAAAAACAAAATTACAAAAATACACAGACCTACATCTACCTTTTAAGACTTATGATACTCAACAAGCAAGAAATGGAACATGCTTCATTAAGACCTGGGGAATGGTAAGCCTCCTGTGGGGAAGACTGAACGTAAATTTAGGGAGCGTATTTATGAACACCAGTACGCTATCAAGAAACATAAACTAACCAACGCCCTTGCCAAACACGTTGTTGACTTCCCCACCCATAAATTCAAATTTATTGCTATAGATCAGTTAGCTGTGGACAACAGAGGTGGCCCAGCGTCACTGACGTTGTTGACACTTGAACTACATTGGCAGATTAGGTTGGAGGCTTACCATTCCCCAGGTCTTAATGAAGCATGTTCCATTTCTTGCTTGTTGAGTATCATAAGTCTTAAAAGGTAGATGTAGGTATGTGTATTTTTGTAATTTTGTTTTTTAACTAGGAGGATACGTGACACGTAAGGACATTTCACATGTATCCAAGCCTTTCACATTTGTATCTATGTATTTAAACTTGTTCAAAATGTATTTGGAATAACGCATTGTTTCACGTGGCACCCTGTAAACTCATTATGATTTGGGTCCATTTTTTCTTCTTTTTTGTTTTAACAGTCAGTTGAATGATGTTCACACATTTTATATATATTTTTTTATTTTATTATATATGAGATCTGCTTACTAGTATGTTTACAAGCATTTCATATGGTTAGCTCCTTTTTTACCAACTGTTAGTCTCATTATTTTTGGTTTATCAGTATGCAAAATATTGACTTAGTACACAACGTATTAGATTTTCATTTGATGCATATATGTAGCTCACATATTTAAATTTTTGTAAAATAGTATGTTAGCTTTTGACTTATAACATATGACTAACGTCAAATTTCATTGACATTGAACTATATTTTGTATTCTGTATTTAGCTAGTGTTTCACCTTTAAGGTTTTAATTAACAATTAGTTACTTAGTAGTTGACTAATTAAGGTTTTATAAGCAGTAGGTTGAATTGTTAATGTATTCTGAAGAAGTCTGCTTACGAAGCAGACGAAAAGCGCTTCAAGAAGAAATAAATTTGGTGGTTTAACCTTTAGCCTGGTAGTCTTTGAGTGGTCAACGACCAGGTCCTAAATTACCTCCACTAATTTTTGGACTCTCACAGTTCTTTCAGTGGTCTGTTTTACAAACTCTTCTGGTCATGGCATACATATATTATGTCCTTAACTGCACTGTGTAATTGCAGTACTGTCTGTTTTACTGTTTCTCTTTCCCTTTTTAGTCATCTTTCAGCAGTTCCCTCTGTGGTATAGCTGGAGAAGCTTTGGAGAGCAACACAATCTGTATCAGCTGATCTGTCTGGTGGGTGCTGTGCCACCAGCAGTGTTTTCATCAGCTTGATGGTCAGCCTCACATATAGAACACATGAAGTAAGGGTGGGTGGCTCGAACTTCTCCAAAAGACTAGACACTAGTGGAATGTCACAAGGCTATGTCCTTAGGCCAATTGTCTTTGTTATTTACTTCTTGGAGGTCAAAGCTAATGTTATGGGATTGTGGCTGACCAAGTCTGAAGATGACTGTAAAGTTATCGCCATCATAAACTCCTCAGAGGTCATCATGATCCTATAAGAGGCCTGCCCCAGGCAAATAGTTAGTGTCAAAACTGGACCCTCCCACCATTGTCTGTAATTGCCTTTAAATAACTGTCCTACTAAATATAATGTATTAAAAGCAAGAACACCTATCCATCTACCTAGCACACAATTTTAGTAAAATTGATAATGGAAGCAAACAGATTAGTACAATGCAAAAGCAGACATTTTTACACATAGTTTAAGTTCATAAGAGCTACACTAATTTCTGCAGTTTATTACATAGCTGCTAATTCCTACAGTACTTAAAAGTTATGCTTATTCCTATAATTTATTAGAAATATAAACTATAGGAGGCTATTTACAGATGTTATAGCTTCTAGAGAGTAAGTAAAGTGTGTGGAGATTATGTAGCATGGGTGCAAGAGCATTCTCATTGTGAAGTTAGGTGTGAGTGAAGTAAGGTTTTGAAGGAAGATGGGCCACAAGTGGTACAGATGAGAGATGGGTGAGAATTCCAGTGGTGGGCTAGAGAGAGAGAGAGATTAGATGTTTGTCTAGAGGTTGGGCAGGTTTATGTAGTTCAATTAGATTTTGGGAATTAGATCTGAGAAATCTATCAGGTTGATGCATTTTAAAGGTGGTAGAAAGGGAGGGACAGAGAGAGGGGCTGAAAATAAGTTTGTGTGCTTGGACAAGTTGAATGTAGATTAGATAATTGGGCAGCTCAAGCCAGTTTAGTCGATGCAAGGCAGTGCAGTGGTGTGAAGTGGATCTTAGGCCTGTAGAAAATTTTGATATTTTATTGTAGCACAAGGAGATTTTTGTTTTGATGGAGGGTTGAAGGTTAGTAAGGACTGAGGTACCATATAGGAAGGATGGGATTAGGTATGTATTAGCAAGGATAAGCCTGGTGGAGGGAGAGATGTAATGATTATGGTGGTAAAGCATTCCAATTTTCTTGTGTTTTTTTATATTTACTTGAAGATGATTTTCAAACTTTAGCTGATCACCAATGAGTACTGCTAGTAGTTTAGCACTGGTAACTATTTTGAAAAGAGTATTATTTTGACTGGTGATTGAGAATGAATTTTTATCTAGGGTGGTGGTATTGGAAGGGGTAAATATCATAAGTTTGGTTTTGTTTGCATTTAGTGTTAGATGGTTGTCTAGCATCCATTGTTCAGTGGAAGAGAAGGCATCTTGGGTTAGTTTAGTTAAGGTGTAGATAGAGGAGGCAGAGCAGATTATTGTTGAGTTATCGGCATATTGGATGAGGTTGGCATTTGGGATGGCCTGGTAGAAGTCATTTATGAATATATTGAAAAGAAGGGGACCTAGGATTGAACTCTGAGGAACACCTCTGGGGGTATTGAGGAATGGGGAAGTGGCTTTTTTCCATCTGACTGCTCGTTTCCTATTTGAGAGGTAACTGGTAAACCAGTTGATAGAGGATTGGGATAGATATAGTTTGGAGTGTTTAGTGAGAAGAAGGTTGTGGGAGATGGTGGCATATGCCTTAGAGAGATCTAGGAGGAGAGTAGACACTATATGGCTGGAGTCACGGGCCTTGGTAACAGTTTCTAGGAAGGAGAGGAGAGCAGTGGAGGTGCTGTGGGTCGGCCTGAATCCATGTTGTGTGGGAGTAAGAAGATGGTTGTTCATGATATAGGGTAAAAGTTGTAGATGTATACATTTTTCAAGAAGTTTAGGTAAGGGAGATAAGATAGTGATAGGTCGAAGGTTAGGGATGTTATTGCTGTTACCACCTTTATGAAGTGGAATAATAGAGACTTTTTTCCAGAGCTGGGAGACATGACATTCTGATATAGACTGATTTATTAGAATGCAGATGGGAAGAGCAATGGCTTCTGCAGCTACTTTTAGGAAGTAGGAGGGTATTTTGTCAGGGGCATTGGAGCCAGGTTTCAGTATTAGCAGAAGTTTTTTTTATGGTAGATATAGGGATAGGGTTCATGGAGAAGGGCTGAAGTTGGGAGTGGGAGATAGTAGGGGAGGGAGGGATAGGTGTGGGTAGGGGTGGAGAAGTTGAATTGTTAGTGAAGGACGATGTTAATTTGGCTATGGAGTCAATAAAGAAAGAGTTAAATTACGTGGCTATGTCTAAGTCAGAGGCATTTGGTTTGGAGCAGGGGTTTTCTATTTTACCAGGGTGAAGGAGAGAAGACATTCCATTGCAACATTTTTTGAGGTTAGTGTTATGGTTGGTTTGGAGTGTGGAGAAATAGGCTTGGCAGTCTGAGATAATAAGTTTTTTTACATGTTTTTTTACATGTGTTACTGATAAGGCATGTCTGCAAAATAACTTGACGAAATTGATCATTTGGGCACAGGAGAATAATATGCTGATAAATACATCAAAAACTAAGCATATTTGATTTGAGAGACATAAATTGAAAGGTGCATATATATTTAATACAGCGCATTTGAAACTATAGACTCATTTAAGGCCCTGGGTATATGGGTAGATTCATCTATGAGTTTTTCTACTCATGTCAACCAATTGGTTAATGATAGTTATACAACTATAAATTGTATAAAAAGATTTATAAAGTCTAGGAAATCAAAAATAATGAAGTCATTGTTTGTTAGTTACATTAGACCCAGACATGAGTATGGAATAACAATATGGAAACTCTATAAGAAAACAAGCATGAGTAAATTGGAAAGAATACAACAGAAATATACCAAGGGTAGCCATGGTTCATAGGTTCATAGGTAGGTACTAGGCTATCGGCCCAAGGGCCTATGCAAGCCTAGCCAGCAAGGTTCCCTGGCTTACGCCACCCAGGAAAGTTATTTTCCTGTGCCACTGACGAGCAGAGACACAGAAGTGATCCCCGGGGTGTATTTCCTATTTCCCATCCACTCATCAAGATTTTTCTTGAAGAGTGCTAATGAAGAACTTTGCTTGACATAGATGGGTAGCCTGTTCCAGAGTATGGGAAGTCCCTGGGATAGGAATCTATCCCTCCAGCATGTCCTGTTTATGTGGTGACAAGGTTTAGGTCCCTAGAGCGTGCAGCTCGGAGGGATTGGGATTTCTTTAGGTGTAGCATGTCCAACAACCCTGGGTTTGACATAGCTTTATATGTTAGGCAGAGATCCCCTCTGAGTAGGCGATATGCTATGGAGTAAAACTGGAGTTTTTTGAGGCGGTCAGTGTAGGGCATTTGTTTGAGTCCAGTAATCCTCTTTGTGAGGTACTTCTGTGGCGTTTCCAGCTGCTGCAGATGTCTTGTCAGGTACATTCCAAAAGGGGCGTTGTACTCTATAATGGGTCTAATGAGTGATGAGTAGAGGGTAACGATGATCTCTTTTTTCCTGGATGAGAACCCTTTTATGATGAGGTGTGCCACGTAGAAGGACTTCCTGACTACTGTGGCGATGTGACTAACAAAGGAGAGACTACTGTCCACCTGGGTCCCAAGGTCTCTTATCACGCATTCAGTGTTAAGTAGATTGCTGCCTATGTGGTAGTTCATGGGTACAGAGTTTTTACCAAAGGGGATGACACTGCACTTTTTGGCATTTAGCTTGAGGCCATGGCTCTGACACCAGGGATCTGTCTCAGAGAGGCCCTTCTGTAGGATGTTCACATCATTTGGGGACTTGACTATGGCTCCTAGTTTGCAGTCATCTGCGAACTTTGTTAGCCAGAGGCCTTCTGTGTTAGCCTGTACTTCAGAGAAGTAGATACCAATCAGGAGCGGGCCCAGGACGGAACACTTTGGTACTCCACTTGTGACTGGTTTGAGGTCAGATTTGGAGTCTGCAACTTTTACAGTGTGGGTTCTGTCAGTAAGCCAGTTGGCAACCCATCTTGTGACGTAGGGATTTATGCCTAGTTTATCGAGTTTAGCTATAATTTCGGAATGGGGGATGGTGTCGAAAGCCCTGGCGAGGTCAAGATAGGCTGTGTGAACCACTTTACCCTCATCTACGGCTTTGGTGACTGCCTCAAAGAAGTTGATCAGGTTCAGGAGGCATGATCTGCCTTTCACAAACCTGAACTGTGTGGGATCCAGAGTTTGGAGGTTACCAATGTCTTTGTTTATGAGTTCCATGATGATACATTCCATGGCTTTGCAGACCAGGCTCGTCAGGCTAATAGGTCTATAGTTCCCTGGATCAGTGGTGGCTTCCCCTTTGTGGAGTGGGATAACTGTTGCTGTGCACCATTCAGTGGGCACAAAGCCTGATGCGAGGCTATTATTAAACATGGTGCTTAAGTGGGGAGCCAGTTCATTCTGAAGTTCATGTAAAACGCAGCCTGGGATGTTGTCCAGTCCCATGGATGCTGTATTTTTGGCTTTAGAGAGTGCAGCTTTCACCTGTGTAGTTGTAATTACAGGGACTTTGCATTCCTCCTGTATAGATATGGGCCCTTTAGGGGGTGAGGGGTGGGTAAAGTTAGCACTGAACCTATCTGCCAGGATGTTGGTTCTGTAATTTTTATGCCTTTGTGCTGTAACTCAGAGCAGATCTGGGTGTTACCATTGAGATTCTTGACATAGCTATACAATACTTTGTGGTTGTCCTTGGAATTAGTGGCAATTTTATTTTCGTAGCTAGCTTTGGAGGATCGTATAAGGGATCTCAGCTTCTTACTGAGGCTGACCAGGGAGCTCCTCCACTCATGGGATTTTACTCTCTTTTGCAACAGTTTCTTCCTTCTGTTGTACAGTTTGTTTATGAGAGGGGACCACCAGATTGGCTTCCTTTTTTTGGAGGATAGTGTCTTGGTTCTGTTTGGGATAGCATGTAGGTGCTTATAGAGTACATTTGTGTAGGATTCAGCAGTTGTAACTGTATTGTCCATCTGCATGGGTGTCATGAAGTTCACTACTTCTGTCTTAAGAAGCATGAAGTTGGCTTTGGAGAAATGTCTTACTGTGGTTTCTTTAATGGGGGGTGGGGGTGGGATGTGGATATCAAGGGTGATTAGCTTATGGACGGATCGGACCAACAAGGAGTTGACTTCAGGTGTGGAACACCAGTCACTCATGTTGTTAATGACTAGGTCTAGGATATTGTTGCCCCTGGTGGGGGTGTGGATAAGTTGATCTAGGGCATTAGAGTTTATGAATTCCAGAAAGCGTTGCGCTAAGGAGTTAGTACATGAGTAGTTTTCCCAGTTAATGGTGGGGTAGTTGAAGTCGCCCATTATTAAGGTGTTTGGTTGAACCCTAATATTTTCCAGTACATCAAGAAAAGAGGAGTGGGAATCCTGGGGCATGGTGGGGGATCTGTAGCAAGCTACAATTTGGATTGCAGTTTTGCCAAGAGTTAGTTGCACTTGGATAACCTCGGATGCATTATGCTGAGCAACTAGCCTGGAGGTGTGGATATCCTTAATGAATATAGACATACCCCCACCTTTGGTGTTTCGGTCCAGGTTAGATGGCCGAAAAGTGTGGTATGAGTTATAGCCTGGTAGTGCAGGGGTGCTCTCTGGAGCCTTGAACCAGGTCTCAGTCACTGCACAGATATCGATGTTCTCCATTTTAAGGAGTGCCTCGAGTGAGTGCATTTTGAAATTTAGACTTCTAGCATTGAGTAGCATTACCCTCAGTTTTTGCTTGCCTGTTCCTGTTATGGTGGTGAATTTGTTACTTGAACCCTGCCTAAAAAAGGCACTATAGGGGCAGCAAGAGCCTTAGCCAGTATCCGGAATCCTAGGGGCGACAGGTGCAGGCCATCTGTGGCAAAGCATCGTGGTCTGTCGACCATGTCATCCCAAGCAGACAGATACTGTATCCCCTTTGAATGACACCAGAAGCTTAGTTATTTGTTGAAATCAATCATTTTGTCCTTGTACTGCGGTATCATTCTGGGTGATGGCAGAATGCTACTCAGGGCTAGGATCATACCTGCCTGGGCTACAAGATCACAGAGCTCTTCCATGTCTCTTTTCATGTAGTCTAGGGAGGTACATCTCAGGTCATTCACACCAACATGGACAATTACAGTCATATTTGTACTTCTTGTGGAATGACCTGAGTGCGTGGGTTATGTGGCGGATCCTGGCACCCGACAGGCAGTTGACAGTAACCTTCTCCTTGTTTAGCCTAGTGAGTGGGATATCAGTGTGCCTGACTATAGAGTCACCTATGACTAGTGTGTTGGGTATGTTGTTTTGCCTTATTGGCTGTGTTTGAGTGGCACACTGAATATGTGGGCTATGTGTCATTTGGTTTGTGTTGGGGGATGGAGGTTGCTTGTGTTTCTGCTTTGGAGGTCTCTGTTGCTTAGGCAGATTATTATTGAGAGCCTCCGCGAATGTTTTTGAGTTTCTATGTGTGGATTTTGGTGGTGTAGACATAGTGAGATTATGTGATGAGTGTGGTGTGGTGCAAATGTTTACCTTCTCCTCATGACTGTCAGGTTCAGTTTTGGTTGGTGAGAGCTTTACCTCCAGTTTGGCTAGATAAGTGCATCTCTCACAGGTTGTAGTGTTGGGTGGTAGGAGGCGAGGGTTGTCTGTGTACATGAGGCAATTTCTACATTGCCTCAAGATGCCCAGATTCATCAGATAGACAGGGGAGAACACTGGGAGCTGACCCTTGGACATACCTGAATAAAAAACTATTTTCCTCTAGATAAGTGAGGAAAGTGAGTACAAGAGCTGTTTTTCTCAACGCCAGTGAGAAACGTAAGTACAAAAACTGTTTTTCTTTAGGTAATGAGGAAGATTGAGTGCTATAGTAATTAGTAGCTTATTTAGTGCTTACAAGTTCTGAATAAATGCTGAGTATGAATAAGCAAATTTAAGTGCTAAAACTAAGAATCTGTATCTGCACTAGACGAGTTACAGGACAGAAACAAGTGCAAATGCAGGCTTTCAAATCAGAAAGTTGAGAGAGATGGAAGATTGCCCAAACGGCCAATAATTACAAATTCTGGGCCAGAACCACTCCTTATGTGGTAGACAGGTTACCTAATGCTTACCACTACTACTGATAAGCTAGAAGGCTTCCCTCCAGCACAGAAAGGCTTGGGGGGCTCAGAAGCTTACAAACAGTCCTGGATACAGCAAATCTGTATCTGGAACACTAGTTACAGGAAAGGTAGGAAACAGGCTTACAGTTTTTTTTTTCTACAGAAAAGTAGCAAAAACAGTAGTAAAAACAATTCACATGCAGTGCAAGCTAGCACACTTGAGTATGTAGCAATATTAGACCACACACAGTTTGAAAAATGCAATTAAATTAAAAAGGACTAAAAGCAAGTGCAGAAAGGGTTTATTAGATAGAATGCGGTAAAGAGATGGGACTAGGGGAGTGTCCTAGATCAAATCTACAGTGAGGCGGGCACTGCAAAAGCCACCAAATTTAAACTACAAACCAAAAACAGGGATGGGGAGACAGTTTCAGCAGAGATTTGAGCAACCACTAATAGTATAAACTATAAAACCAAAAAAATATACTCAGCTCTTTATATTTGCAGATCAGACTCCCAGAACAGTGAGACAACAGATATCTAAGCAACAATTAAACTCTAAAATAAAGAAAACTATACTCAGCTCTGTATATTTGCAGATAGTCTTGTAAGGCTGTCTCTCAGAACACAGATTCCAATTTAAATGCAGGCTGTTATTAACAGGTCAAATTAAGGGAACCTTGAGTTAGGTAACACACAAGCTATAAAAACCAGTTATATCAGCTGAAGACAAGGCAGAAAATGGGGGTGGGAAGACAGTTTCAGCAGAGATTTGAGCACTGAATGTGAAAATTTAAGTTATTATGAAAAACTAAAATATCTGAACTTGTACAGTGTCTCTTACATATAGATATATATCTAACAGGAGATGTTATTCAGGTATCTAGGGCATTTAGAGACAACTACCTCTGGGAATATTTGGGGTTTTCAAAAAGTAGTAGAGAATCATCAGACAACCTATGTAGAAGATTCTATAGGAATGAGAAGTGTACTAATTGGTTCTCTGACAGAGTAGCTGATGCATGGAACAGATTACCAAATTACATTAAAGCAAGTACTAGTTTAGATATTTTTAAGAACAGCCTGGACACTTATTATGGGGACAAGTGTTTTGGTATATTGGCAAGTTAGAAGGGCATTAATGCCCGTGCTTGAAATATTTGCATGTATGTATTTATCCTTTTACTGCTGATAATATATACTTAACAGCAACTCCATCTTTACATGGTTACTATAGCATGTCGATTGCTCTCAACCTTCCATCTATGTAATGTAGCACACTGCTTGTCATTATGTTGAACAGATGGTTAGCATATGGAACACATAGTAACATGCTGATAAGGTCATCTAGGAAGCTCACAGCATGGTAAGCATATCATGTTATACAATGCTCTTTTGATGAATTCATATTTTCAATGAAATTTACTATGGATATCGGTTCATTTTTTTCATTCCAATGGAGCTGTGGAAGTTTGTAGTCTTAACTTCCAGTTATCGTAGCCTTAGCTTTTGGACAAAATCAAGTTATTCCCTCATATTTTAAACAAAGTATCATATCTCTGGAGCCATAAATGCTATTAACATAATGTAAATGGGAAACTGTTCGGTATAAACAAATCCTTACAGTGGCAGCATTCAATAGATTCTAGGTCTTCAACTGGCTTTTGTAAATCATTATAAATCCAGTAAATATTAATTGTGCAATATTTTGCAAACAATGTGCAATATGTCAGTAACCACTCAAGCTAGGCAAATATTATCAGCAGTATTTTCTTCATCCTTCTGTGAGCTTTGATATGACATTAACCAGTAAAGCCTCTTACTTGGTTGTTGATATATTTAAAAATATATGAAAAATATGACAATATAAGTAAATAGCAAATGAACAACATGCAATATCTCTTAAGCAGCAATAGACTAATCAGTGCAGTTTTGTTGCATATCATATAAGCATTAAGATGAAATCTTTCAATAGTATGCAGTATGATTTTAAAGGTATTAATGTAAATATAAGCAGACCGTTACTGCCTACAATAGAATTCCACATAGAGAGAGCAGCAGATAATGAAGATAGTTGCAGCTCTACATCTTCCCCAGGTTGATCAGTGTAGAACAATAAAGGCACCACTGAAAGATTGGCATGCACTCTGTGTACTTCTTGATTTACACTGCTAGAAAACAAGAGCTATCCAAACCTGGAGGATGTCTGAGCTGGATGCTCAAAATCAGACTGAGTTTCTTTGAGAATGGAAAAGTTAGTGCATGGGTGTTGACCTACAAATGTATTTTTTCCTTAAACTGATTACAAATGTACATAAATAGAAAAGTTACAGTGTGGACACTGAGACATGCATAGAAATAATATCATTATAGCAT
This sequence comes from Protopterus annectens, assembly GCF_019279795.1. Taxonomy (NCBI): domain Eukaryota; kingdom Metazoa; phylum Chordata; order Ceratodontiformes; family Protopteridae; genus Protopterus; species Protopterus annectens. Next base: position 203,712,728 of record NC_056751.1, read on the forward strand.
TAAATCATAGTGAAGCAGTCAATGGATATGAAGCAATTAACAAAGTAAGGCAGGCTCAGGGGACGAAAGGATACAGACAGTATGTAAGTCATACAAAACAGAAAGCATTGCTTACTTGGAGCATTTACCGTTACTCTCATTGCTGTTCTATGTGCAAAGTGCTTCACCCCCTCCCCTTATTTAATTTGTTTATTACTCCTCTGAGGGCTTTAAATCATTCAAAACAGTTCAGCATGAATCATTTCCTGCAAATTATTTCTTGCTTTAATTCATCTAATACTGGCCGTTTGTTAAGTTGCATAGTTGTAGTAAAGTGCTTAATGTTAAACGTCAATTCTTTCACCATAAGCACCTGATCTCTAAAGCTATTAAGCTGAATATAGAGTACAGGGAGCTGAATATTGAATGCTGAGGTCAGGAAAAATCCTTCTAATTTCAGCATACTTGCTATACTGCATTTTCATTAATATTAGTTATAGACTACCTTTAATTAATTTGAAGGTTTTAACGTATATTTATGCTAAACGTTCATCCTATGAAAGTTTAAACATTGTTATTGACCACAGTCCTCGATGGAAAGAATAATTTATAGTGGGAGCCAATAAATAATTATGCTCTGTTCTGCCTAAGCGTTCGATTGATTTATGGCCATGTTTTTTGCAGTACCTGACTACACTGCTGTTCACACAGACTAATAATATGCTGCTGTGTCTGCAACATCGCCATTTACTGATTCCATTACCAAAGTGTCTTGCTTTCAAAATTGCCATCTCTTACTACACTGTACTGTCTTCTTAAGTCTACTGTCCTGCAGGACTTTGACAACTGTTCTGAGAATAATATGTTGAATTAAAACAGTTTTGCCTTTCTGTGAAGCTTCCTAGGACTAGTGAAAACTGCATAAAACCACAGTATACACTTGGGCTCTGATCTTTATTTCCTGGATTCTCTGGCTGCTGTGTGACCCTGGCTACGGCGTCCTATTCCATTCTCTCCACCCTGCTTGCCCTGAACTAGTGAATGAGAATCTGCCCTGCCTGAAGGCCAAGATCTAAACCTTCTGCTAAGACGATTGGTCTCTACCTGAACTAAAAAAATAGAGACAATCCTCTCCCTAAGCCTCTATCTCACAAGGAACCAAGAAAGTATGTGTCACAACTACTGTAGTTAATACTATACTTGAATTATATAATGCCATGTAACTGAGGACTGCTCCCTAGCCAGGTCAGCCAGCAAACTGACTCTACTCTAATCCTTTCTCCTAAACCTTATCATATTACCCACAAGTAATCTAAGTTGCTGAGTCCTGTTCCCCTCCTCTACTCCTAGACCTGAAATCATGCTAGGAAAGCGTATTGTATCTTTTATCCTCTTCCACTGGATAGTATCCTTTTCCTAGTATTTGCCCTATAAATCTATCCCACTGTTCTGACATATACATTTCATACATATTGCTTGTACTTTTCTTTGCTATCCCAGTCCTGCTCACTCCTCTATTCTCACATCTACTCACTTTCGTCCACATCTTCACCTTACCTCAGCAGTCAGCACTTCACTGATTGTTCCTGGGGTCCTCCTTCTTCACTGGCCTTTCCCTCTTCTATTTCTCACTGTTCGGCTCTCCTAATCCCACTACCTCTCTCTATCCTGCCTCTGCAACCTGTGTTCCCTCTACTCTACCACCACCCACCTTTTTCTCTATTGACCCTCCTTTCTGTATAATAATTAGAAACACAACCTGACTCAAATTAGATCATATCTCTTTCCTGCCTACTTTACCAGGTACTATGCAGCTCTTGCTTCCGGCCAGTACCTGTCTATATCGATCTTTCCCCACCGCTTTCTACCCCTAACTTCCTTATCAATACCCTAATACCTCTACCAATACCTCTACCTTCCTTCCCAACCATATAAATATATCCCACTCCTTCTGACGCCATCTTTATTTCCTGGATTCTCTGGCTGATGCGTGACCCTGGCTACGGCGTCCTATTCCATTCTAAGTAATGCATTACTGTACTTATGTGTTTAATATCATTGCATATTAACTAAACACAATATATTTGAAGTGTTTAGTTCAACGAATTCACAACTTGGCTTTATAAAGTGTGCCGGTTTAATTTTTCTCTGTTAACGGCAATTCTGTATATGTGTGCTGCACGTGGAACTCGCTACATGCTGTTGTTAGTGTTCTGGTGCATCCGACTCTTAGTAAGGGATTTCTACTTTTCTATACTAGGATTTCTAATTTTGTACTGTTTACGCTGTTCTTCTGGAACTAGGTACATGTTGTTTTTAGTGTTCTGGTGCTTCCGACTGTTAGAAAGGATTTCTAATTTTCTATACTAGGATTTCTAATTTTGTATTGTCTGCTCTGTTCTTTTTTTTTATTGTTTACGCTTTTTTTTATCTGATAACGCCAAAGTAATCAAGCTACCTTTATGTATACTGTATAGACCGGTAGCAAGCCTTTCTACTGGGTGCGATGTATTTAAACTGATAACACCAAAGCTATCAAGCGCACCTTGTATCCAGACTGATTACAACAGCAGCCAGACTGTAATTACTGCATACAGATTCTGTAGCAGTAATCTAACACAACATTTAAAAGAAAAAGAAAAGAAAAAAAGGGCTACCAAATAGAATTACTGTAGAGGAGTAAAGTTTTTGGCTCAGCCGGACTGTATTTGATGGATACATGCTCACCTTAGACCGTAAAAGCTATGAATAGCATAGACATTGCCACTATATACTAGCGATACTGCTACCAAGACTGTTTATATGGGAACCTGCACATTTATTATACTTTAATAGCCACTTATTATATGAGAAGTTACAAGCTGTGTGGAAATAAACTGACCTATGTACACTTAAATGCTCTGTGTTTTTAAAACTGTGGTTAAGTGTTATAAATGTTCATTGCCTTTTAGTCTATTAACAGAAACTATACTGTTTCAGTAGCATTAAATAAGGTTTTTTCTGCTTTGTTTTCTGTTTTTACACTGCAGCTAAATCATGCTGAGATACCTAACTAGCCCCAAGATATTGTGAATACTTAGAATGTATTTGTATGTCAAGTCCTACAGAACCTTTGTTATGCTTCTATGAACCTAATGTAATTGAATTGATTATATTCTACTATTTTACAGTGCTAAGTTTTGTAAATGCATTTAACTATAGTCAAATAAGGAAATTTGTTTATTTAACAGCCACATCATTACCATTCTGACCGTTTGTTGGTACTGTCACTTAATCTGACATTTTGTGCAACAGCTAATTGGCCTACTACTAACACTCTGTTTACTTATCATTTTGTCTTCTCTCTCCCTTTATTCACCCAGCTCTCCACCCTGCTTGCCCTGAATTAGTGAATGAGAATCTGCCCTGCCTGAAGGCCAAGATCTAAACCTTCTGCTAAGACGATTGGTCTCTACCTGAACTAAAAATTAGAGCCAATCCTCTTCCTAAGCCTCTATCTCACAAGGAACCAAGAAAGTATGTGTCATAACTACTGTAGTTAATACTATACTTGAATTATATAATGCCATGTAACTGAGGACTGCTCCCTAGCCAGGTCAGCCAGCAAACTGACTCTACTCTAATCCTTTCTCCTAAACCTTATCATATTACCCACAAGTAATCTAAGTTGCTGAGTCCTGTTCCCCTCCTCTACTCCTAGACCTGAAATCACTCTAGTAAAGCTTATTGTATCTTTTATCCTCTTCCACTGGATAGTATCCTTTTCCTAGTATTTGCCCTATAAATCTATTTCACTGTTCTGACATATACATTTCATAGATATTGCTTGTACTTTTCTTTGCTATCCCAGTCGTGCTCACTCCTCTATTCTCACATCTACTCACTCTCCTCCATTCACATCTTCATCTTACCTCAGCAGTCAGCACTTCACTGTTTGTTCCTGGTGTCCTCCTTCTTCACTGGCCTTTCCCTCTTCTATTTCTCACTGTCCGGCTATCCTAATCCCACTACCTCTCTCTATCCTGCCTCTGCAACCTGTGTTCCCTCTTCTCTACCGCCACCCACCTTTTTCTCTATCGACCCTCCTTTCTGTATAATAATTAGAAACAACACCTGACTCAAATTAGATCATATCTCTTTCCTGCCTACTTTACCTGGTACTGTGCAGCTCTTGCTTCGGGCCAGTACCTGTCTATATCGATCTTTCCCTGCTTCTTTCTACCCCTAACTTCCATATCAATCCCCTAATACCTCTACCTTCCTTCCCAACCATATAAATATATCCCACTCCTTCTGACGCCATCTTTATTTCCTGGATTCTCTGGCTGCTGCGTGACCCTGGCTACAGCATCCTATTCCATTGTAAGTAATGCATTACTGTACTTATGTGTTTAATATCATTGCATATTAATTAAACACTTAAGATATTTGAAGTGTTTAGTTCAACGAATTCACAACTTGGCTTTATAAAGTGTGCCGGTTTAATTTTTCCCTGTTAACGGTTATTCTGTATATGCGTGCTGCACGTGGAAATCGTTACACGCTGTTGTTAGCGTCTGGGTGCTTCCGACCGTTAGTAAGGGATTTCTACTTTTCTATACTAGGATTTCTAATTTTGTACTGTTTACGTTGTTCTTTTGGAACTAGGTACATGTTGTTTTTAGCGTTCTGGTGCTTCCGATTGTTAGAAAGGATTTCTACTTTTCTATACTAGGATTTCTAATTTTGTATTGTCTGCGCTGTTCTTTTTTTTTATTCTTTGCGCTTTTTTTTTTTTATCTGATAACACCAAAGTAATCAAGCTACCTATACCTATACTGTATAGAGCGGTAGCAAGCCTTTCTGCTGGGTGCATTGTATTTAAACTGATAATGCCAAAGCTATCAAGCGCACCTTGTATCCAGACTGATTACTACAGCAGCCAGTCCTTAATTACTGCATATAGTTTCTATAGCAGTAAACTAACACAACATTTAATAAGCTCAGCTTATTTTCCTACATTCTGGTCCATTTACCGGTAGCAAGCCTTTATTGTGTGCAATATATTTAAACTGATAATGCCAAAGTTATCAAGCGCACTGTGTGCGATGTATTTAAACTGATAACGCCAAAGCTATCAAGTGCACCTTGTATCCACACTGATTACAACAGCAGCCAGTCCTTAATTTCTGCATATTGTTTCTGTAGCAGTAAACTAACACATTTAATAAGCTCAGCTTATTTTCCTACATTCTGGTCTATTTACCGGTAGCAAGCCTTTATTGTGTGCGATATATTTAAACTGATAACGCCAAAGTTATCAAGCGCACCTTGTATCCAGACTGATTACAACAGTAGCCAGACCGTAATTACTGCATACAGATTCTGTAGCAGTAAACTAACACAACATTTAAAAGAAAAAGAAAAGAAAAAAAGGGCTACCAAATAGAATTACTGTAGAGGAGTAAAGTTTTTGGCTCAGCCGGACTGTATTTAGTGGATACATGCTCACCTTAGACCGTAAAAGCTATGAATAGCATAGACATTGCCATTATAAACTAGTGATACTGCTACCAAGGCTGTTTATATGGGAACCTGCACATTTATTATACTTTAATAGCCACTTATTATATGAGAAGTTACAAGCTGTGTGGTAATATACTGACCTATGTACACTTAAATGCTCTGTGTTTTTAAACTGTGGTTAAGTGTTATAAATGTTCATTGCCTTTTAGTCTATTAACAGAAACTATACTGTTTCAGTAGAGTTAAAGGAGTTTTTTTCTGCTTTTTTTTTCTGTTTTTACACTGCAGCTAAACCATGCTGAGATACCTAACTAGCCCCAAGATATTGTGAATACTTAGAATGTATTTGTATGTCAAGCCCTACACAACCCTTGTATGTTTCTATGAACCTAATGTAATTGAATTGATTATATTCTAGAATTTTACAGTGCTAAGTTTTGTAAATGCATTTAACTATAGTCAAATAAGGACATTTGTTTATTTAACAGCCACATCATTACCATTCTGACCATTTGTTGGTACTGCCACTTAATCTGACATTTTGTGTAACAGCTAATTGGCCTGCTACTAACACTCTTTTTACCTATCATTTTGTCTTCTCTCTCCCTTTATTCACCCATCTCTCCACCCTGCTTGTGCTGAACTAGTGAATGAGAATCTGCCCTGCCTGAAGGCCAAGATCTAAACCTTCTGCTAAGACGATTGGTCTCTACCTGAACTAAAAAATAGAGCCAATCCTCTCCCTAAGTCTCTATCTCACAAGGAACCAAGAAAGTATGTGTCATAACTACTGTAGTTAATACTATACTTGAATTATATAATGCCATGTAACTGAGGACTGCTCCCTAGCCAGGTCAGCCAGCAAACTGACTCTACTCTAATCCTTTCTCCTAAACCTTATCATATTACCCAAAAGTAATCTAAGTTGCTGAGTCCTGTTCCCCTCCTCTACTCCTAGACCTGAAATCACTCTAGGAAAGCTTATTTTATCTTTTATCCTCTTCCACTGGATAGTATCCTTTTCCTAGTATGCGCCCTATAAATCTATCTCACTGTTCTGACATATACATTTCATACATATTGCTTGTACTTTTCTTTGCTATCCCAGTCTTGCTCACTCCTCTATTCTCACATCTACTCACTCTCCTCCATTCACGTCTTCACCTTACCTCAGCAGGCAGCACTTCACTGATTGTTCCTGGGGTCCTCCACTGGCTCTATCCTGCTCCGTTCACCCTGGGGGCTCACTCCGCTCTCCTACCCTGCCCCCAATTCCCACATGCCCCCAGTGCTCCTACATTTATTCACACATACCACACCCCCTTCAATAACCACCAATCAAAACATCCCACCCCTTAAAGGGCCAGAACCTCCACATCCAAGACTCACCTATTAATCCAACTTACTTATCTTAGCATTACTCTATATACAACCCTGCCACTATGTCATTGTTATCTACCTCTCCACAATGGAAACTCCTACTTCTATCCCCCTTGATACCTACTCTTATTATACTTTATCTTCTTACATGTTATGAACATCTCCACCACATAAACCTTTATTACCCAACAAAGCAAACCTCCTCAACACCATTAGCTTACACCAAAAGTCATTTAAACACACCCAGTACAATAGCCTACCTATCAGCAAAATATCGCAGACAAACTCACATCAGATACTATAGGCCAATAGCTAAAAAATCTCTGTTCCTAACATGTAAACATCTGCAACTTACACTTAGCAATCAACTCCAATCAATAATAGATGGAGATATCCATCCCAATCCAGGCCCAAATTCTATACAGTCTAGAGAGACCCATAATGCAACCCCCACTACCACGCAATCCCTTACCAGACCTCCCAACTCACTATTGATAACCCATCTTAACATAAGGAGCATAAATGATAAGGTTGCCCAAATACATGCTCTCATGGATGTACACTCATTTGATATCCTGTGTCTTATTGAAACTTGGCTCAAACCATCTATACAACACAACAAATTTATTCCACCAGGATATAGCATCTTAAGAAAAGATCGAATAGCTAAAATGGGAGGTGGAGTAACTATACCATATAAATCTGGATTACAAGTGACCTCTATTGACTCTAAACCCCCTCTAACTAGTAATGAAGAAATACTTATCTCTAAAATTCAGCTCAATAACCATAAACCCATATACATTATTGCTATCTACCTTCCCCCAGGGAATAACTCTAATATCCTAGAAAATATCTTAAATTGGCTATTAACCAATTATCCCAAGAAACAATAGTACTCGGTGACTTTAATATTAACTGGAAAAGCTGTACTTCTGAACAGCCCTCTACCCATCTTAACCTACATGGATTACTCAAACTATAAGCTCCCCCACAAGGATCAATAAACACAATAACAACGAAAGCACCCTATATTGGATTATGATAAATAGACATCACCAAAGTTACAAAGTAGGGACTCTCCCTGAGGATATAAGCGACCATGCACTCACCTTCATAATCAGACTTAAGAGTGATATCCCAAATCCAATTACCTATAGAACAATAAGGAGTAATAAAAATTTTAACCCTGATATTTTCCAAAATGAACTTAAAGCTTGCAACTGGTCACCCCTCAAAAACATAATTCTAGAGGAAGCAGTAATCTACTTTAATACTAAATTCCTAAGTATTCTTGACCTCCATGCTCCAAAAAGGACCATTAAAACTAGGAACAAACCTGCCCCCTGGCTCTCAAAAGAGACAAAACAAAAAATGCTCCTCAGAAATAAAGTCTGGACCAAATGGCATACTACTAAAATCCCAGAAGATCACATAAAGTTCAGACAGCTAAGAAATGACACAAAAAAGCAATACTGTCAGACAAAAGAAACTACTACATTCAACTCCAACATACCCAGCAAAGCAAACCACAAACATTTTGGGCAGGGATAAATACACTCTTACACCCAGGCCATACTGTCACTCCCTCCCCTGTAGGTACTGAACAGGACAATCCAAAGCAAACCGCAAGTACCTTTAATACATTCTTCACTGAGACTATTCAGTCTCTTGCCAATCAACTATCTCCTGACAGCTCATCTCTGTCACCCTCTAATACTACCTTACCTCTCCCATTTCATCTCAAACCTGTCCCTACATCCCTTATCCATACCCTTTTATGTAAACTCAAACCTACCACCATTACAGCAGATCTCCTTCCTGCAGAATATGTAGCCATAGCCTACCCAATCTCCATTCTGATTAACAGAACAATCTCTGAGGGTACTATTCCTTCCATTTGGAAAATTGCACACATTATCCCCCTTCATAAGGGTGGAAACTCTAGGGGAACTATCCAACTACAGACCTATTGCTATACTATCTCCACTGGCAAAAATCATGCAGAAATGCATTCATAAGCAACTGTTAAAACACCTAATAGATAACAACTTATTAGCTAACTGCCACCACAGCTTCAGGCCATTTCACAGTACTACTACTGCCCTTTTATCCTTCTCCGACTGCATAAACAAAAATCGCAATAACAACACCCTATCCGCAGCCCTCTTTATTGATCTATCTAAAGCCTTCAATATGGTTAACCACCAACCTCTCATAAACATACTGAAAAACCTCTTGATGCACTCACTATACAATGGTTTCAATCCTACTTAAGCAATAGGCAACAAGCAGTTATGCGGGAGAACAAATTATCTCCCCATCTCCCCATTTCACTAGGTGTCCCCCAAGGCTCTATACTTGGACCCCTTCTATTCTCTATTTTCATCAATGACCTGTATACTGTTATTCCTCAAGCTTCCATAATACAATAGGCCGATGACTCCACATTAATATGCTCAGCCCCAACTCCAACAGTCCTTCAATCTCTCACCCAAAAAGTGTTCAACATAGTTGAGGAATGGCTACAACATCAGTGCCTCATCCTGAACCCCCAAAAAACCAAACTCCTACTTTTTAATCCCACCCACAGGGCCACACCTCTACACTTTACTGTCACATCGAACAATGGAACCATCATATCTCCAGACTCTACCACAAAACTCCTAGGGGTTCTAATTGACAATAAACTTAACTTTAATAGTCACATTAACAATACCATAAAAACAGTCAACAAAAAACTAGGCTCCCTCTATAGAATCAAATCCTTTCTTACCCCACTAGCGAGATCTACTATTGCCCAGACCCACTTAATCTCTACCCTCCTCTATGCCTCCCCTATATATACTAACCTCTCAAAGAACAACATGAACAAACTGACTGTCTCCTACAACAATATTGCTAGATTTGCGACAGGCTCTACATTCAGAACCCATCACTGTATTAATTATGAAAAACTAGGTTGGCTAGAGTTACCAAATCTACTTCTACTTAAATAATTAACATTTTCTATAAAATCCTGTATCAGCCTAACAACACACCAATTCTTACCAACCTTATCACCCCCTACAGCAACCTTAAGACCCTACACTCATCTAATAAACTTCTAGTACAAATAGGCAAAACCTACAATAAGGCAGGGGACTCTATTCACTAATACCGTGGGTAAAACCTGGAACTCTCTCCCCAGCGACCTGATCTCCCTATCTTCACTAACACAATTTAAAATCAGACTTAAAATTTACCTCAAATCACATTGGTTGTGTACCTGTCTGAACCCAGACTAACCTCTCATGTCTTTTTTTTTTTCTCACTAAGTTATCTGTCTTAATTACTGTATACACTAACTGCCTAATGAAAACCAGAATTATTCACAGGCCTTTTAATTGATTAGACTCTCTTTCTATATCCAAATATGGATTTCAGTCTGCCTACTATGTTAACAAAAGATACTTAACATAAGATTCTACAATCAAATGTGTTGTTAACTGAACTTATTTCCTTATATTCTAATCTACTTACATCTATATGATTTTTCATGTATCAAATACCTTAATTTTGTACTGTACTTTCAGCTGTTAAACTTTGAATTGTTTTTGTTGTTTTGTTTTGTTTTATGTATAATATTGTACTGTACTTTCGAGGAGCTTTTCTCCCCGGGCCTCTGCTGAAAATGGATATGTATCCAGCTGGACTAGCCTGGTCAACAAATGTAAAACAAAAATAAATAGTAAATAAATAAATAAAAATAAATAAACAGGTAAAGCATCTGCAGAGCAAGCTGCAGTAGTAATTAATACAATTAAAGAATAAACAGTGAAATATAAATCATGATAATTAGCACAGGGTACCATAATAGCTGAAGGGTGTCATACAACATAGCATGTACATTTGTAAAGAGTAATGCCATTATTTGTTATTAAACTGAGGATTTAGTAATTTGCCAGTTGCAATGCTGATGTAGTGTGTTTTGTATTATCATGTTCCACACATAATCACACTAAATGCACATCAATCCTATCATATCTCTCATTCTACTACCACCTCGTACTCAGTATAGTCTTTTCTTTGACCCATTTATATCCCTTCTTGTAACTTATGTTACCATCACCTCACCTCATATGCAAACCTTACCTAAACCTTCTTTTATGAGAGTACATAGAATACAAGTACAGTAAACCCATATATAGTTCTAGGACTTTCAATAAAACTCCCCTTCCTTGGATGGAAGAATTGCATACAATGTGTAGACATGTGTCACTGCTGCACCTGTAGGTATCTTCAATCTTGTATCAACACTATGTGCATATTGAAATTACTGTGCATGTAGTAGCTGCAGCACTGCAATCATGCTGCAAATTCAAGAAAACTGCAACTCTGTTTACCACCATTCTAGTATAAGAGAGGTGCATAAGAGAATTTTGTTACGTGTGTTTCAGTCCACAGGTCTAAAAGTTGCAAGTGTCAGATATCACAGAATGAAGCAACTTGGAGAAGCTAAACAGCATTAAAGGCTGTTTGGTTCTTCATTGTCACACACACACGGAAAAAAAAAACAGTGTGTTTGACAGAGCAGACTGTCTAATAACTTTAAAAGATTCTCCATCCTCACAGGGATGCCTACATCATTGCAGATGTGCCAAGTAATTTAAGGTTTGTAAAGCTACTATATCTTTACACTGATACCTCATATATGTTATGGAAGTGCTACATGGTTTATGACTTTCAAAGCTGTAAACATTTTCCCCTCCTACACTTGTTCACTTGTTTTCTGTAACCAGAAGTATATGGAACAGATAAACTCCATGCACTGCAAAGAATTAGTGTTGGGCTTTTCTCATCAAAACCCATCTATTACATGTTTTCACCACGGACATCAGGATTTACTTCACTTCTCTTAATTCTCAAGGAGTATTTATTGATACATGTTTCTCAAAGATACGACAGCTATGATCATTGACTCAGTTTTTACTTTACACTCTGGTTTTGAATATGGAAGGTCAATTTCTTTGTTACTCACATAAACCTATATCTATCTATATATCTATATCTATATCAATATCTATATTATTACTGTTATTATTTTATTTTACATTCGTTAACTGGGAAAGTCAGACTGGACACATGTCCTTTTTCAGTGGAGGCCCAGGTAGAAAGGCTCCACGTACAGAGTAAAATATTACTTAGACAGTTGATATACAGTTAGAGTAGACACAATCATATATAGCATCCATGCATTTTTATGTCTATTAATAATGCTGTTGAAAAATAATACCTTACAAAGAAAGAGATTAAACATGAAACACTTCAGAGTAGTTGGGTTATATATATATATACATTATAAAATTGCTGGTAGGATGAAATATGTGTAAATGATAGATTGGATAGGACGAATTCTGAGTAGAGGGGAGAGAGGATAGGTATATTTAGGGAACTAATGAGTTGAGAGTGGAGGAGCTGATAAAGAGCTCTCTATCTATCTATATATCTATATAGGTCTACTACTATTAGTCAGTCTCTACAGACATCGACTCACTTGTGTTGACAAAAAAACTTTGACCCATTACTGCACCACATGCTCACAGGCTACTCCTCAGAACATGCAAAAAAGAACAGTTTTTGCAGGGGGCAAGCCTCCCTGTACAATTGTTTTTACATCAAAAGAGGTCAGTGGATTTTACATCTCGTGCACTGGGAGGAAGCCTTGTTTGTTTAGGTGTGGGAAACACTTGCGATTTCTGAATGTAGTTTTATTAGCTGGATGATTTATTAATCAGATTATCTTGTTTTTTTGTGCCTTTATAAATTGTTTACAATTGAGTGGCTCTTGGCTCATTTATTCAGAACAAATTACTTTTATTGAATAATCACACTTTTATAAGCTGTTTAAAGGACACTGTTGTATCTATAACTTTAAGTTTATTTGTGGTAGCATTTGTATTATTTAAGTTTGTTTGTGGTAGCATTTCACTCCAGACAATCCTTTACTGTGCTTTTATATTCGGAGGACAGGGATTATTCATCTAGTGGCAGTAGGTGTTTACCTGGTCTGTCTGAGCTGGGAAGCACACAAAAGGGCTCTAAGTATTTTTTTGCACTTCTCTGCACTTGATTTGCACTGTTCTGATACCTAGATAACATACACTAGATTCATACCCGCTGAATCTAATCTATCAAATATTTTGAGCACTAAGCCAGACATCTTACATTAAGAATGTCTCCCCTGCACCCTTGTAGCAGAAGAGTGTGGATCCAGCTTTGTCTGAGCTGAGAATTGTTGGAGGAAGGTTCATTGTGTTCTTTCCTATTGTAGATTAACTTAAAAATGTTTTAATTTTGTCTGTATTTAAGCCTCGAGTTTGCACGTTGCAGTGCACCATGCAACAGGGATTAGTGGTGCCCTGTATAGATGCAAACACGTTGAAACTCAGTTTTTCCAAAGACATCTGTCAGTGGGACCATCCCAAGCTTCCCTACTGCACTAAGGGGTGCACTGAGCAATGTTGCCACACTTACCATCCATAGCCTTCAACAGAGTAAACACCTATGTTAGTCCTAGCACAAAAACTGGGAAAACTAGCCTAATCCTTTACCTAATAGTACATGCGGTAAAAACCTGCTATAATGGACGGGATGTTTCCAATCATTTCACTGGCCAGCCCGAGTGACATTGCAATCCTGAGGCAATGTAGTAATTGCCTCATGTATACTGATAGCCACTTAGTCCTAAAACAAACAAATGTAATATGTGACAGATGTAATTACACTATAAAACTGGAATCAGTTCTCTCATATAATAGCAAACCGGACATCAAACAGTATGTCAACACACACACTCTTCACCTCTCACACAAAATGAGGTCATGACACATAAACCCACATATGCAGATGTACTCACTAGAGGCCTACCAAAAGATCAGAGACCTCCCAAATGTAAACCACTTGCCTACACTGCTATGGAAATAGAAACCACTACACAAAATAACACATATACCAGTGTCTCAACAAATAATCTAATATCTTGGTTATAGGTGATTCCATAGTGAGACAAATAGATGTCCCCTTCACCAGGCTGCACAAGGCGAAGGTCACAGTCAGTTGTCTGTCAGGTGCCAGGATCCATCAAATCACACATGCAATCAAGTCACTCAACAACAAGCACCATTATAACACTGTCATAGTCCATGTTGGGGTGAATGGCTTGAGATGTACCTCTCTGGACTATATGAAGAGAGATATGACCCTAGCCCTAAGCAGCATTCTACCTTCACCCAGGATGATGCTGCAATATAAACAAAAAAATGAATGACTTCAACAATTGGCTTATCTTGCAATATCAGCCCAGGGGGATCCAGTATCTGTCAGCCTGGGAAGACATGGTTGACAAGCCACGTTGCTTTGCTAGAGATGGTCTGCACCTACCCCTATAGGCTTTGGATACTGACAAATGTGCTTGCCTCCCCCATAATGCCTTTTTTAGGCAATGTCAAAACAACAAAATTTCTGATGGAAGAAATACCACTAGAGGCAAACTCAAGGTTCTGCTGTCTAATGCTAGTAGTGTAAACATGAAACTGCATTCCCTGAAAGCACTCCTCACCTTGGAAGATGTTGATGTCTGTGCAGTCATTGAGACATGGTTCAAGGCTATGGAAAGCATCTCAGCCATGCAAGGCTACAATGCCTTTCACAAGTTCAGACCTCAAAAATAGCTTGAAAGAACCAAAGGTGAAGGTATACCCATTCTTCATTAAAGCCAAATATACCTCAAGACTGGTTAAACAGTACGACTCTCTCAAGCTACTTCATGTCCAGTTAATTATGGGCAAATATTTTAGTCTTTTTCAAGACTATTTGTTTGCTGTTTGTTGTCTCTGAATTATGGGCAAAATACCCTACCACATCATTATCTGTACTGTAGGTCTCCCACCATGCACCAAGAAAAGCACACCACCTACCTGGACTTACTGTAGTCACTTGCCATACAGCTAAGCACCATAGTCATGAGAGATTTCAACTATCCTTCCATCAACTGGGTGACATACATGAGCACGAACATGCTCAACCAGAGGTTCCTGGACTTTGTCAACGCAAATGCTCCAGAACAGATAGTCTGCACTCCCATAAGGGGCACAAATGTCCTAGACATAGTACTCACCAACATGGGAGATCATTGCACTCCCCCTTGTGTGATGCCCTCACTGGTAAGGTCGGACCATAAATTGGTCTCGTTTGAAGTAACTATTGAACCTGTTAGTACTCACCAACATGGGAGATCATTGCACTCCCCCTTGTGTGATGCCCTCCCTGGTAGGGTCGGACCATAAATTGGTCTCATTTGAAGTAACTATTGAACCTGTCACCACCACAGGAGCAAAAAAACTAAAAAACATTTTCAAAGAAAACTACAGAACAGAATACTAAGATATACCCCCTCCAATCACAGAGAACAATGACTCCTATGCAGAGGTATGCACAAATGGCCCGTGTAAACACTTAAACAACTGCATTGACTCGGCTGTACCTGACCAGATTAAAACCAGGTTCTTCCAAAAAACAAGACATCCTGGTGGACCTCAAAGTTAAACAGGTTATATAATAAAAGGAAGAAACTGATTTCTAAGAACAAAGGGGAACTGACTCAGCAGAGGAAGAATTCCCTCCACAGCTTCAACAAGCAAATCAGAAATCTTGTAAAGTCCTCTAAAGCTATTTAAAAAGCTAGAATAGCATATCTAGCTAAGGATAACCATAAGGCATTCATTAACTATGTCCAAAATCTAAAAGGAAATGCCCAGCTATGTGCCAAACTGGTAGTAGATGGTACCACTCATACTATACCAGAGGAAATTGCCAACCTGCTAGCTGACAGATTTGATGCAAACTTCTCTCCCCTGACCTCACCAGCCATACCCCAAAGCATACCTGACACCAGTCCTCCACTTAGTATCGCTAGAGATCAGGACATATCTGTGCTCTCCAATGCAAAAAAAATGGCCTCAGTGGGACCAGATAACATCTCAGGTTGCTTATTAAGCAATCTAAAACAGGACCTAGAAAACCAACTTGGTGTTGTCTTTAATAGCCTTAGAATTAGCCTTGTTCCAGCAGAGTGGAGAACAGCAACAGTAATCTCCTTACAGAAAGGAGGGACATCAACAGACCCTGGGAACTATAAACCCATAAGTCTAACCAGCCTCATCTGGAAAGCCAGGGATAGAATCATCATTGACCTTATCAACAAGGATATAGCAGTCTTCAAACTGTAGACCAACCCAGTTTGGCTTCATGAAGGGTAGATCATGCTTATAAAACCTAGTAGACTTTTTCAAGAAAGTCATCAAAGCCCTGTATGAAGGTAAGAGAGTGCATACTGCCCATCTCGACCTAGCCAAGGCTTTTCACACAATCCTGCACTCTGGTATAACTGAGAAACTCTCTCAGCTGGGGATTAACCCTTACTTCACTAGATGGAGTAGCCAGTTGGCTCACCAGCAGAACACATCACCAGTGGCCACAAGGATCTGTGCTGGGCCCTTTACTGTTTGAAATATATTTCTTAGAAGTCCAGGCTAAAGTAGATGTCCTTTGGCTTACCAAGTTCGCTGATGATTGCAAATTGGGAGCAATCATTGAGTCTCCCAATGATATTAACATATTACAGGAGGGGCTAGCACAGACAAATGACAGCACCCCCCCCCCCAGTTCAAATCTAGTGGTGAGAGGTCTGAGAACATAGGTAGATAGCAATCTGAACTTTGCCAACCAAATTTCCCCAGTGGTAAGAAAAGCCTTCTATGTTGCGCATCTCATAAGTAAGGGCATTACATCCATGTCTAAGGATGTTATAACTCTACTGTACTCAACCCTCATCAGACCATTAATAGAGTATAATGCTCCCTTCTGCATGAACCTAACCAGACATCTGCAGCAGCTGGAGAGACCACAGACGTTTCTCACCAAGAAAATACAGGGCATCCAAACCATGACTTATATGGATAGTCTGAAAGCCCTGTCACTGTGCTCTGTATCATACAGCCTGCTGACAGGCAGCTTCTGCCTGGCCTACAGAGCAGTCCATGACCCTGTCCTAATGGATATGCTGCAAATCCACAAGTCAAATGGCACAAAAGTCACTCCCTCTAGAGATCTTAACCTAGCATGCAACATTAACAGAACATGCTGGAGAGACAGCTTTATCTCCCAGAGATTTCCACTACTCTGTAATAAACTTCCAATTCATGTGAAGCAGAGCTCTCTCACTGACCCTATTCAAGCATAACCTGGACAAATGGATGGGATACTGCAAATTCAACCTGAAGGTGGCACCCATGCCCCTCATGGACAAGGGTAGTCAGTGTTTATCATAGACTCCTCTGTGAATTGTATCCATCTCTCCAAGGACAATTGAGGTAACTCAGGATTAACATGGCCAAGGTTGTAATGGCTCTAGGACCACTATCCTAGTAACCTCCTATGAACCCATGAACCCCCCATACTCCCAGATAATTATATATGCCAACTCTAGGATCATGCAACATTGGGGAAAGGGCATATTTGTGCCTTTTTTAATATTTTGAATTTTTCAAATTTTTGTGTTTTAATAGTCTGAGATTAGATTCAAATGAATATGACCCATAGATAGAAAGATAGATAGATAGATAGATAGATAGATAGATAGATAGATAGATAGATAGATAGATAGATAGAAAGAAATGCAGTTTAACACATTTCTGTTCCTCCTGTTGGAGAAAATGTAAACATTTTTTTCTTCTGGACATGTTTCCATTATTATTATTATTATTATTATTATTATTATTATTATTATTAATTGTGATTTACACTTACAGAGTCCATAAACCTAGTTACAGAGTTTCTATGTTTCTGTGACTTTTCATTTTCTTTTTTTATCTTTTCTTTTTTTTTTCCTTGAATAATTTTTCTTATCTTAGCAAAATCTGGCTTCTACCCAGCTAAAGATTAAAGTTAACAAATGCAAATAATAAAATAATGAAACCATGGTGGTGGTGCTGCGGTAGCGTTGTCGCCTCACAGTAAGACACTGTCTGGTTCGATTCTCAGCTAGAGCATCTTCTGCGTGAAGACATGTGTGAATGGGTGCACCTTCGTTGAAGGTTGTGCGTCAGGGCTGTTAACTTGGCACGTAAAAAGCAACTACCAATCATTAGCAGACCAGAGTTCCACTGTGGCAACCCCTAACCAGGAAAAAGCCAAAAGACACAACAACTGAATAAACAAAGTACTCCATCTTGTTCACCTCCTGTCACCATGACTACTATCTTCATCTTGGTTTACTGTATACCATCTGCTTTAATGTAAAATGCCTCAATAGTAAAGTTAATAAATTCAAAATATAACTAAAATGTCTACATTTTAGGCATTATTGAGGTTTAGAAAATGTCAAATTGTCTGTTAACAACCATGATTTTTTTTCACTTCCCTAAAATGACAAGACTTGATAATGAATTGCAGATGATTTTATAATGCGTATATGAAAACAATTGTTTCGCTTGGCAGTGATAATATCATTTAACATACTTAAAATCTCTTCAACTGGCAGTGCTTTTAAGTATTTAAAGGGAATCAATAAGAAGTCAGGGCTGCATGACCAAAGAATTGGATAACCTCAATAAAACATGAATACACCCGCAGACAGACAGAGACACACACACACAGAAGCACTCCTGTGCATGCACGTGCTTTCTGCATTGCATATAACTGATAACATCACATGATTAACTATCACTCTTTATGGTGTGTTGCTGCTATACAAATATGAATGAAGATCACAATGCAATGTTAGCAAAAGCCCAGACAAAAGTGCCCAGCATACCTCCATTTAGACCCTATGGATCAAACCTTCCTTCTGTGTAACTTGTAATATTTGAGTCCATGACCCCTCCAGCTTTTGACAGAAAGTGAAAGTTTCTAGTCATTGTTACCTTAGAGGGTAAAAAAAAAATCTTCCAGGAATAACAGCTCATAATTAGATTTGCTGATCTATTCTCATGTATTTTTTAAGACGTGACCAATTCAAGGTTCCAAATCTTCTTTTTCTGCTATCCACACAAATCTTTAATTGTGCTGTCTAGAGAGGTACAGAATGGAGTAAGAGATTCTTGTGTTTACATAGGCAGATACATAGAAAATACAAGGTTCAAATTTATCATAGTGTCTATATAAGTGAATGTTTATGCTATAAACAATTTGTCAGACTTAGCTATTGATAAAAGTGAAAGAAAATAAATGTTCTTTATATTCATTGAAATAGTTTATAACCTTCAGCATTCCACGAGTTATAGATATAGGGGAATCACTTAACTCTTCTGTGAGAATTCTGAGAAAAGTAAACATAATTTCTGTTAGTATAAATTCAGCAGAAATGCATATTAATTTAAAGATAAGTACTATGCTAGCTGCCCTTGAGGGCCCTTTTAAGCTAAGCCAGTATCAAACCTTGTGCTTGTGCCTTTGAGGTAACCATTATGCCAGTGCTCAACCTCCCGACATTGTTGCGCAGAAATTCTAACTGCTTAATATGAAAAGTTATATAAAAAAGTTTAAAAAATGTGACTGGTTTACTATGCGGCTGCAGCAAAATTAAAAACATGTAAAGCACGAGAAACTGTGAGCACACAAACACGTGCGGGTGCACCCACACTCATGCACAAACACACACACACATGTGCATAGGCTTGCACATGTCTGTATGTGTGTGTGTGTATGAAAGACAGTGAGAGAGAGAGAGTTCAGCAAAGTTACAGGAGCTGTGGATAAACTAACCCTGTAAGGTAATAGATTCAGACTGAGGAGAGTGGACTACTGAGGAGTTTGTATTCATAGCTGTTCTACAGCTGTTTAGTATGATCTTATCTGAGATTGTTTGGTGTGGGACATATCCTAAGGCAGTAGGCTAAACAACCTGTGCATCCATAAGCCAAGATAGAAAGGCAGTGCAGCACAGTCACTTGGTGTCTACTACTCACGTGGATGACAGACAAGAAATGGTGTGAGAATAGTGGTGAGGGAAAGGCTTCAGAAGAAGACACTGAGGAACGTCCAGTACAAGGATATGGCACTATTGATAATCTCATAGCAGGGTTGTGATAGTGAAAAAAACAATGCATTCAGACAGCAGTTACAGGACCTACTAGATAAAACCTGACAACATGAATTAGTGTTGATAGTCCATGATTTGAATGTGCAGATTGGGACAGACAGAACAGGATATGAGGACTGTCTGGTCCACATGAGTGGGGCAACAGGAATAAAGAAGGAGAGAACATTCTATACTTCTGTCTGACAGATGTCTTGATGTTAGCTAACACATGCGCCAGCAATAGACACAGTCACAAGATGACATGCGACGGTAGCCAACATGCAGCTCAGATAGACTTCCTCCTACGATGAAAGAGCACTGGGGGTAGAATTGGTGATTGTAAAGTCTTCTCCAGCAAAGCAGTCAACCCGCAGCATAAACCACTGGTTGCCACAATCAGCTGCAAGCAGTAGCCATAAAAGGCTGTAAGGTCAGCAGAGACCAGGCTGAAAACCTGGAAACTGACTAAGTGAAAGTATAAGAGATCAAAGAATTGCTCATAGATTTAGCTTCTCAGGAACAAGGGGAAAGAGGTGGAGCTGAAAAGAATGGCAGTGTCCCAAACCAGCATATGTGATGACTATAACACAGATACTTGGCTGAACCAGGTATGGAAATAAGATACATAAGGAAAGTTGGTGATGGAATGCAGAAGTCCAGAAAGTCAACAAAAGAAAGGAGTGCAGGAAACTGTGGGAGGTAGAAAAGATGAAGTAGACTAAGAAGGAATACTGGTTGGCTAACAGAGTGAATAAAAATGGAATTGCAATAGCAAAGAACAAGGCATCAAAGGCACTCTATCAGCTTCTAGAAAGTGACTCAGTAGATGGCACAAAGGAATTCTGTCAGGTTGCAAGGCAAAGACAGAAAGATAAAGAAGATAGTCAGGGACCCTTCATAAGGGATGTCAGAAACAACCTGATCACCAATCCACATGACATCAAAGGCAGGTGGAAGGATTACTTCCAGCAGCTTGTGAATGAAGAAAACTCAACAGAAGCTGCACTGCCCCAGACACAGCATACAATGAATAGAAGAAAGAACAGCACTACAGAAAATTTAGCCAGGGGGAAAGCAGCAGGCTAAGATTACATCACAGTATTTATAATCAAGATGTTGGGTTAGGTGGGAGAGAAGTGACTGTTGAGAATACTTATAGCAGTGTGGCTAGAAAGATGACTGGAATAAGCACACTCGTGTCAGTGTAGAAGAACAAATGGGACATCCACAACTGTGGGCAGTACAGAGGTATCAAACTCCTGTAACACTGCATGAAAGTTATGGAGAGGGTGACTGATAAATGTACAAGCAGAACTGTAGAAAGTAAGATAGTATATGAGCAGTTCACATTCAGACCAGGATGAAGCACAATCAACTTAATGTTTGCAATGAGACAGATAGTTGACAGGAAACTAAAGATAAGGAATGAGTCCAACTGAACATTTTTAGACTTGGAGAAAGAATATGTCAAGGTCCCAAGAAAGCTGATTTGGGCAGTCTTGCAGTGGTTCAAAGTCCCATAAATATTAGTGCAGGCTGTTTACAATGACCCAATGACTTAAGTATGAGCAGTATGTGCTGTCACAGAGGGGTTCCCAGTGGGAGTGGGTGTGCATCAGGGTTCAACTCTTGAGTCCACTGCTGCTCACACTGGTGACTGGATACCTTAGCAAAAAGGTTGGATGGGACAGATCAATGAAGCTGCTGTATGCAGATGATGTGGCATTACAGGCAGACTCCGAGCAAGAACTTTACCAAAGATAGAGGAATGGAATACAAAGCTGAAGGCACGTGATGAAACAGAATATGGATAAGAAGCTTTAATAGTAATAAATAGGGGATGTCAGAAGAAGCTGAGAAATAAGGCAGGAAGGAAAATAGTGGAACAGGTTAACAGCTTCAGGCACCTGGGAATAGTTATTGTTGAGGAGGAAGGAGGTCAAAGCTAGAATCAGAGGGTCAGGGGTAGTGTATGACAGAAGAATGCCAAAGAAGCTGAAAGTTAATGTGTTAAAAAGAGCTGTGCAACCTGTATTTCTGACTGATACAGCAATCTGGGTAGTGAATGAAGAGCAGTTGAGGAAGCTAGAGGTGATGGAGATGAAGTACCTAAGATGGTTGGTAGGACGCACACTGTGGGGCAGGCAGAATAATGAGGACATCAGAAGAGAAGTTTAAGTAGATTCAGATGCACAGAAGATTAGAAAGAACAGATTACTATGGTTCAGGCAGATGTGCAGAAACGCAGAAGACAATCTGGTAGAGACGATTTGAGCCAGAGAGGAAGAAGGCAAGAGGAAATGAGGGTGTCCATCAAAGAGGCGAATAGATTGTGTGAGAGAAGACCTGTGACAATCGGTCTGATTTTGTGGGTTTATGTCATCACCAGAGTCTGTTTTACTCAGGCATGGCTGTTGAAGAAAGTAAAAATGTGGCATATAATTGAGGGAGACAGTGACAGCTGACATGACACCCCAACCCCAAATAGAAAATGCGGAAAAAGGAGGTTGTTGATAATGATGATCTACATTGCCTACAGCTAGTGTAGAAGATTCAGGATCTGAACAGGTTTGGGTTAAGTTTTGTACCCAAAGATAAAGAGTGTGATTCCTTCTAACTCCGTTTGATTACTTAGTGACTGAGGGCACATCAAATAACCAAGCAATGCTCTCAGACTGAGTCAGAAAAAGGTCCATGTTGATCAGTGCTCTACCCTGGCTAGTAAAACTAACAAATGCTACATGAATGAGCCCTTCAAAACTGGATTCCTCCATACATTGTATATTACCAGCTTTGTAAACCAATCAAAACCAGACTGAAAAAAATAACCCTTCCCACTGTTAAATAGTGCTGTTCTTCATAGATTATTATGAACTACATACTCTTAGGGCTATCCTTTACATTCTAAAGCTATAAATGTAAAATATTCTTTCCTGTTGGCGTCAAAAATCCAGTCTTGACTCTTTCACGTACACTGACATTTATCATTCTTTAATGTCTTCCATCATAACCCACCTTAAAGCAATGAAGGGATCTTACATGTTATTCTTAAGTTGAATCTTCTTCATTCTCATTTTTATAAGGTAAATGACCATATATGTTTGTGTCTCCTACTGATCTTATTTTGCAGGTACAGTATTTAATTTCTGTCAGAAAAGAGAGAAAGATCACAATGAGTAGAAGCCGTAGCTTTACTATGAGCTACAAGTTGTCTCCTATTATGCCTTTTAATTTATTAGAATGTATAAACAAGACTGCAGGAGCAAATAGGTATTACTGTAGTGTGAAAAGAATATTGGTTTATAATAAATACTTTAAAACAACTGCTAGCAGTGTCAGTGACACAACAGGTAGTCCTCTCTCCTTTGGTCAGGAGGCAGAGAGTTTTATTCTACACTAGGTTGACTGACTGCTAGATATTACATTCTTGAGTGTACTGTCTTTTAGATGAGGCATTAAACCACGTCCCCCATATGCTTGAGTTGATGGTATCTCAAGTGGATGCAAAAATCCCACAGTACCTATTGAAAAGAGTAGGGATCCTTTATTTACATACATATATTTACATATTTGCATATTATATATACGTATTTACAAATGTATACACTCATTTTAAATCATTCTCATTTTCATATTTTACACATCAGACTCGTCATGTGTATATTTTTATATCAACCCCACTACTTTTTCCATAATCATAATCTAACCTTGTTTAATATTAGTGACAATGTCCATTTTTCATTAAATACAATTATTTAATTCTTTCATTCCACAATACCCAAATTACTTAAAATACTTTCTTGTTCATAGGTCCATATAGGAAGTTACTAGGCTAGCAGCCCTAGAGCCTTTACAAGCCTAGCCATGTTAATCCCAAGTATCCCTATTTGTTCTTTTTGGGTAGTTTGCAGAAAGAATTTATGAACAGAGTGGGTCTGTGACCAACACTGGCTACTCCTGTACATGAGGCATATGGGTGCCATCCCAGGGGTGAATTTGCAGTCTCCCATCAAGTTATCTAGGTAGCATTAGAGTAGGGCCAGTGAGGAGCTCTGTTTTATGTGAATAGGAAATCTATTTCAAAGAAGTGTCAGTCTCTGGGAGACATATCTGTCTCGCCTGCATGTTCTGTTAATGTTACAGGCTAGGCTGAGATCCCTAGTGTGAATGGCTCTAGTACCATTTGACTTGCAGATGTGCAGCATTTCCATTAGGGCAGGATCAGAGATTGCCTACAGGCCAGGCACAAGTCGTCTCTCAGCAGTCTGTAAGATATAGAGCAAATCGGCAGGGCTTTCAGCCTGTCCACATAGGTCATGGTTTGGAGTACCTGTATTTTCTTAGTGAGAAATCTATGAGGTCTCTCCAGCTACTGTAGGTATCTGGTGAGGTACATGCAAAAGGGTGCATTATACTCTATTATTGATCTGATGAGGTTAGAGTACAGTGGTGTCATCACATCCCTTGACCTGGATTCTATGCCCTTTCTTATGAGGTGCACTACTTAAAAGACTTTCCTTACTACTGAGGAAGCTTGGTGGTTAAAGCTCAGATTACTATCAACCTGTGCTCTCAAGTCTTTTACCACTAGATTGGAACTCAGGGGGGTGCTGTCAATATTGTAATTTGCAGGGAATTCTGTTTTGCCAAAGGGAATAATAATGCATTTTTTTGCATTTAGTTTTAGCCCATGACTTTGGCACCGATCATTTGTTTGTTTTACCTCCTTATAATATGTTGACATTGTAGGCAGACTCAATGATTGCTCCTAGTTTGCAATCTTCAGTGAACTTGGTGAGCCAGAGGCCATCTACTTTGGCCTGGACTTCTGAGAAATAGATGGCAAGCAGTAAGGGGCCTGGCACAGACCCCTGTGGTACTCCACTGATGACGTGTCTACTAGTGGGGATGGAGTCCTGCTTTTGACAGTGTGTTCTGTAAGTGAGCCAATTGTCCACCCATCTAGTAACATAAGGGTTAATCTCAATGATGCAAGAGTGGGGAATTGTGTTGAAAGCCTTGGCAAGATTGAGATAGGCTGTATGCACTGTCTTACCTTCATCAATGGCATTAGTGACATTCCCAAAGAAGTCCACCAAGTTTAATAAGCATGATCTACCATTAATGAAGCCAAGCTAGGGTATGTCCAGTGTTTGGAGGTCACCTATGTTCTTGTCGATAAGGTCCATGATAATACTTTCCATGCCTTGCAAGTAAGGCTGGTTACACTTATGGATCTGTAGTTCCCAGGGTTAGTTGATTGCCTCCCTTTGTGAAAGGGGGAATATTGTTGGTCTTCTCTATTTTACTTATTTATTTTACATTTGTTTACCAGGATAGTCTGACTGGATACATGTCCATTTTCACCGGAGGCCCAGGGAAAAAAGCTCCACACAGTCAAACATACAAAAGGTTACACAAGAAGTTAGAAAACAATTAGAATGTATAAAAACAAAGTGGTAATATATCTTATGTACATTGGTTTAGTAATGTTCCCTAGCAGGGACTCACAGTTCTCATGGACAGACACAATTACAAATAAGATTGTAACTCACAGTTAGTCCCTAGTAGGGACTCACAGTTCTCACGGACAGACGCAATTACAAGTAAGATTGGATACATAGCATGGTGATGTAGTTAGATGTTATGATAATTACTGATTATGCTATGATAATTACTGGTAAGCTGCGGTGGTGCAGCCGTAGCATTGTTGCCTCACAGCAAGAGGTTCTCCCGTTCGGGTCTCGGTTGAAGCACCTTCTGTGTGGAGTTGGCATGTCCTCCCTGTGGTCAAGTGGCATTTGAATGACATGTGTAGAATGGGCATGCCTTTGTTGAAGGTTGGGCATCCAGATGGCACCTCGGCATCTGTAAAAAATCTACTGCCAATCATTAGCGGACCAAAGTTTCGGTGTGGTGACCCCTAACCGGGAAAAGCCGAAAGAAGAACAACAATGCTATGATAATTACTGATTATGCTATTGTTTTATAACTTAATCTGGGTTGGTACATGGGCATAGCCAGTTCAATTTGAGATACTGTTTGAGGTTATTTTTGAAGAGACTTTTGGAGGATTGTAGGGTTATATAGTTTGGCAAGGCATTCCAGGTTTTCCCAACAAAGTTAATGAACAGGGATTCATCAGCTGAGTTATTAGCTATGTGGGTTTGGGCCAGTAATTTGTCAGCTGACCATAGGAATCTCAGGTTGCTATATGGCTTAATAATATTTATAAAAGAGGGAGTATCTTTAGGGTGGTACAGAACTTTGTGCGCTATTATGAGTTGATTGAATTGAATTAAGCTGGGCAGTTCTAGCCATTCTAGCTGCTTCAGGTTCTGGCAGTGATGGGTTTATTTATTTTTGAAGAGACTTTTGGAGGATTGTAGGGTTATATAGTTTGGCAAGGCATTCCAGGTTTTCCCAACAAAGTTGATGAACAGGTATTCACCAGCTGAGTTATTAGCTTTCTGGGTTTGGGCCAGTAATTTGTCAGCTGACCATAGGAATCTCAGGTTGCTATATGGCTTAATAATATTTATAAAAGAGGGAGTATCTTTAGGGTGGTACAGAACTTTGTGCGCTATTAGGAGTTGATCGAATTGAATTAAGCTGGGCAGTTCTAGCCATTCTAGTTGCTTCAGGTTCTGGCAGTGATGGGTTTATTTATTTTTGAAGATACTTTTGGAGGATTGTAGGGTTATATAGTTTGGCAAGGCATTCCAGGCTTTCCCAACAAAGTTGATGAACAGGGATTCACCAGCTGAGTTATTAGCTTTCTGGGTTTGGGCCAGTAATTTGTCAGCTGACCATAGGAATCTCAGGTTGCTATATGGCTTAATAATATTTATAAAAGAAGGGGTATCTTTAGGGTGGTACAGAACTTTGTGCGCTATTAGGAGTTGACTGAATTGAATTAAGCTGGGCAGTTATAGCCATTCTAGTTGTTTCAGTTGTGTCTACTGGGGGGGATGGGTTTTATAGGTGGAGCCAGTGGCGAATCTGGCAATATGGCTGTAGGTATGGGACAGCTTACTTAGGTTTTATTGAGATTTTATTAGTACAGGTGAGGCATACAAAAGAGTAGAGAGTAGGGGTGATCGGGCGATTTCAGTCCTAGCCAGTGGGGTTAAGAGTGTCTTGTTTCTATACAGTGATCCAAGCTTCTTATTGATGGTTTGCATGGGTTTTTTGACTTGTAGGTCAAATTTGAGATTTTTTGTCTATGATAATCCCTAGGTTTTGTGTGTGGATCTGGGGAGATAGTGTTGCCATTGTTAGATGTGATAGAGAATGAAAGTGTGGCAGATCTACTAGTGGGGTATAAGAGTAGAAGTTTAGTTTTAGTGGGATTCAGTAGTAGGTGTTGGTTGGTGAACCAGTTCTCAATAGTGTTAAATGTATTTTGGGTTAAGATTTGCCGCTTGGATCGGGAGGTGGCTGAACAGATGATTGTGGAATCATCTGCATATTGAATACAGGTAGCTTTGGGATAACAGTGTGAAGATTATTGATAAAAATAGAGAAGAGTAGTGGGCCTAGTATGGAGCCTTGAGGGACACCAATTGTGAGAGGTAGCTGACTGGAGAGTTTGCCCTGCCATAATACTGCCTGTTGTCTACCGGTTAGGTAGGACTTGAACCACTGGATAGTGTGCGTGTTGAGGGAAGTGGATTTTAGAGAAAGCATGAGAAGCTAATGGTTGACGATGTCAAAGGCTTTTGATAGTTCAAGGAAGAGGGTGGAGGTTAGCCTATTGTCATTTCTGTTATTGTTTATGGCATTAGTAAAGGAAAGGAGGGCTGAGGTGGTGCTGTGGTATGGCCTGAAGCCATGCTGAGAGTTGGATAGTAAGTTATTCTGTGTAAGGTATTGCATTAGTTGCTTGTGTACACATTTCTCCATTATTTTGGCTAGTGGGGAAAGAATGGCAATGGGTCTATAGTTGGACATGTCTATTGATCTACCACCTTTATGGAGTGGGATGATGTGGGATATTTTCCAGAGGGAGGGGATAGCATTTTTGGATAAGGTTCTGTTGATAAGGATAGATATGGGATATGCAATGGCATCTGAAGCTATTTGTAGGTACTCTGCAGGGAGGAGGTCAGCAGGAAGGGTGGTAGGTTTTACTTTTTTTAGGAGAATTTTGATAAAACTAGTAGATATTGGTTGTAGGCTAAATTTGGGATGATTTGTGGATAAATTATGTGTGGGTTTAAGTCTGTGGAAGTTAGGTGATTTGCTAGGGATTGGATTGTTTCGGTGAAAAAGTTATTATAAGCGCTAGCTGTGGTCTCTGGGGAACTATGGGTATGGTTAGCCGGGTTGGGATGGTAGAATGTCCTGGATGAAGTAGTTGATTTAAGCCTGCCCAGAACTTTTAGGGGTTGTTTTGGTGTTTTTGTAGGAGATTATGGTAGAAGCTTTTTTTATCCTGTAAAATAGATTTTTTTGTGTCATTCCCAAGTTGACGATATTTTAGATGGCCAAGTGGAGCTTTGGTTGTTCTCCAGCTGGCCCAGGCTCTGTTTCTAGCTTTGATTTTAGATTTGATCTCTTTTGTGAGCTATGGTGCTGTGTTTGATCTAGATTTTATTGTACGTGCTGGAGCATGGGAATCAAGGATACTTAGTAATTTAGTGTTAAAGTGAGCTACAGCCTCTTCTAATGGTAGATTTTTTTTAGTTTTGACCAGTCAACTGTTTGTAGTTCATTTAGGAATATTACAGTGTCAAGGTTTTTTCTGTTTTTCACTGTTTTATATTTGGTCTGGTGAGGGTTGCCTACCTTATGTTTTATGATATAGGTTAGAAAATGGTCACTAAAGTTGTCAGGGAGAGTGCCAGCAGTATACAGTTGAGGTTGGTTGTTAACTAGGATCCAGTCCAGCATACTTTTCCTGTTGGTCGGTTTGCTTATCCTAGTGGGAGAGGTTATGGTCTGTTTAAACCAAGATAAGTTTATAGGCGTGACGGGGGTACAGAGGAGCAGGGGTGCCAGTTGATGTTAAAGTCACCAAGAACTATGGTTTCTTGGGGATAAGTAGTAGATAACTAGTGCAGGATATCCACTAGGGTATTTAAGTTGTTGCCTGGTGGAATGTATCCACAGACGATGTTTAAACATTTGTACTGATTAATCTGTAATTTGGTTATGGGGATTGTTGAATTGGGGTGGTTGAATGGTGCCTCTATTAACAGTTAGAGTGTTTTTGTAAAGGACTCCTATCCCATCTCCTTTCTTAGTAGCACAGTCTAACCAGTGTATATTATATCCTGGGGGTTGTATCTCATTGTCAGTAGTACTAGGTTTTAGCCCGGTTTCCGTAAGGCACATAATGTCTGGGGAGTGGGTTGCTAGGAAGGCGTGTAGGTTGGGAATCTTATTGTTAATACTTCTAATATTTATGTGAAATGCTAGGAGGGAACTAGTGAGAGTAAAAAGGGGTAGCTTGACTGTGACGGCTGTGGTAGGGGAGTGTTTATTAGGTGTGGGTGTGCCAGGGTTGGGATGAATATCCCTGTCTGTTATAAGGTCATAGTGGCAGGATATTCTAAGCTTTAGGAGTTTATTAGTTTTATAGAGTCTTTGTCTTTAGGATTGTGTTTTGTGGTTTTACAGGGGTGATATATTATTGAGGGTCATATATTTGGTTTGCTGGGGATGGCACAGTGTTCGGTGTTATGTGTGTGGTTGTGGGTGGCTGTTTGACCTTGTGGGTAGTGAATACCATGGTCAAGTATTTGTTCGTAGGCAGTAAGATGGTAAAATAGAAGCAGTATAAACATTAGGGCAATTAGTATTTTTTTACTTGTTTGCATTTTGTTAGGGTGGTGGGTCAAATAGGTTCATAGGTTCATAGGTTCGTACTAGGCTATCTGCCCAAGGGCATTTATAAGCCTAGCCCATAGTTATTTGGCTTTCGCCACCCCTTTAGTTTGAATAAAACTTTGCCTATTATTTTGCTGTGCCTCTGTCAAGCAGTGACACTGAAGTAATCCCTGGGGTATATCTGCGATCCCCTATCCATTGGTCAAGATTCCTCTTGAACAAGGCCAGCGAGGTGCTCTGCCTCACATGTACCGGGATTTTGTTCCACAGCATAGGGAGTCTTTGTGTGATGAATCTGTCCCTCCAGCACGTTCTATTAATAACCGTGTCAAGGTTTAAGTCTCCCGCCCTTGTGGTTCTGAGGGATCTAGATTTTTTGAGGTGAAGCATATTCATCAAATCAGGGTTTGACATGGCCTTATATGTCAGGCACAGGTCACCTCTGAGCAAGCGGTATGAGACTGAATAGAGCTGGAGTTCTTTCAGTCGGGCAGCATAAGACATATTTTTGAGAACCTTTATCCTTTTGGTGAGGAACTTTTGGGGCCTTTCCAGCTGCTGCAGGTGTCAGGTCAGATACATTCCGAATGGGGCATTGTACTCAATCATAGGTCTAATGAGTGATGAGTACAGGGGGACGATGACCTCCCTTGATCTAGATGTGAATCCCTTCATGATCAGGTGGGCAATGTAGAAGGTTTTCCTAACTACTTTAGCAACATGAGTGTCAAACGAAAGGCTACTGTCAACCTGGGTCCCCAGATCCCTGATGACTTCTTCTGTGCTCAGTGGATTGCCACCTATATGGTAGCTAGGGGTAACCTTGTTTTTCCCGAAGGGTATGACTATGCATTTCTTGGCATTTAACTTTAGGCCATGGCTCTGGCACCAGTTATCCGTTTCTGTGAGGCCCTTCTGAAGGATATCTGTGTCAGATGTGTTTTCGACTATGGCGCCCAGTTTGCAGTCATCTGCAAACTTTGTCAGCCATAACCCTCCTGTGTTTGCTTGTACTTCAGAAAAGTAGATGCCTGCCGAACAAGAGTGATGGTTGATTGTGCTAACAGCGTGTGGAAGAATGGAAGAGAAGAAAAATGGGTGTGGGGGAGGGCTGTTCAATGATTGCATCTTAGTATGAGGGGAGTGGCTGAGCGTAGTTTAAATGTAGGAGTAGTAGGGTCGGGTGAGAACTGGAGACAGGGAGAGGAGCAGAGTGAGCCTGAGCACAGCGAGGATGAGCAGAGTGGGGCTAATACTGACTCCAAGTATTTCCCTGGGCTTATGGTATGTTAAGGTAACGTTTTGGCTGTATTTAGATTTGTTTTTTTTTTACACCAAATTTTTAGGCTATTTTTAATCTATAGGTTATACACTTGCAGGATAAATTAATAGCTGCAGGGTATAATTTTCTGGGCTATGTGAGGGAGTGCAGGGTGAAATTGCTGTTGTAGCATATTAACCTGTTTGAGGAAAAAATGGGGTTGGTGGAAGAGAGAAGGCAGTAGGAGTGGTTAGAGGTGGACCCTGATTGACTCAAGACACCAGACCAGAGGTAAGTTTAATGTAAGGGCCTAAAACCTGCACTCAGCACTTAATGTTATTTATGTTTTGCAGGAAAGACAGACCAACAGTATACACTTTTCAGGATTTTTACAAAGGTTACTTGTTCAATGTCAGACAAGTAAAACTTTGATACAGGAAATCTATGTTTGTGTAGAAAGCCAGAAAGGTACAAGGTATACCTGTAGAAATTAGGGTCAGAGACACTAATTTAAGAGTCACTGTACTTTAGTTACAAGGGAAGGAGATAAACACCCAAGTAGAAAAGAGCCCTATGGCTGAAAAAATAGTGATTCGCTTTGTTACACAGCACTGTAAGAGTAAGCTTAACAAATGTTTTTATATGGGTAACCTACTCTAATTGCTGGGAGAAAAACAGTTTTTGTTGAGAGAGTGGTAGCCAAATTGCAATCCTGTAGACACTGTTATGCAGCAGCTGCAGTATGCTAGTGGAGGTAACTAGGAAAAGAGAGAAGCAGAGATTCTAGGCTAAGCGTTAAGGCAGCAACAGGCAGTTATTTTAAAATAGTACATTGAGAAAGGTTTGGTGGGGGGTACTCTGTGGGAACATAACCAGTTGTCAATATATGATTAAAGAAAATGCCAAGTGGGTCTGGTAGGTCTTGTTTTAGATAGTTTAATAGATAATCTAGGATATTATCTGGTGCCATTGAGCCCATCGTTTCACCTTGGTGAGTACAGAGATGAAGTATTCTCTAGAGATACTAGGCAGAGGTCTGGTGTCAGGTATGCTTTGGGTTATGGTAGGTGTGGATAGAGGGGTGAAGTATGTGCTGAATCTGTCAACTAGCAGGTTGACAATATCTGCCGGTGTAGTATGAGTGATCCCATTTGGCACATAGCTGGGCATTCCCTTTCAGACTATGGATGCAGTTAAATAATGCCTTATCATTATCCTTGGCTAAAAATGTGATTTTAGTTTCATAATTTGCTTTAGAAGACTTTACAAGATTTCTGATTTGTTTTGTTTAGGCTTAGGAGGGAACTCTTCCTCTGCAGAGAGATATCCCTCTTGCTTTTAGACAACAGATTCTTCCTATTTTTATATAATCTGCTTATACTTGAAGTCCATCATGGTGGATTGTTTTTTTGGGAGAACCTGGTTTTAATCCGGTCAGGGACAGCACAGCTTATGCAGTTGCTTAAGTGTTTGTACAAGGCATAGTGATCATTGATGTTGGCAATTTAAGGATGCATAAAGTTTTTATAGCATTGATTAGTAGGCTGTAGTTACCTTTGTTAAAGTTATTTATAATTTTTGTTCTTGTGAGGGTATCAGTTCCAGTAGTTACTTCAAATGAGACTGATTTGTAGTCTGACCTAACCAGGAAGAGCATCACATCTAAGGAAGTACAGAGACCTCCCCCCATGTTGGTAAGTACTATGTCCAGAACAATAGAGCCCCTAGTGGGGCTGCAGATTATCTGTTCTAGAGCATTTGTATTAACAAAGTCCAGGAACCTATGGGCAAGTGTGTTTTTGTTAATGTATGTTCTCCAATTTATAAAAGGATAGTAGAAATATCCCATGCTTAAGGTGATGGGCTGTATGCAGAGGGATTCCAATAAATCAAGGTAGGCAGTGTTCTTATCCTGGTTCTTGGTGGGGCATCTGTAGTTAGCAATGATGTGGTATGGTACTTTCCCAATATTTAATTGGACATGGGGTAGTTCAAGAGAGTCATGCTGTTTGACCAGTCTTGAATTGTACTGATGGGTACATCTCCACCTTTGGTTCCATCATGCTCATTTCGAGGCCTGAACGTGTGGAAAGCATTGTAGCCTTGCACAGCTGGAGTACTCTCAGTGGCTTTGAACCATGTCTTGGTAACTACTCAGGCATCAACATCCTCCAAGGTGACGAGTGCTTCCAAGGACTACAATTTTGTGTTTAAACTTCTAGAATTAAGCAGCACAAAACTGAGTTTGTCTCAATTAAATTTTGTTACATTGGAAAATGTATTGTTTTGACATTGTCGAAAAAAGGCACTATGATGGAGGTAGGGCATTTGCCAGTATTCAAAAGCCTAGGAGGGCGAGGTGCGGCCATCTATAGCAAAGCAGCAAGGTCTATATACCATAACCACCCAGGCTGGTAGATAATGTATCCTCTTAGATTGACACCAGAAGCTAAATCCAATAATTGAAGTCAATCATTTTTGTTTATACTGTGGCATCATCCTGGATGAGGAAAGGATACTGCTTAGGGCTAGGGACATACCTGTCTGGGGCACATAATCAGAGAGTTCCATCAGATCTCTCTTCATATAGTCCAGAGAGGTACTTCTCAAGTCACTCATTCCAACATGGGCTATGACAGAGTCATAACTGTACTTGCTGAATGACTTGAGTGCATGTGTGATTTGTCAGATCCTGGCACCTGAAAGGCAGCTGTCCGTGACCTTCTACTTGTCCTGTCTGGTGAGGGGGACATTGGTGTGTCTCACTATGGAGTCACCTATGATCAACACAGTTGCATTTGATTTGTTTTGCCTTAGGGGATTATTTGTTGAGACACATGTTTTGTGTGTGTGTGTTTATATGTGCAGTGGTTTTATTTTGCTTAGTGGTGAGTGTGGTAGTGTGCATTTGGATGGTCTCCATTCTTTTGCTAGTCTTTTAGTGAGTACATCCATGTATGAGGGTCTGTGTGTCATGACCTAATTTTGTGTGAGAGGTGAAGCTTGCATGAGAGGTGAAACATGTGTGCTGACAGCCTGTTTGATGTGTAGTTTGTTCTTATGTGAGAGAATTGACTGCAATTCCACAGTGTATTTGCATCTCTCACATAACATGTTAGTTAGCTTTAGGAGTAAATAGTTGTCAGTATAAATGAAGCAATTGCTACATTACCTCAAGATGCCCATATCAATCAAGCTGGCAGGAGAAATGATGGGAAACTACTTTCCACTGGGGCAGGGTTTTTCTGAATGTGGTATTTGGGAAAGAAGTGGACTAGCTGGACTTAGGACTTTGGCTTAACTAGTGAGCTAGTTTGACTTGGAGTAGCAAAAGTAAGGGGTTGTAGAGTAGGTTGTGGATGATAAGTGTGAGAAAACTGCTTAGAGTGCAATTGAGTTGCCTTTTGCTTAGTAGTGAAGCTTGGGGAGGTTCTTCTGGAAGGTCTATAAGGAAAAATAATGTTCCCATGCATTTGCATCTATACAGGGAAAAGTACGCAGCAATGAGCAAACGCAAAGCTTATATACGGGTGACTTTGAACAGTTTCTAACACAACTACCAATGGAGAAGCCCTAAAGTGAGCCTTTCTCCAGCAATACCCAACTCAAATGGGTCTTGAGCTACACACGTCTGCCACAAGGGTGCAGGAAGGCCCTCTTAATGTAAGATGGCTGATTTAAGAGCACAGTGGTATGAACCAGTCTAGATTCCGCAGGTCTGGATCCTATCCTATGCTATATAAGGCAAGAAAAAACTATTTATAGATGGAAAGGAGTAGGGGAGGTCAAAGTGAGATTATATAGTATAAACCATTAGATAATCTGCAGTGGTACCACCCTCTGCACAAGCTGGCAACTGTTTGAGCAGCTGTGAACAGTGAGAGACTATGGAGAGCATTTATTATAGAGGATTTTAAACTAGAGAGGTTTGCTTATATGCAAGCACAGGAAATTGAGTTTGCACAATGCACACATGGGCTTTTATACCAGCAGGATGAAATACTTTTATAAAGTTAGACCCTCAGGCTAATCAGATAAAAACAGAATAAGCTTTTGACCAGTGGTTCCCAACTTGGATGGGTTGAATTCAGCACTTTGCTCCCACAAGAGTGCAAAAGAACCCTTGTAATATAAAACAAACTGGTTTTGAGCAGTAAGAAATGCCTTACAATAGAAGCCAGAATTTCTACAATATCAGGATTCCTTTGAAATAAGTTCACTAACCTTGAGAAATGTTCGCACCACACAAAAACTTTGCAAAACTTAGAAATACATTGGCAGAATCAGGAGAACTTTGGCAAACTCCGAATAGATTTTGTAGGCTCCGAGATGGTTATGAAATATCAGAATACTGTTAAAACAGCCTATGAGCAGTACAGAAACAGACAGATGTAGTTTCTTTAACAAGTGCAGGCTGAAAAGCAGTGATAAAATGAATTAAAACAATAAATGCAAAACAGAAGTGATAAATAACAATGAAACAGAGTAAGTGAAAAACAATATTTATGTCAGCGTTGTAGTTCCAGAGGTTTTAGAAGCAATCAAAGTCTTGTAATCACAGGTGTCCAAGCCAGGTACAAGGAAGCTTTCAATAAATGAGCACAATTTCACAATAATGCAATTTTTTTACACCAGCAGGATGAAAGACTTTTACAAACTTAAAATCTCAGGCCAATCAGATAAACACAACACAAAATATGCCTTTGACTAGCAGTTCCCAACTTGGATGGGTTGAATTCCACTCGGTGCTCCCACCAGAGTTCAAAAGAACCTTCTTAATGTAAAACAAATTAGCTTTGAGCTCAAGTGCAGTAACAATTTTTTTACAACAGAAGTCAGAATTCCTGCAATATCAAGAATCCTTGGAAATAAGTTCACTAACCCAGAGAAATACTCACAACCCACAAGAACTTTGCAAAATGTATAACTATTTTGGCAGACTCAAAAGAACTTTGTTTAAATCTAATTTCAAGTTTTTTGTTTGTGCTCTCATAATGTAAATACTTAACCATATCCATATTTATGACCTTATTGTTCTTGAAATTTTCAAAAAAAAATGTATACATAGTTTATTTCACAGTTTTTTAACTCTCTCACATTTTAGGAAAACATGTTCTGCTATTTCTTCTTCCCCACAATACACACATATTCTTTCACTTTTCTTTTTGTATGCATATATGCCTTTACTGGTAATTTTTTTATAACCAATCTCAATAGGAAATCTTGACATTCAGTATTATGTCTGTATCATGTATTTCTTTCTTTGATTGCTTTAATCTTTACTAATGGAATATTTTCCCATGGATTAATGCAATAATATTTCCTTATAATATTTTATACCATATTTTTCTGTCTTTTTCCACTTCATCAGTCTTTATTTTCCAAATGTTTATCTTTAGTTGATTATTTCCTATTTATCCAATAAAATATTCTTTTGTTCTCTTATTATTTTGTATTCTTTTTCAGAATTCCTTATATTTGTATTTAAATAGATATGCCACTAACTTTTCATTTTTGTTCATTTAATAATTGCATATCTTATAAAATTAATGAAGCAGCATATACCTAACTCTCCTTCTTTAATTATGTGTAAGACAACCATTTTAACAGCCTTTATCTCAATCCGCATCCTAAGAATCATGACAATACTGGATAAATATGCTATCTTACCTACTAAAATCAAATTAATCAAATATACTTTTTTATTTACTAGTCTGTATGTTTCCATAATATACACATATCTTTTATTTCCTTTATTATTATATCACACACCTTCTTATTGCCTTCTATATCTAAGTGTATTTCTAGGACACATACTTCTTTCATAGAAAATTGTCTACTTCTATTTTCATTATCTCACCAAATCCTTTAACTTTTCTTTATCAAGAGCAAAACACTTTTCCTTTAAACATTCAACTGAATAGATAATAAGTTCTGTCATCCATTCTTTATTTTTAGTTGCTATAATAATATCATCTACATAAGACACCATAACTGGAATTTTAACTTCTGTCTGAATTTTGTAATTTGCATTTCTCACTTTCTGATTAACTTCTCTAACTATTGTATTCATAACTAAAATAAATAAAATACTATTTATAGGACACCCATGTCTTATACCATTATTCATATCTATTTCTTTACTTAGCCAAACATTGACTAAGAGTCTTACTTTATTATTGTGATTTTATCATTAACATTATAAATATCCATTATTTTCCACAGTAAACCATGCTGTATTGAAAAAATGCTTTATTAATATCACCTACCATACGTTTTATACCTTCATCCTTTCTACAAATATAATTTATAATATCTCTTATTATAGTTAATAATTCTTGGTATCATGTTCCTTTTATACCAGATACATTTTCTTACATTATATGCTGCATCTTATTTGCAAATCTTTTTGTATTATTTTCATAAGTATCTTATAAGCTATATTATTTAGAACTATTAGTCTCCAGTTTTATTTCTTCTCTTATTCCATATAGATTTTAATATCTCACTATACAATTCCTTATACTTTAACCCTTCATTTAACCATTCATTAAACGCATGTATTAAATAATTCTTCTGCCATCTTTCTAGATTTTTATATCATCCAAACATAATCCCATCTGAGCCATCTTTATACACTTTTTTCTTATTCATATAGTGTGATGTTGTCTCTTTTTTTAGTAAATATTTACTCCACATGCCTTACAACAACTTACGTATTGTGTTGCTGACTTTTCCTTATATTACCTTCTTTATCTTTCATTTCTCTCATTATGCTGCTATCCTCCTTCACTATCTTACTTAGATAAGGTGAAACTTCTTTTCTTCCTTGCAAAAAATCTTCTTCTTCTTTCGGCTTTTCCCGGTTAGAGGTCGCCACAGTGGGTCATCTGTCCGCTCATGATTGGCAGTGGAGTTTTACAGTGTCGAGTTGCCAGCCTGGCACCCAACCTTCCACAGAAGGCACACAGATGCACACACTCACACCTAGGGCCAATTTAGAGTGTCCAATCCACCTACAGCATGTCTTTGGGATGTGGGAGGAAACCGGAGCACCCGGAGGAAACCCACGCGACCACAGGGAGAGCATGCAGACTCTGCACAGAAGGCACCCCAGCCGAGAATCGAACCGGAGAACCTCTTGCTATGAGGTGACAACACTAACCGCTGCACCACCATGGCCACCCTTTCTTGCAAAAAATACCTTTGGTTATACAATAATTCTTTAATTTTCTCATATTTTTTCTTATAAATTTCTTTTTCTTTTTTTAATAATCTCTATATTATTTGTCTAAAGTATCCATCACATCTCTATATGTATTAGGATATTTCTGTCTTTCTTTTTTTTCTTACTTTATTTTGCAAAACTAAATTACTGTCTTTATATTTTCTTTTTTAAAGTAATCCACCATTCTGGCCAATTGACATAAAATGCTTTCACAGTAATATGGTCCTTTCATAACTGATTAACATCTTGCTTTCCCTTTTCATTCCAGTCCTTTTCATTTATCCTTTTTATACCTATTTATATCTTTATACATTCTTTATTATTATTTCTAACCATATTGCCAAATGATCTGAAAAACATGTTGCAATAGTTTATTTTTTTCATTATTCCTTCTGATACTAAAAAAATAATACATGTTAGATTTTAAAGTACCTCTCCTGGAAGCCCACATTTTTTCATATAGCCAATTTTCCACATTATATTACTTAATAATCTTTTTCTTTCTATTTCTGCTTAAATCACAACTGAAATCTCCTGAAATTATTATATACATACTCCAAATACATAGTCCAATATTTTAGGAAATAGATTCTCCCTTTCATTATTAATTACATAAGATTATATATCGACAATTCTATATACCTTTTCTTGCCACAATACATTTATAGATGACAAGCTTCCCATATTAAGTAATTTAACATACACAATTTCCCTACTCATTTGCATAAAACTGCTAATCCTGAACAATGTTCTTTCCCTATGTTCCATATCATTTCCTCATCCCATATATTTATGTCTGTAATCTTTCTTCCTATGTCAAATACCATGTATCCTCCAGGATAATATCAACATCACAATTGTTATGCCATTCTAAAATTGCTATCCTTCCTATAATATTTTCATACTATTAACTTCTACAAAAGAATCCTTAAATTATTCCTTTCCCTTTTCCTTAGTTTAGGAGGTACAATCCCAATCTATTTTCCTATAAGAAAATATTTATCCATTTCTTTTTTTATTTTCCTGTATATCAGTAGCTTTACATTTTCTTTTTGCATATTTTACTATATAACCAAAATCATTCTTTTTTCTTATTATTATTTTCCAACCTACTGTATATCTTCTTCATCACCAACTTCTAATTCTATCTCTAATTCATCTCAATCATTGTTTATTCAGTATCTCCCTTATTTCTAAATTTCATCTATTTACTGTCTCATCTTCAGTCCTTTCTTGTTCTTTCACTTTACCCTAAATCGTAATACTTAACTCTTTCTCTTTTCTTTACAAACCAACCATAAATGTTTCACTTTTTGACATTTGTACCATTTAAGTGATTTTTTTTGTTTCATGTCCTGTTTTACCACATATATAACTCATCTTTTTGTCAAACCTATTGACTAATCGTCCTATTTTCCACAAAAATAGCAGATCTTTGCTTGTCCCCAATATTTGACAAAACCACTGTTACCATTAACATTTATAATATTCAGAATAATTATATTTTTCCAGTTCTATTTTCACAATGACATTGCAATACCATGCCCCACTCCATAATACCCTTTTATCACACACTTTTCAAATGTCTATTTATTTCTTTACATATATTTTTAAATGTTATTTCAAAGTCTCTATGTCTCCACTTCAGTTTAAAATTGTATATGAACTTTTTTACTAGTTTCCCTAAAATTATGCTTTTATTATATATTAATTTCAAGGATTATTATTTTGTCTTTTTTCAAATTCACACAAAAAAATTCTCCATACCTTGTACAGTCTCAAAAAATGTCACAAAATGTCTCTTTGATAATCAACATAAATGCTTTTAGCTGTTGTGTTTTCACATTCAAAGGTAAAAATTACATTGCCCCATACCTCATATTTGTTCAACTCCTGATCCCTTTGCTTTGTATTCTTACCACAAATGTTCTTTTTTCTCTCATTCCTTCTTGTGTATCTGTTACTGTCACCACATACATTTTATTTTTTTACTTTTCCACTGCCTCCATCTGAAGTCACCTCAATTTTCATTTTATTTTCCTCCATAATGCCCACCCCATGATACTTTGTTCTCCAGTTCACTTTGATTTACCATTTATTTCAGTAAATAATCCCACAGCTCTCCTGATAGGAGAGTTGTAACTATACATTCCTCACCAACTGTCTGTTCAGTCTGATCAAACAGCTTTTTCTGAAATACTTTTTCCAAGTCTGTTGCTTCTAAACTATTTACTTTTTCCAAGTTGGCATTCAACTCTGTTCTGTTTGTTTGGTGTTCCTTCTCCATCTTACCAGCTGCCTCTGTGCTAGGAATGGGATATTAGCATGTACTATCAGGCAGTAACACTGCAAGTGCCAATTGTGTATAGGGTTTTTATACTGATATATACATTACATATTACTTACATATTTACATTATTTACATCTATATACAAATCTCCATAAATTATCAACTTCAGCTTAAACATTCCTTCCCCACTCTTTTATCCAGAACCAAAACATTATTTTCTCCAAAATCTTTGTCAATGTCCATTTTTGATTGTAATTAATTTCATTTAGTCTCTTGTTTCATATAGTCCATGAAACATGAATTATTCGTCTGTCCATTTTCTTCACTTATTCCTGTTTTCATGCACCATAATAGCCAAATTATGTCATATCCATATTTATTTGCTCAAATTTTAACAAACGTTTAACCCTATTATGACTACATATTTCATTTCACAAATTATTAACTCATTCACATTTCAAAAACACATGCTCAGTAGTCTCAAGCTCTCTACATTTTTTACATATTCTATCATGCTTTTTTTGTATGGCATATTTGCCTTAACAGGCAATTTTCTAATAGACAATCTCCATAAAAAATCATTACATTCCTTAATCTTTTTATAGTGATTATATCTCATCATTATGGCCTTTTTCTTATCTATTTCTAAATCTTTCCAAGCATCAAAGCAATAAAATGCTTTTAGAATACTTAAGTACAATTCATTTCTATTTTTCTCACACATATTCTTTTTTTTATTTTCCATAACACAATTTTGTTTTGATACTCTTTCATTTCTTCATTCACAATGCTTTTACTTCTATTTTTTAACTTCCATTCCTTTCCACAGTTCTTTATATTTATAATATAGCATCAGCTCTGTCAAGTTTTTATTTTCCTTCATAATTCCATATAATACCTTATACAAAATTAAAGATGCTACATGTACTATTGGGTTTATTAAATCCAAGCCTCCTTGCTCCTCTTTCATATATAGAATTCCTCTCTTGACTGGATTCCGTCAAGAGCCCAACATAAAAGAAAATATAACCATGATTAGTTCTTTTCTATACTGAATAGGAGTCATATAGATGTTAGCAACATATGGGATTTTTCCTATTAGTATGGTGTTCAACTAGTTTGTTATATGATTTCCAAAAATTTGTCATATCCTTTACTTCTTTGAGTACATTATCCGATTTTTCTTGTCTGAATCCATTCCTCCCAAATATTATTCCCAACATATTTATATATTTCTCATTGAACTCAATACCTCCTATTATACCTTCAAAACCAAATCCTTTACTTTTCTATTTATTTGTACTATTTTTTATATGTATGCTTAATTTTTCATTTACTTTTTCATCCATATTTTATTTTTACCAGTTAATACAGTATCATCTGCATAATTATGCATTATTGGCAATTGTACTCCCTTTATCATTTTGTTTCTACTGCTACTTGACATTTTATTAATTTTCTTCACTATTACATTCATAACTAATGAGAAAATGACAGAACTAGCTGGGTAACCCTGCTTTATTCTGAATTCTTTTTTTATTTCTTCCCCAATACAGCCATTTAAATTTAGTTTCACATAGTTACTTGTAATATTTTTTTATACTTACATTATATTGACTGATTGACTTCAACAATTGGATAAGCTTCTGGTGTCATTCTAAGGGGATCCAGTATTTGTCTGCCTGGGATGACATGATCGACAGACCACAATGCTTTGCCAGAGATGGCTTGCACCTGTCGCCCTTGGGATTTCAGATACTGGCTAAGGCTCTTGCCAACCCTACAGTGCCTTTTTTAGGCAAGGATCAAATAACAAATTTACCACAATAACAGGTACAAGCAAGCAAAATCTGAGGGTAATGATCCTCAATGCTAGAAGTCTAAACCTCAAAATGCACTCACTCGAGGCACTCCTTAAAATGGGAGAACATCGACATCTGTGCAGTGACAGTGACCTGGTTCAAAGCTCCAGAGAGCACCCCTGCATTACCAAGCTATAATTCATACCACACCTTTCAGCCACCTAACCTGGAACAAAGCACTAAAGGTGGAGGCATGTCCATATTCATTAAGGATATCCACACTTCCAGGCTAGCTGCACAGCATAATGCATGCGAGATTATCCAAGTGCAACTAACTCTGGGCAAGATCGCAATCCAAATTGTAGCTTTCTACAGACCCCCCACCATGCCCTAGGATTCCCACTCCTCATTTCTTGATACACTGGAAAGTATTAGGGTACAACCTAACACCCTAATAATGGGTGATTTCAACTACCCCACCATTAACTGGGAAACCTACTCATGTACCAACTCTTTTGCTCAACGTTTTCTGGAATTCATAAATTCCAACACCTTGGATCAACTTATTCACACCCCCACTAGGGGCAGCAATATCCTAGACCT
Organism: Protopterus annectens; assembly: GCF_019279795.1. Classification (NCBI taxonomy): domain Eukaryota; kingdom Metazoa; phylum Chordata; order Ceratodontiformes; family Protopteridae; genus Protopterus; species Protopterus annectens. The sequence continues at coordinate 203,755,730 of NC_056751.1, forward strand.
GGTCATTACCAACATGGGCAACCAGTATTCCACACCAGAGGTCAATTCCTTGTTGGTCAGATCCAACCACAAGCTAATCACCCTAGATATCCACATCCCACCACCACCCCCAATTAGGGAAACCACTGTAAAAAACTTCTCCAAAGCCAACTTCAAACTTCTTAGGATGGAAGTGGCAAACTTCATGACACCCATGCAGATGGACAATAGAGGTACGACTGTTGAATCCTACACTAATGCACTTTATAAGCACTTACATGAGTGCATGGATCATGCTATTGATAATAGAACCAAGATACTATCCTCCAAAAAAAGGAAGCCAATCTGGTGGTCCTCTGCCATAAACAAACTTTACAACAGAAGAAAGAAACTGTTGCAAAAAAAGAGTAAAATCCCATGACTGTAGGAACTCCCTGGTCAACCTCAGTAAGAAGCTGAGTTCCCTCATAAAATCCTCCAAAGCTAGTTACAAAAACACAATTGCCACTGACTCTAAAGACAACCACAAAGCATTCAATAGCTATGTCACGAATCTCAATGGCAACACTCAGATCTGCTCTGAGTTACAGCACAATGGCACTAAATATACAGAACCAACTGATATTGCCAACATCCTGGCAGACAGGTTCAGTGCTAACTTTACCCCCCTCTCACCCCCTAGAGGGCCCATCTCTATACCGGAAGAATGCAAAGTTCATCATGTAATCACGGCTGCACAGGTAAATAACACACTCTCCAAAGTCAAAAACACAGCCTCCATGGGACCTGACAATATCCCAGGCTGCATTCTACATGAACTACAGAATGAACTGGCACCCTACCTAAGTACCATGTTCAGTCATAGCTTCACCTCAGGCTTTGTGCCCACTGAATGGTGCACCATGACTGTTATCCCACTCCACAAAGGGGGAGCCATGATGGACCTCAAAAACTACCTAGCCTGACGAGCCTGGTCTGCAAGGCCATGGCACATATCATCATGGAACTCATTAACAAAGACATTGGTAATCTCAAAACTCTGGACCCTACCCAGTTTGGATTTGTAAAAGGCAGATCATGTCTCCTAAACCTGATTGACTTCTTTGAAGCAGTCACCAAAGTCATAGATGAAGGTAAGGTGGTTCAAACTGCTTATCTAGATCTTGCCAAGGCTTTTGACACCATCCCCCACTTTGAAATTATAGATAAGCTCACTAAACTAGGTATAAATCCCTATGTCACAAGATGGGTTGCCAACTGGCTCATAGACTATACCTACTGGCATTGTATTCCCAGTATTTAAAAAAAAATTTTTTTTTTTTCAGCGCCCACCTTTTGTTTGTTTCTAGATATTATTAAAGCTGTCATGCAGCAATGCATTGAAATATTTTTTATTCTTCTACACTTATTTTTGTCTTGATTGGACTTTAATGATATTCAGCTCTCCTGCCCCCTGTGATTGATTTGAAGTCACCAGCCGCCACTGTCATAGACAGAACCCAAACTGTGAAAGTAGCAGACTCCAAATCCGACTTCAGACCAGTGACAAGTGGAGTACCACAGGATTCAGTCCTGGGTCCTCTCCTGTTTGGTATCTACTTCTCTGAAGTACAGGCTAACACAGAAGGTCTTTGGCTAACAAAGTTTGCAGATGACTGCAAACTAGGAGCCATAATCAAAACTCCTAACGATGTGGACATACTACAAAAGGGCCTCACTGAGACAGATGCCTGTTGTCAAAGCCATGGCCTGAAGCTCAATGCCAAAAAGTGTATTGTCATCCCCTTTGGTAAAAACTCTGTACCCATGAACTACCACATAGCTGGTAGTCTACTTAATGCAGAAAATGTGATAAGAGACCTTGGGACACAGGTGGACAGTAGTCTCTCCTTTGATAATGACATTGCCACAGTGGTCAGGAAATCCCTCTATGTGGCTCACCTCATCACAAAAGGTTTCTTATCCAGAAAAAAAAGAGGTTATTGTTCCCCTCTACTCATTACTCATTAGACCCATTATAGAGTACAATGCCCCTTTTGGTATGTATCTCACAAGACATCTACAACAACTGAAAGGCCACAGAAATACCTCACAAAGAGGATTACTGGCCTCAAACAGATGCCCTACGCAGACCGTCTCAAAAAATTCCAGCTTTACTCCGTTGCATATTGCCTACTCAGAGGGGATCTCTGCCTAACATACAAAGCTATGTCAAACCCAGAACTGTTGGACATGATCCACTTAAAGAAATCCCAATCCCTCCAAGCTACATGCTCTAGGGACCTAAACCTTGTCACCACAATAAACAGAACATGCTGGAGGGATAGATTCCTGTCCCAGAGACTTCCCATACTCTGGAACAGATTACCTATTGATATCAAACAGAGCTCCTCATTAGCACTCTTCAAGAAAAATCTTGATGATTGGATGGGAGATAGAAAATTCACCCCGCGGATCACTTCTGTGGCTCTGCTCGACAGGGGCACAGGAAAATATTTTTCTTGGGTGGTGAAAGCCAGGGTACATTTTTGGCTAAGCTTGTATAGGTCCTAGGGCCAAATGCCTAGTACCTACCTATGAACCTATGAACCTATATGCCTGCAAAATTCCCCATAATAATTTGTACTGAAAATTATCATAGGTTTTACTTATATCCCCTATCATAACCTTCACTTCTACATTTTTATTTATGACATAATCAACTATTTCTCTTATTATTCATAATAACTCTTGACTTCCTTTTCCTTTTATTCTGAATACATCTTCTTCTTCTTTTGGCTTTTCCTGGTTAGGGGTTGCCACAGCGGAACTCTGGACTGCTAATGATTGGCAGTGCATTTTTATGGTGTGGAGTTGCCAGCCTGATGCCCAATCATCAAAAAAGGCATGCCCATTCACGCATTCATCTACCTGCATGTCTTATAGGCTTCACTTGACCCTGAGGAGGATATGCAGACTCCACACACAAAGCGTTCCAGATGAGAATCGAATAGGAGAACCTCTTGCTGTGAGGTGACAACAATAACTGCTGCACCACCATGGAACTTTTCTTCTGAATACATATTGATCATATATTCTATCTATTTATTGAAACCTTTTTGTTATAATTCTCATAAAAAATTTGTAATCTGTATTATTCAATGTTATAGGTCTCCAGTTTTTTATCTCTTTATTTCCTTTTTTAAATATAAATTGTATAATGCCTGTACATATCTCTTTCTCTTTAATTCCAGTTTCTAACCATGCATTCATAACTTCTATAAAAATTATTTTTCCCACTCTTTCTTTTCTTTATACAAACTATATCGAATTCCATTCAATCCTGTTGCAGAATTTATGTTAATATCCTTTAGAATGTCATTCAATTCTTTCATAGTTATTTTTTGTTCTAAATCCTCATTATCTCCATTATTTACATTTTTACCATTATAAATTTGTTCTATGTTTTTTCTCTTTTAACAAATAATTAAAATAAATATTATTTAATTATTTAGTATATTTCTTCTTGCTGTCTTATTTGCTTACCTTCCTTATTTTTTAATTATCTTATCATTTTCCTTATTTTATCATTTTATCAAATGTTCTGCAACCACTTCTTTCTTTCCTTCTAAACAATATTTTTGTTTATTAACACTTTGTTAATTTTAATTTGATTAATTTTATATGGTTCTCTCTCTTTTCCATAAAAGGATTTTTTTTCTCTACTAAGTCTCTACATGTTTCTTCACATAATATCTTATATCTGTTTTCTTTTATTACTTTCTTCCTTATACATTCTAAAACACATTTTTATATTTCTCTTAAAATTAAGACACAAAAGAGTCTAATTCTCATAAAATTCTTTCACATTCATATGATTTTTTCCATAATTCCATACTTTTTTTCTCTTCTAAATATAATTCTTTATCTTTAATTCTCTTTATTCCTTTTCCTGTTCTTATATATTCTCAATTTTCCTTTACTTTAATCCATATAGCCACATGATCTGAAAATCCAGCATACATAATTCCTTTTTATAGCTTTTAAACTATCAGACATTAAAAAATAATCATTTTCTATCCTAATGTCATTGTTTTTGTAGGTCAAGTGGTTATTTTCCGATAAACTTAACTTTCCACATTTCATAATTTCTTTAACCATTTTCACATCACAATTGCGCTTATTTTTTCTTAGATTACAATTAAAATCACCCACCGCTACAATGTCCATATTTACACAAACATATTCAAGAATGTTTTTAAACATACTTTCTCTTTCTTTTTTTGTTATATATGCATATAAAGCTATAATTCTATACATGTACTTTTTCCCCTCTCAGTTCTATTACCATAATTTGCCGTGGTTCCTTTATGGTTACAGCTAATATTTTAATGCTTTCTTGACATAATATGCACATACCTGAGCACATTTCTTTCCACATGTTCCAAACCATCACAACATCACAAATGTTTTCAGTTTGTATTCTTTCTTCCTCTGTTAAAACAATGAGTGAGAAGGTCACTGAAAATAACAATCAGTAAAAACAAAATGAAAACTCCAGCAAAGCTAGAACTTCTACTGAGTGACCTCTCAAACCTATTACATCAGAGGCACATGGGATATATGCAAATAATCCTTATGAACAGCAGGTGTTTCAGCTAATTGGTAATTCTGAATTCCCATGACTTGTTTCATCATTTTAATGGACATTTTCAGGCCAATAGAGCAAAACCTCACTAGCTGTGGATATGCATATTTTGACCTTGTTATGACCTCCTCAGTACAACACAAGCAGAGTGTTTAATGAAGCAGTAGAAGCACACAGCTATTATACCCAGCTGATGTCCATTTTCATTAGGGTCACTGCAAAAATATCACAAACAACAAACTAAAACAATGACTTTCTCACTCACTGAAAAAACAATCAGTAAAAACAAAATGAAAACTCCAGCAAAGCATGAACTTCCCCTGAGTGACCTCCCAAACTTTGTGTATCAAAAGCACATGGGATATATACAAATGATCCTTATAAACATCAGATGTTTCAGCTAATTGGCGATTCTGAATGTCCATGACTTGTTTAATCATTTTAATGAACAATTCCAGGCCAATAGAGCCAAACCTCACTAGTTGTGGATATGCATATTTTGACTAAGCATTAGAAACACAGGGCTGTTATACCCAGCTTATGTCCATTATCATTAAGGTCATTGCAAAAATATTCCAAACAACAAACTAAAACAAAGAGTGAGAAGGTCACTGAAAAAACAATCAGTAAAAACAAAATGAAAACACCAGCAAAGCTAGAACTTCTACTGAGTTACAAACCTCTTGTATCAGATGCACATAGAATATATGTAAATGATCCTTATGAACATGAGGTGTGTGAGCTAATTGGTGACTAGGAATGCCCATGACTTGTTTCATCATTTTAATGGACAATTCCAGACCAACAGTACCAAACCTCAATAGCTATGGATATGCATATTGTTACCTTGTTATAACCTCCACAGCACAAACAGAGTATTTGACTAAGTATTAGAAACACATAGCTGTTATACCCAGCTTATGTCCATTATCATTAGGGTCACTGCAAAAATATCCCAAACAACAAACTAAAACAATGAGTGAGAAAGTCACAAAAAAAATCAGTAAAAACAAAATGAAAACTCCAAAAAAGCTAGAACGTCCACTGTGATCTTCCAAACCTATTGTATCAGAGGCACATGGGATGTATGAAAATGATCCTTATGAACATCAGGTGTTTCAGCTAATCAGTGATTCTGAATGCCCATGACTTGTTTCATCATTTTAATAGACAATTTCAGGCCAATAAAGCCAAACCTCACTATCTGAGGATATGCATCTTCTTCTACTAGTGAGGTTTGGCTCTATCGGCCTGAAATTGTCCATTAAAATGATGAAACAAGTCATGGGCATTCAGAATTGCCAATTAGCTGAAACACCTGATGTTCATAAGGATCATTTGCATATATCCCATGTGCCTCTGATACAAGAGGTTTGGGAGGTCACTCAGTGGAAGTTCTAGCTTTGCTGGAGTTTTCATTTTCTTTTTACTGATTGTTTTTTCAGTGACCTTCTTACTCATTGTTTTAGTTTGTTGTTTGGGATATTTTTGCAGTGACCCTAATGATAATGGACATCAGCTGGGTATAACAGCCACATGTTTCTACTCTTTAGTTAAGCACTCTGCTTGTACTGTACTGATGAGTTCATAACAAGGGCAAAAAATTTATATCCACAGCTAGTGAAGTTTGGTTCTATTGGTATGAGATTGTTCATTAGAATGATAAAACAATTCATGGGCATGAAGAATCAATGATTAGCTAAAAAACATCTGATGTTCATAACAGTTATTTGCATATATGTATTGTGTCTCTGATACAAGAGGTCTGTGAGGTACTTAGTAGAAGTTCTAGCTTTACTGGAGTTTTCATTTTGTTTTTATTGATTTTGCCTCTGTTAGTAATCTGATATCTTCTAAAACAATATGTGTATATACTGCAGCACACCATTGTAATATAACTATTCTCCTCTTAAGATTTTTCATTCTGTTTACATTTAAAGAAAATATTTTCAGCTTTTAAGAGCAGTTGATATAATAAAATGTGTACGTTTCCTTTCTTATTTTCTCTAAGCATTATATTATTGAATTTTCTTTTCCTTTCATTACCTCTTTTCCCTATTGAATTATTTCTGTGCGCCAATCAACTTCTCCCTCACTTGTCTCATCTGTTTCTTTTTCCTTGTTACTTTCTTTAACTTTATGTATAAGCTCTTTATCTGTCACATCTTTTTGTACATTTTCTTGTATAACACATTTTTTATCTCTTTCTACTGTATAACTTTATTTTTATTTCTTGCACACTCATTTCATATTCTAGTCATGAATGACAAGTATTACCAAATATTTTGCACTTTAAATCACACTTCTTTGCATTATGCCCTGTTATACTACATAAGTAACATCTTTGTTATCACATTCATTGATTATACAACCATTTTTTTCCACAAACGTAATAATTCTTTGGTTGACCCCTGTATTTCACAAAACCCCTATTACCATGAACATTATTAATACTAGGTACCTGCATAACATTATCATTTTCCATTTTCAGTATTACTCCACATTCCCATCCCCCAGTCCATAGTCCTCATTCATCATATATGTTCGTAGTGTCTGTTACTTCTTTACATATAGTTAACAGATG
>NC_056751.1:203767919-203832919 GCF_019279795.1 Protopterus annectens
TGCAGAAACAGCTACACACAGTGACCCCTATGCATATGTAGTAGGTATTGTCACCCTAGGCAGTGTCATAATTGCAAACCATGTATCCCCTGCAGGTAAAACCCCCTGCATGTTTTTGTGAAGCCACAAAAATCTTCATTATCTAACTTGTTTTGGTCTTGACCAATTTTTGGGATATCCCTCACGGGATGACCAACTTGTGTAAATAGTAGAATGGGTGTGACGACATGATGTCCAATCCAGTAGATATCTGGACACAAGTCAGAATGTGCAGTGGAGGTCCATGACACTGTCCAGCCCTAAGTGGGCATGCATAACCTACCACCCAGGATAAAATACCTTCCCATGATGCACATGTCCAGACACGAATAGGAGGGAGAATATAATGCACACATTTGCAAAGTGGAAAATGGCATGAGGGCGAGGAAGACACTACGTAAACAGGTCAACCCTGATCAAGTGTGAGGGACACTGACTGTGTGCAGTCATGACTGACCATACCTGTCAACCTGTGTGAGCAAGATATCTGGACAGAGCCGTGAATATAAGTGAGACAAAGGTCCAAAATCAGGGACAATCTGTAAACATATCTCTTAGAAACATAGAATTTGATAGAATAACAGTTTGCACATTGGCATTAATGTCTGGAGTATGCAGTCTGAAACCCAACTGTCTGTCAGCATGTTCTGACTGCAGTCTTTAATGCTGAGCTACTGCTGTGCCAGAACACAATAGCGTATTACAGAGGTCCGTGCCATACCACTCAACTGTCTGGATATTCGCAGAATGACTAGGGTCACCACCTATCCCACTTTGCGAGTAACAATCCCTCTGTAGGCAGTTGTGTCCTGTGAAAAAAATCAACACATAGCAAATGTCCTGAGAGTTTATTTCCTAATTTACTTTAATAGTCGCATAAAACGGTTATTTTATATATGAATTCTCAATATGTTATGTGAAGTAGCATAAGCAATTCAAATGTTACTAGAATAAGCTATTATATGTACAAAAAAGGTTAAAGTTCAGTACTATGCACGGCTGTAGGTATGTTTTGTCCTGGAAAATCTACATCTCTACAGAACATGTCCCACTTTGGGCAGTCGAAAAGGTGGCAATCCTAAGAATGACCACAGGTTCGCCCCATAGTGTTGGTGTGTGCCTCCGACAATCTGCACCAGTGTGGTAAATAGCTGAGGATTGACGTCACTAAATAATGAGAAATATCCTGAGTATAAGACTCCACAACCTGCAGAAAAGTCATGCTAATGCAAAACCTAGCATTCTATCAACGTTGTAAGCTTGTAAGAGCAATCGTTAAAATGTGTCCCTAATTGTCCCCCCATCATGTAGGTTTTGCACAGGTTCGGTGCTCTAAGAGGTTGAGAGGTATGGTCTGTACATATTTACAGGAACAGCCCTTCATACTTGTGTAATGTACAACCGCATACCTGTAGTCACTTCATGTCCAAAAATAATAATCCCCATATGACTGTATACAGGTAATAGTCAAATGTGAATGGGAACACCCCTCACTGTGGAGTATGGACTGTAACAACCCCACCCATAATATGTAATGCCAACAGAATAAGCTGCTGACAGGTGCCCAAACACCTGTGTCTATAAACACAGGTAAAACTTCAAAATAGGGAGATAATCCCTGACCATATGCTTCGTCTGACATTTGTCCTCGACCAGGGAAGTTCTGTTCACCAGATGGACAAACCTAAACCCAGATCACTACATGAACACTCTGACAATCAAAGACCTGTATGTGGCTGGACTATATGCCTTGGTGTTCTGCATATCCTCGGAGTGATTAACAATGCAGCCGGAGTCCACAGCAGTAGGCAATAGGGAATGTGTAATATGTAGTACCGCCTTTTTCCCAGCAGGAGAATGGATGCCTGTGTCGTAGGTGAAGCGGTGAGGTGTATGTTGATGTAGCTAAGTACTATGGGTATGCATATCAATGAGGGAGAACACCAATAGAATACTGATTCTGGTATCCGGCCAACGTGAATGCAGTCCCGGTTGACCTACGACCACTGCACATATAACTTGAAAGTGTAATGAAAGCGTTCGTGGGGTACACACATTTAAATATGTCAAGGTGAACGTGTGATTCGCAGTAGTCCGTAAACTGGAATACAGATATGTAACTGTTACGGTCAGAATTATGAAAGTTCACGGAAGCACAATTATCTATGAAACATATGTAACCCACAATAAGGATATGCAAGTGTGCCTGCACGTGTGTAATCCGCTCACAGAATAGAAAATGAATGGTGTTTTCCCCACGTTCTATGTACATGGCTCATACTTGTTAAACCTGTAAAGTACGAAACCGGACAAAGCCATGACAACAACTGGTACCAATAGGGACAATCCCCAGATTTTGCCCTAACAAACATAGAAAGTGGATAGAATAACAGGTGTGTCACTAGCATGGATTCTCTGAAGGGTATGAAGTCGTAACCTGAAATGTTTGTCGTTATTTACCAATGTCAGTCTTAAATGATATGCCACTAACTTGCCAGATAGACACAAGGTTATGAAAAATGGACCACAAATAGGGACAATCCCCAGATATTGCCTAACAAACATAGAAAGTGGATAGAATAACAGGTGTGTCACTAGCATGGATTCTCTGAAGGGTATGAACTTGTAACCTGAAATGTTTGTCATTATTTACCAACGTCAGTCTTTAATGATATGCCACTAACTTGCCAGATAGACACAAGGTTATGAAAAATGAAGCAAAGATAAGAGGCAAACAGCTGTACATGCACAGAAATCTGTACAGTCGAAAGGTATGATATGGAGATATATATACACATATATCCACAGACATAATCCAAAGCAAATTATGAGATGAGGAATGTACAGACATATGTATATATGTACAGATATATATATCTATACACACATGATACACGGATAGATATATACACAACAAACATATGTCCCTGTACATATAACACATGTACATAAATAGGTCATGGCATAGCTAATATGGATAGACAGACAGACATGCATGAAAGGAGAATACATCGATGGTTTCCAAACCATTTCCCAGAAAGTACCAGTGTGACAGGGCCTGCAAGTTCTACACGTTCAACATGAATATAGGTGTCCTTTGCAGGACCCCAAATTTGATCCGTACAATGTGCGAACTGTCATTGAAGCTAAAGACATCACAGCTGCAACTACTATATAGCTGTACATGCAACAGTAGCAGGTGCAAGGGTAATAACACATGGGTCGATTGAATGTATGACGTACGAGCTGATATCCGCAGAGTGGGGAGTGCTCAGAAGTGTACTCACACTTTATTATCGCTCACAATAAACATGTCTAATGGATACTGTGGAGGTGTGTCAGGTATGGGAATCATGGGTATGCAGAATTGGGCCAAGGTGTTGGTTGGCACAGATCTATTAGGTACGCCCCATGGGAGTGATCAATATACCTATGTGGGTAGAGCCATGCCTATATTCACCAAAAAGGTGCATCCCATCCACTGGATATTGTGTAAACCATTGGAGGAAGATGTAGGGACCTATATCAGTGTCATGTAGGTGATTATCATGGATGGACATGCATACGACCAAGATGGTAACCATACCTGCCAGAATGTCAGAATAAGACAGCTGGACTAAGGCATAGTACACAACAGACAAATAGGGACTATATTAAATATACCTCAGACAAAGTCAGACCGTTGATAGAATAACTGCATAGTCGGGAATACAAATGTTATGAGAGTTAGTAATCATGAAATAGAAATGTCAGTCATGATTACCTAACCGCACAGTCCCTCATGGCTTGCCAGCAATCTATCAGAAAAGCACATTATCATAACAAATGTAACAGAATCATAGGTCAAACCCCAGGGCGTATACCCATAATGTGTACAGGTGAGAGGTATGAAGGTAACCCGTCCTAATGAAATGTACAGAACTAGTAATACTAGGTGGACAGGTGAGAAGAAAGATGTCAGGACAAATGACAAAACATGTACAAGTCATAAGCATGTTTGTCCACAAATGTGAATTACAATGTATGGCCTGTGAAAGTCAATGTGGAAGGTTAATAGACTTCAACGACATGTGCCCCTCAGGGTGTCATGCAGTGTCACTGATACAGTGTCCAGTCCCCCATACTTGTACGTGAGCTCTGCCACTGACGGAAAGCGCAAATACCAGTGTACACATAAGGTACATGATGGAATAAATAGTGTGGATAAGCACCTGTTGGCCTGTGTGAGGAATATAACCCAGTGGGTGGGTGTGTCCTGCAATAGGAATGTAATGGTAACTGGCCTGTGATGGCGGCATGTATTGTGTGTATTGGCGTAACTGTCCAAATGTGCAGATGTATGCCTCATATGTGTGGTGTGTTCCTCTCACAATCTGCTCCTGTCTGCCAGATACCTGAGAACTGACGTCATTATATAATGATAAACATATGTGTTTAAGACCCCAAATCCCTCAGAAAGGTCATACTAGTGCAAAACCTATAATACTGCCAACTATCTACATTTGTAAGAGCAATATGTAGAATCTGCCCCTAGCTGTCCCCCCATCATGTTAGGCTTTGTACAGATGTTTTGCACTAGAAGGTTGATAGGTATGATCAGAAACAGATACATGTCTGAGGAAACAACATTATCGACAGCAAGATAACGCAGAAGGTATGAAAAGCGCTGCAGTAGGAAGTTCATCCGCAGGTATGTGCTGACATGTCAAATGACACAGCAGTCTACAGGAAGTACCTACAGGGTGTCACCTTTACCAATGATGACAGTGGGACATACCCACAGCCATGCATACACCACAAATAGACATAGCACACAGCAAAGCCTAGGCCATGATACATGAAGCTGAAGCGTGTATGGATTGAGTGAGAGTACAGCAAGGAAAGATGACTGCCAGGCTATTCAGCAAACACCTGCAGGGGTGTGCAAGACTGCCCGTAATACCTAACATTGCACGGACAATGTTGGGATTTGCAACATACCCCATTTGTATGTGTAAGCTATGCAAATGATGTAATTATAGGGTTGCCACCTTTCCAAATGGCCAAAGTGGGACATTTGTGCTACAAACATCAGATTTTGCAGGGCAAAACATACCCACGGCCAGTACAAAGGACAGAACTTCAGTTGTTTGCCTGAATAAAAGTTTATTCTTGTAGCATTTTTGTTCCTTATTATGTTTCGTATAACATTTAGGTGCTTCAGATACAGGATAACTGTTTTATTCAACTATTACATACAATATAGAAAATAATTTTGTCCTAAAATCTAAGGACATTTGCCATTTTCTCACAATATTTTGCAGGACACAACTGCCAAAGAGGGACTGTCCCTCGCAAAGTGGGACAGGTTGTAACCCTACGTAACTATGCGATACATGAAACAGTAAGCTGTTCGTGCAAGAGCCGAGTTATGTGCAGAAATGTACCCGGATGTTATGCGACTAACGTTTTGCACGTTGCTAAACGGAGCAATGACAGCTGCAAATACAGTATGAATACAGTCGAAGAAGCATGCCAATGTCCAAGTCCAAGGCCAGTGGCAGCTTTGTCCATTGCATATCAATGAACCAGTAGTTGTCCTCCCCCGATCCCTGGTGTGGAAGAGCAGCGCAGCACCACGAGAACGCGCTGCGCTTCAAAACAAGACATATGGATAATATACATACAAGATGTAGGTTTAGTTAGATGTTAGTATGCCATGCAGATGAATGGCAAGCTGGAGACAACATGGCTACTGCGTACTGGTACCTATGTGTGGAAGCACTCTGTCAGAGATGTAACGAAGCATTTTTAGGCAATGTGAGGCAAGTGAGGCTGAGGATAGTGAATCACAACATGTCACGCCATATGGGCCAAGCCTCTACAGTGTAGTGTAGGTTAAGGGGACTATTAGAGTAGAAGATAGGTGACAACAGGAGTGTGTATGTACAAAACACTGTAATCTCACTGGAGCAGTGTCACATGTGTGCTGTCAGTACTCAGTGGAAGAGGCGTGTCATGAACTATCCCAGGGAACGTCAGGAGACTGACGGCGTATGCCATGGATACCACCGATGTGACCTGCAAACCTGCCCACAGTGTGTCTGCGCCCGTGCACGCCAGTAAGCCTGAGTAAGCATGTGTGCGCGTGTGTTAGCCCATGTGCGTGTGTGGAAGAACGAGTAAGCTAGTGTATGAATGGTGAAGCCCGTGTAATGTCGTCTATGCATTTGTAAGCAGGTACACGTGTACTACACACATCACACATGTACTGCACACACAGACACACATGCTGCCAATACTACACACATCAGTGAAATGGCACATGGATGGAGACTACATCATCAGAGGTAACAGTGCTGTAAACTATGCTACAGTGATGGGCATAGCTGAAATGCATCATGCCTGCTGAAGTACACCTGGAAGTAACACACTGTGTGTTAACAGCATGCTAGCATCAATACAGTGGAATAAAGCCACTGTGTGCAGCAGAACCAGGTTAGTCAGATCCTGCATCAATGTTACACATCACAGGTGGTGGCACAGGTGACATCATATGCACAGGGTGTGGTGTTAAGATGTCCAGAGCTGTCATAGAGCCATTCAATGTACACATAGGTGTGTGTGTGTGAGGGACAACGGTTATTGCATGGCCCAATGGTGGTGCAATGGGTGTGTGTATGTGATAGCTGTAGCTGTTTGTGGTAAGTGTGTGTGTCTGCATATACACAGGTACAGCATGTGTCAGCCATATACAGGAGGTTGTGGGACAGTCACAGACCGTACCTGCCAGGCTGTAGAGATCCCCATTACTGGCCATGGACACCCCTCCATGCATCCACCACAACCCAGTCCTGCACCTGTCAATGTCTACACATACAGTCCTGGGATCTGTATCACAACCTGTGGATAAACGTGTGTCTGCAATGTTAACCTGGGGTGCATAGAATTGACAGATACTACAGACGGATATGAGCCATACTCACACTCCAATGTAATAACCACTGCTGACTGTTTCCGAGATCTGGATACGACCAGTCAAAGGTGCTGCACTAACATTGTTTCCAATGCCCATGTAATACCCAGCAACACAATAACCGGTCACTACACATGTATAACCCACGATCACTACAGCACACAGTATGTGCACTATCACAGAGCCATAGCAGATGTACATACATCCAAGGTGCTCATGTACAGACAATGCAGCACAGTCAAGAGTGATAATCCCAACATACATATCTATATACAATATATATATATATATATATATATATATATATATATATATGCACACATATATATATATATATATATATATCTATATATATATATATATATATATATATATATATATATATATATATATATATATATATATATATATATATATATATATATATATATATATATATATATATATATATATGTAGATAGATACACACACACACACACACACACACACACACGTGGCAGGTTGGGAGCAGAACATAAACGTAAGCACTGTACCACACAACAGCATTACGCAGTTACAAAACACGCTACCATGATCAGTGGATCACATGATTCACACAGGCACACGTCTAGCCTGCAGACAGCAGCACCAAAGGCAAAGACGCCGCACGGATGGTATGGAGAGTGAATACTGTCAAAGAAATGTACTGTTGTCATGCAGCTGGAAACACACACACACACACATACACACACACACACACACACACACACACACACACACACACACACACACACACACACACTTGGCAGGGCTGGGAGTCGAACATACACCTAACTACCCTAACACACTACAGCATGACGCATTTACAGAACGCGCTACCGACATTACTAAGGACAGCAGTCCCAGAGGCAGACATCTAGTTGTGTGTCATCATCCGCAAAGGCAAAGACGTCAGTAGGAAACTGCTGTGGTATGCGGCGTCTAAAAGCAAGACTGAGTCCCCAGGCAGACGGGAGCATGCGCGCAAACACACACACACTTAGCAGGGCTGGGAGTCGAACATACACCTAACTACCCTAACACACTACAGCATGACGCATTTACAGAACATGCTACCGACATTACTAAGCACAGCAGTCCCAGAGGCAGACATCTAGGTGTGTGTCATCATCCGCAAAGGCAACGACGTCGGTAGTAAACTGCTGTGGTGTGCGGCGTCTAAAAGCAAGACTTAGTCCCCAGGCGGATGGAAGCATGCGCGCAAACACACACACATGCACACACACACTTGGCAGGGCTGGGAGTCGAACATACACCTAACTACCCTAATACACTACAGCATGACGCATTTACAGAACGAGCTACCGAGATTACTGAACACAGCACACCCAGAGGCCTACTTCTAGGTGGGTGACATCATCCGCAAAGGCAAAGATGCCGATAGGGAATGTATGTGGTGTGAGGCATCTAAAAGCATTACTGTGTCCCCAGGCAGCTGGAAACACACACACACACACACACACACACACACACACACACACACACACACACACACACACACACACACACACACACACACGCACACTTGACAGGGCTGGGAGTCGGACATACACCTAACTACCTTATCACACTACAGCATTATGCATTTACAGAACGCGCTACCGAGATTACTGAGCACAGCTCTCCCAGAGGCATACTTCTAGGTTGGTGACATCATCCGCAAAGGCAAGGACGCCGATAGGGAATGTATAGAGAGTGAGCAGTCTGAAAGCATATTACTGTCCCAAGGTAGACGTAGACAAACACATGGCAGTGGTGTGATCGGGCCAACCAAATATCTACAGAGCACTACAACAACACTACATAGATACGGGACGCGCCACAGACAGCACACCCTTCAAGACAGCATCCAGTGTGTTCAATGTAGGCATCCATCGTGACATGGAAAATGGACATCTGTTGCCTGGATGACCACCATCGCTATATAGGATGTCAATGGCCATGCCCACACGCTTAGTATCACACATCTGTTTGGAATGTACTGTGTGTCCATCTACACAATGGTGTACTGGGCATGCCTACACACTTAGCAGTTGCAAAGGGCCGTCTTGCATGCACACGGATTCTAAACACGGAAGGGCGCAGTTTGGAATGTACTGTGTGTCCATCTACACAATGGCGTACTGGGCATGCTCACACACTTAGCAGTTGCAAAGAGCCGTCTTGCATGCACACGGATTCTAAACATGGAAGGGCACAGTATGGTATTAATGTCCCCACGTACATGAAGGCCACTCACATGTACTGACCAGTACACACTCAGGAGCTATCACAGATGTCTCAGGTGCATATCACAGAGGTACACACCACAATCTACAATGTAGCCCTCCGACATCACCATGTCATTGGACCAGCAATACACAGCCATACATTAACACAACACCGTGTGACTCATGACCAGTGGACTGTACATAGGTCTACAGCAACTGTGCAGACTACACACGTACCGACAGGGTTCCATCATGTGTTATGCATTGCAATGATACCACTGTACATAACCAGGTCGGCTCTACACATACCAGGGGCCCTGGGTCTTACACAGCTGTGACAGATGACTGTCGCTGTACACCAACGAACACACATGTTTGGCTATGTCATACATGTAATTGCAGTGGATATGTGCATGGACCACACACACAACACATATGTACATAGCGTAGCTTTTGCTGTCCTCCGTGCAGACAAGTGGCTACAGCAATCATACGCACGCAAATGGAAGGTGGGCCCATGACTGTTGAATGCTAACAGTACATGAGGCAGCAATGTTGACCGAGGACACATTCCCTCTGTACTAGTTACCGATGACACCCATCATATCATACAACAGTCCATGTGTTATGTATGTCAACACATATGTCCACCAATTGCAATTCATACAAACATGGCTACATGACAGGCATGTAGGACCAACACACATGTGCAATCTGTAGTGTGCATGCAGCTACCATGCATGTGCAGTAGCTGATGTAAGTAACTCATCTGTGCCTAACTACAACATGCAGTTGCAATGCAGCCCCATCATTGACACATGTATATGGTGACATACTGACAGTATGGTAGGATGTACAGCAGGTATGGATGGATGTGTGTACATAAAGTGGTGATCCACCTGTGTAGATGGATGTTTGCCAGGGACGGCTTACAGGTGTGTCACACGCCATCCTACCATTACATGTGCAAACAGTACGCTATGTTACCGTTACTTGACTGTGGAGACATAAAACCTACACAGCAGTCAGGTGTTACTGACAGTACATCACTTGACACCTGTAACACTTACATCCTCCCGTGTGCATATAACAGCACAATTACCGAAGGTAGCATTGGTACACATAATGCGGCCAATACTGCTACATGTCTGTCAGACGTATCATCATATAGCAGGTGTATCATTCACAGCACTGCCATGTGTGTTTACTTGTGTGACCATATATGCCACATATGGTGGGGAATACATCCCAATTGTTACACACCCCTGTACACTGTTGTAGAGATCTGTACATACTGCAGTGTGGAAAGCATGACGTAGGCAGGTGTGGTGTGTGTATCACACACATCAGCTATCCATATGTGTATGACATTTGTGGTCTCCACAGTGTGTGTGTGTGTATGTAGGTGTGTATGGCTGTCTGGTGCATGGAGTGAGGGTGTATGCTACCATACAGAACACAGAGGATCCCTAACCCCTCATGGTGATACAGTCCACTACCCTGTTGATGCCATCAGTCTCAGCCGCACTGGTTTACCTGTACATGTGCATTCTCTGTGTCACATCATGTGGGTTCACAGTACTGTGTCGGTGATGACAAGATAAGCAAGGGTCCTCACCTCAACACTATGGGGTGTGCGTTATAGTGTTGTTGACCCTGTGAGTGTGAGCATGTTCCTGTAATGTGACAGGGTATTACTGCTACACAGTGAGGCCTCATGCTATCAAGTGGCCTCTAACATTATCATTGGCCAGACCGCTGTGTACAACCCTTGCACCATGTCAACATACCTGTGATGTGACCTGGTATGGATGTCACGTCTCTAGCCACTGTAGCCTATTAAACTGCCCACATGCTTCTGGATCAGTATATGTGTGGACATCTGTGTTATGTTAGACTTTCCAACAGTCAGGCTGAGGCTACGTATAGCATGCTGATATTGCCATATGTGCCTGTGAGTACTCCACAGTTACACATGGGAGACTGCAAACAGTGCTACCTGTAGGCACATGCAAGTAGACCATAAGGAGGGAACCAGGGCATCATTACCAACATGCTATTACTGTTGTTACCGAGACACATGCTGTGAACATATAACAATGCATGCTAAACCTGTACAACATGGTATGTCTGGTGCGTGTCAACATTACACAACTAATGTAATATACACGTCTCTCACTATTCACACACAACTAATGTAATTTACACTTCTCTCACTATTCTTAGACAACTAATGTAATATACACTTCTCACTATTCTGTTCACCCTGTGCATCAGACCATTTGAGCATGTCCCTGCACCAATGGTGTGGATGACAGGGATGCGGCACAGGCTTCATCATATGCACAGGGTGATAATGTTTGCCAGGGGCATAGGCTGCACCAATGGATGACATCTTGTGTGTGGGTAAGGGCCAGTGATATGATTGGACATGTCTGTTCAGTATGCATGTGGGTGTTGTGGTGCCCTACAGATGTCTTTGCTGTGTGCGTGTATGTGTGCACACAGTTCTGCCTTTTGTGAGGCCTACACGGGGTATTATTGACAGCTCCAGATTGTACAGACCAGGTTGTACAGCTCATTGTGTCCGGCCATGGCCACGTGACCTGTGCCTGCCAGGGGTGGCACAGGCACTACCAGGCGGAGGTACAGATTGGCTACTGTCCAATGACACATGTCCACTGGAACCGTGCCCCCGCTGGGAACATCTAGGGCCATGTCCACGTGGCCTGCTGTGTCCTGGTGTGGACAGCGCAGCACCAGCTGCACTGCTACTGCTACAAGCACTATGGGAGTGGGCATGTGAGGTGGCATGCTCACATTGACCTGCACTAGGTGGTTTAGCTGGCCTATGTCCACGTGGCCTACGCCTCACTCCTACCAGATGTTCCAGCACAGACAGCTCACGCTCACGGATTGCCATGCCACGGTCAAGGATTCCGACCATGTCATCCAATCGCCTGTCCAGAACATCATCAATCTGCTGTTGAGCATTTGCCAATGCCTGGATGTTGTCATTTAGGGTACAGATAGCAGCCCTCTGCAGCCTCTGCCCTTCTCTGTTCTGCCATTCAGCATGTGCCTGTGCCACCATTACAGTCTGGAATATGCATCTGGTGATACCAGCTGCTGCGCTCTGTCCTGCAGGTGCATGTCTGCCAGAGGTCCTCCTATGAGCAGCACCAGCCACATGCCTGTGTGGCACATCTGCAGTCATTACACTAACACCATGGTGTGTAGACACACCTTCTGTAGCCACCACACATTCCTGTTCCACACTAACAGACGCTGACTGTCCTTCCTCTATGGCCACTGGTGATGCGGTATGTGTTGGCAGCAGAACTGTGTGCGGGGAAGAGGGGGACATAGCTGGGATGGCAACCATTGGCACAGATTCAGCCCCTGACAACCCTGCCTGTACCTCATGCATATGTTCATCACTGCTAGTATCGGTGGGGACACTAACATCAGATGGACCGCAGGAGGATAACGCACCTACATCACCTGTGAATGCAAAGAAAGACTCTAAATTACAATAGACACACACACACACATGGACACACATTCACACAGACACACACACACACACACACACACACACACACACACACACACACACACACACACACACACACACACACACACACACACACACACACACACACACACACACACACACACACACACACACACACACACACACACACACACACAGACACACACAGACACACACACACAGACACACACAGACACACCAATGCATATGATTTGACAGATGGCATACAGCATGCCTGTGATACAGCAGAGGGCATGCAGCTCAGACATTAATAGTGTTAGTAAGCACACCTCCCTGGGGTGCACACTACAGCAAGCAGGTGTCATATCAGTAGCCATGCAGTTCACACAATCATGGTGGTATGCATGCATCCACGTGATACACCATGTAGACCAGAACAGGATAACAGTACACATGGCTGACGTGACCTTGACATGTAATCTGCTGATGTGTGCATTAACATGCATACATGTCTGACACAATGGTGTCCTGACACATGTACAGCATCGTAATGGGCATCACATTGCGGTGTTGTCTGTATGCCCTACAGATAGACTGCATGTTTAGCAAATGTGCATGAGCATGGAAGGGTAGTGTGAACCATCTACATTGCTATACAGTGTGAAGTACAGACACTGTGCCATTGCATGGCATCATGAAGCATCTATATTGTTGTACAATGCATAATATTTACACATTGCATAGCCATAACTGCATGCATACCCATGACATAACTGTGGATTGTGACCCAAGATGCTGAGGTGTATACACACCAAACCATGCTGTGTCAAGTGACAGGTCACTGGTGGAGCTACAGATGACACCCCTGCACAACAACTACAGGGTCTTAGCTGCCTGTCAACCATGTCCACACATAGCGGACATGTCAGTTCACCATTTCCCATATGACATTGATGCACCACACACACGAGGTGCACAGCTAACAGTGATGTCATACAGCAGCAAGGGAAATGTACAGTATCTGTGGCCTGATGTGGTGTCAATGTCTGTGGAAGCTGTACAGGTGACTACTGTCATGCTATGACACAGTCATGATGTTCAACAGATCATATATGGTAGACTTCAGTGACACCTCCACTAGCTGTGCACAGGCTTTTAGGATGTCCAGTGTACCACATCAACTGTATTATCAGTCAACTAAGGCTATAATTGGACCATGTGTGGACAATGTGCAACAGGGGGTATACACATCACATCTACTTTGTGGCTACGGGTCTCTGGCCATCCCCCATGGCCATGCGTGCACATGTGTTGGTCAAATGTGTGTGATGGCCATCTATCTCACATATCTGTGTTGTCCCATATGACATACACCCATAGATGTCAGATATGTCACCATCCACAGGGCTATGCAGACAACGGGTTGCATGTTTGGTATGTGGGGTATGAGTCATGGGATAGTGTGACAATATTGCAGC
The DNA here is from genome assembly GCF_019279795.1 of Protopterus annectens. Classification (NCBI taxonomy): domain Eukaryota; kingdom Metazoa; phylum Chordata; order Ceratodontiformes; family Protopteridae; genus Protopterus; species Protopterus annectens. The sequence goes on from NC_056751.1 coordinate 203,782,158, forward strand.
CAGAACAGTACGTGTCTGGGACACGTCAGATGGCACATCAAAATGTGTGCACCCAATGCAGGGGCATATAACACAATGGTGACACCTGTGGGCTGCCCATATCTCAGCTCATTGCATGGTACTGTTTGCGTACCACGCATGTTGTTCCAATGCATACTACATATGCCTCCATTGTAAAACACCTCCACTGTTGTATGCACAGCTGACCACACGTAGCAATGACAACTACTGTGGTTTCAAGTTGGTGTATCATTTCATTTGTATATATTGCACATGGGTGGCCTGTGGAAATGATGGGTGATGCAACCTGTATATCATGACTGGAATGAACATCAAGTGTGCAACTGTTAACTGGCCACATGGCAAATAGATCTATGCTTTAACATGCCTGATACTGATGACAGTCTCACCTGCAATGGACTCATGTCTGTGCAGCACACCAGAGGTACCTGTATAGGGGTGACACAGCAGTATGAACATTATCCATGACTGTATGACAGCCACAGGGTGCACCAAGCATGTTAACACATTTGCCTGTATAATAGCATATAGTATGCACATGTGTGCATGCACAGGGTAGCATGCTGTAGTATGCAGCATGTGTGTCCACATACCTTGCATATGTTGTTACTTTACATAATGTACAGTGACACATGCAACTAAATGGGATATAATAGCCATATGTGCAGTACTGACTTACCAGGCAACTCCAGGCTCATTGGTTGGGAGACAGCCACCTCCATGATGGCAGCTAGTGTGTGTGGATGCTGTTCTGAGGGTGTCCCCAGACTGGCCAGTAGGTGTATGTGAGTGGGGGCTCGGTCGGTGGCCCACCACCTGTTCCACCTTGTTCACTGGCGATTGCAGTGGCACACTGTTTTGCATGTCGTATCAAGTCTGTGCAGTGTCTGCGCACCTGCTGGTAGGTGCGGTTATGGCCACCAACATCGTTCACCCTCCTGCGTAGATCCTGCCACAGGTCATCCCGCTGCTGGGTATGCTGTGTCACATGGCTGTACAACACCTCGTAGTTCTCATGGAGGTACGGGATGAGGACATCATCCTCCTGGCAGCTGTATGCTGGAAGGTATAATGATGGTGACAGGTCACAGTTTCAGAGATGTACAGAGATACTGCTGCACATACATTTCTATGACATCTAGTACATCTGCACAGTTATCTTTGCAAATCATCATGACACTGACACGACTGATGTGTTTGTGTCACACACATGTAACACCTGTTATGCATTGGATATCATCACCATATATGTGTGTCACCTCATTACAGTGTTCATACTCCATGTGAATGCTGTCTTGATGTGGGCAGGTCTATTTGCCAGCACTGGTGTTCTTACCTATCTGCACATGCCTGGATGTGTCCACAGTAATGCTGTTGACCTGGATGCTGTGTATATGTCACATATCTACACAGACATAGCCTTAATGGACTTGAGCAGTGACAATGCACACATATGCATGGACACCTGTACATGCATGTGTTTTGCCATATACATCTACACAGCACTGTACAGCTGTTCAACATCCTGCCATGGATCTCCTGTGTTGCACATGTGACAGACATGGGGCAATGGCTAGTCAGACGTCATTCGCAGGGATGGTTATCAACCATAGCATGTACGGGCAAGGTTTCCTAGATGTAACAGACAGCCATTAGGCCACCGCAAGGAGCATCAGTGCCACATTACTGATCTGGACAGTTGATACTACATCTACCATGTGGCCATCACACCATGTATGACTGGGATGACATGTGCAGCTTTGATGGACAGGGTTGCATGGTTTGGCGGGAGTATGTCACATGTATGGCACAGGGATCTGTCCAGCATGTGGCGATCCTAGTATTAGGACAGTGGCTGTCCATGACGTATGTCTTACAGATCAGGATATGGACATGTAGCATGTCCATCATCATGGTGTAGCAAATGTCTTTATGCAAGGTAGACAGCATGCTGCATAGTGGAGGTGAGGATTGTGAAGGCTGGTATCGCCATCCACGCATGGCCATTACCCCTTAAAGGTGATATGTGATCCAATATTGGTCACCCCAGTGCAGTATATGCCTGTCCAATGATCTCCGTGCTCATGCATGGCACCCTGTCATAACATGGATACATCGTATGACTACCCAAGGGGCCTGGAGATGTCACCAAGGCAGGGAGGTGTACTGCACAGCACCATCCCTTACACAGTGTCCATAATGTTGACCACAGCCTAGGTGGTAGTTAATGGGTACAGGGATGTTCACCTAGCAGTGACAATGCAGATATCATCCATCAGAATGTGCACATATGTCACACACCTCACCCCCACAGCCCATTATGCATGTTGTTCACAACACTGACACAGCTATTCCTCATAGGTCATGGCCATTCACATCCTTACATACACAGATGCCTAACATTTGTCTGTGTGGTATGGGCTACAATGAGAGTGGAGTACAACACATTAACCCTGTTCTACTGTAGCTGGCACTGGTGTGATATGCACATGTCACTCTGACACCTTTTGTAGTTGTGAGTCTGTCAACAGGCCACTGGTAGAACACTCCTGTGACATACAAAGGTATTTGTAATCAAACATCTGTACTGTCTTGTACATCTGTACTGCTAACATCTACAGTGATAATGGTTCATGGACATGCACACCATACTCAGCAGGGTTGTAGTGTGGTGCCACCCATTATGACTGTCGTCACCACTTGTGGGTTGATATTATCCAACACCCTATCTGTATTGTATGGTCATGCTAGGCACTTGTTCAGAACTTGTGAGTATGTCATGAGCTACTGATTAGTATAGCACCCATTCCACACCATTTCCCACAGGTACACTGGCTGTCCTAAACTTTCCAGCTTGCTTATGGTACAACAGCTGTTGTACACACATAACACACATATCCTGTGAGACATGGTTGTATATACAGGCATGTCCAACTGTCACGTACCAGTGCTATTGCCTGCCTTTATGATGGATATGTTGTACATGTGGCAATAGAGCAATTGTCTCATGTACACATTCAATGCTCACCTCCCAACATACGACACTACAGCCTGTGGGGGATGCAGTTATGCAGCCCTGCTGGAGGTAATGCTGTCACCAACCCTGACTGCACCTGACAGTCATGTGGGGATGTGTAACATTCGCAACACGCCCCACTCATCACATAGTCTCAGATGATCTCCACCACAGGCCACACATACAAGGACAACTTGTGCAGTACCTCTCCATACTCTGTGTAGGCACCAGAGGCAGCCCCCATCTTGGAACACAACATCACCAACTTATAGCCAACAGACTCATGTGTGCCCATCACATACAGCCAATAGGGTGTTATAACATACACAACATACCAGTCATAGGTGACTCTGTAGGTGGTCACACTGCAGTTCCACACAGCAGGCTACACAAGGTGATAGTCGCTTACATCTTGCTGTCGGGTAACCGGTTCTGCAACATAACCTATGCACCCATGCCACACCTCACCAAGTACGATGTGACTGTCATTCTCCATGTTAGTGTGACTGCCCTGAGATGCCACTTCACAGACTATGTGTGCAGGGACATGCAATAGCTCACCGGTCTTGTAGCCCTGAAGGTGTGGGCCTAGCCCTGGGGAGCATTATGCATTCATCCGGACCCGATACCACTGTACAATAACTGACTGTGTCACTTCAACAGTTGCCTATGCTCCTGCTGTCATTCCACAGGCATCTGGTATCTGTCCGCTTTGAATGACTTGGTCAAACACAATGCTTTGGCACAGATGACCTGCACCTGTCAGCCCTGGGAGTACAGATCACATGTAAGGCTCTTGCTGCTTCTATACTGCTTGTCTTGCACAGTTTCCAATAACAGTCACCGGCAGAACGGGAACTGGCAAGCAAGACATGGGGTCATGTGACACAATGCTTGCATCTTCCTCAGTGACGCACACAGGCAAGTCACACCTTATAATGCACCACTCCAATATCTCTGCAGTGACTGGGACCTGCCTCTAGGCTACGGAGAGCACACCTGCAATGACACGTTATAGACAGACCATACCTTTCAGGCACATACCTGGACCGGCACACCCACAGCTGAGGTGTTCCCATATCCCACTATGTTGTACACACATCCTGGCTAGTTACTTAGCACAATGCATCAGAGGTGCTCCATGTGCAACTAACTGTGTCCGGAACTGCTATACACATTGTAACAAGCTACAGATTCAACAACATACCCCACGGTTACCAGACCTCATTTGTTGGTGTACTGGGCAGTAGGGCTCAGACAGCTACTACTGATGTGTGACTGACACTAACCCGCACTTAACTGGGATAGTCACCCATGTACCGACACATCCATGAGTCATAACCTCGGCTGGATCAACCCATACATACCACCTCCAAGACCAACATTAACCTTGACATGAACACTACCAACATGTGACTGGTGTTCCACACCTGGGGTTATCCCCTCATTGGTGGATTCCGAACATATGCTAATCAACCTTGTTAGCCACATCCCGGCACCACACCCTTCATGGCATACACAGTACATGAGTACTACAACACCTACTACAGACGTCTTATGACAGAAGTTGTTAACGTCATGATACCCGTGCAGATGGACAATGCACATACAAATGCTGAAACATACCCCATTGCACTTCATTAGTATGTACACGACTGCATGGATCATGCTTTTCCAGGCAGAGCCATGATGGTACACACCAGATAACAGACGCCACTCTGGTGGTCTAGTTCCATGGACATAATGTACAACAACAGGTGGAGGCTGTTGCACAGTGGTGTACAATCCCATGGGTGGGGTAGCTCACTGGTCAGCCTCGGTAGGGCCACAGGATCCCTCATCAAATACTCCAAGACTAGCTAAGTAAACATTACTGCAACGCATTCCGGGGTGTACCACAAGGCATTATGGTGGTATGTCAGTAGTCGATGGCAACACCCACATCTGCTTTCACATACAACAGTCACTCAGGAACATTACAGACCCAGGTGATGTTGGCAACATGCTGGCGGATGGATTCAATGGTAACATTACATCCTCTCACTCACTACAGGGCCATAATCCATGCATAAACATTGCAGTGTCCCTGTGGTCATACCTACACAGTACTAACCTGCACTCTATATGTCCTGGGACACTGGCCCCATGTCACCTTCCAAAGTCCCAGGCTGTGATGTCCACAAACCTCTGAATGACATGTCTCTCCACTAGGCCACCATATTCAGTAATAACCTTGTATCAGACATTGTGGCCCCTGAATGGCACACAGCAGCATTTATCACACTCCACACAGGTGGCACCACAATGCACGAGTGGGACTATAGTCCTACACATCTGCGTGTACTGTTCTGCATGGCTATGGGGCACATCATCAAGGACGTCATTCACAGAGACATTGTTGGACTCCGGTCCTTTGATGCCACCTGGGTTGGACTTGTTAGGGCCAGAGCATGGCCCCTATACCTGGTGGACTCCTTTCATACAGTTACCAGGGTAGTTGATGATGGTACGGGAGTTCACACATCCTACATTGTCCTCTCATTGCCTTTCAGCACCGTTCTCCATTCTGGTATTGACAACATACACATCCACCTGCACATCGTACTCTATGTCTCAGGATGTTATGCGACATGGCTCATGGACAGGACACACACAATGAGGGTAGCATACCATAGTACCTACTGCATTTCAGTTACATTTGGCATACCACAGTCCTCAGTCATTGGGCCCCTCATGTTTAGTATATGCTTCCCTGAGGTACAGGCTAGCACAGAGGGACTTTCCCTGCCTAGCTTTACAAACCCCTGCATACAAAGCACCATGATTAATCCAACAGCTGATACTGACTCCATCCATATGGGTGTCACTGTGACAGATACCTGATATGAATATCATGGCCTCAAGCTGCATGACACAAGGTGCATGAACATCACCTTTGCATTAGACCATTCACCCACTGACTATCACATAGGTGGTAGTCCCCTACATACATGTCACATTGTACATGTTTGTAGTACACACGTATGTCGCACCCACTCCTGTGGTTACCGTATTGCCACTGTGGCATGGATATCCTTCTATGTGGCCACACTTATCTGTACTGGGTGTGTAGCTGGTACATAGGCACCCATTGTACCTCTGAACTCAAGACTTCTACACACATTCAAGGGTACACCACCCCATTTAGGGTGTACCTTACACAACAGCTACAGCTTTACATACCACACCATTAACACGCCATGATGTTTATTGAGCTCCGACAGTTAAAGTATGTGGCTGAACTACGGACACCACATCTGTACACATTTGCACACTACATACTCAGGGGTGACCTCTGCTGAACAGACAGGGCTCATGTCCACAGCAATATTAATGGATATACTCCACATACGCGACATAAGCAAAAGCCACTGTGAGCAACATGCTCATGGATATGTGCACATATGCAACAATGAGTGGGATGTGCTTGAGGGTTACATTCCCAAACCGGACACTCACCATGCTTTGGAACATGAGTCCTATGTACATCACGCAGGGACACTCAGTAGCACTGCTCATGTGATACCTCCCTTGGTGGTTGGGAGACATATGTATGCCAGGGATCACTGCAGTGGCTGAACTGTGCAGAGGTGCAGGTAACACATGGCTCTGCTGTTCACAGGACACTACCCTAGAGAGGTGCCACTGGTGTGAACACTGTAGTTGTGATTACACATAGACTTGCCAGACTGCATAGTACCCCACTATGAACCTGTGAAACTATTACATGTCCTTCGTGCATGGTTACTTGGTAGCCCTTCCATTTAGGTTAGCTATCATGCTATTGCAATGTCCCATGCCTACAAGCCATATGTATCCTGTTATTGTACATGCCAATAGACGATACCTTTGGTATGTATGATATGCCTGTTATGCTGTGTAGAATATCTGACATATCTACCTACAATACTATACATTACACATATTTCACATAGTATCCCATAATGGAAAGCATACTTGCACAGCGGGACCACCTTAGACATGTCATTGTCGTTATATGCCCATACACATGCCTACTGTGACAGTATATCAACATATACTATCCCCTGCTATGGCACATACTTGTTGGACATACCCTACCACTGACGGCGGGTTGTATGGAATTGTTCTGTTTAAAGCCCTCTTGTAGCATCCCTTGTGCTGTCTGTGATGTGTACCTTGTGGCCCACTGCTGGACTCACAGTTTCTACATGCATTAGTATGCTCAGCAAGACATCACTACATAAATACCTTTTCCCACTTTATGCATTGCAGACACTTTTAATTAATGCAAACCAGGCTATACATACAGTAAATAATTAATAAAAAACATGCTATACATAAACTTACATATGGAGTGTTCTACATACCTTGTTATCATTACAGACTTTCTTCTCTATCTCTCTCACACTGCTTAAACAGGTATTTTGTATGAGCATACGGTTTGAATGTCTGGCAAGTCATCCTTATATACCTCGATACCTGTAACATGTGGTTTCCTCTCGCCAATTGGTGTTCCTGAGTGACTAATTACTTGCATATCAGCTGTGCAGCTACTCCATTCGCCAGTTACATGGCAACAGTGGGGTATAATTGAATTCTCCACTTGGGCATTGCCCATTTGCCCTACCTTCGGGTAGACGGCTTGTATTGTGTTTTGTTATGTGTAATTGCAACTGCTATTCATAGAGACAATTATACTTTGGATTTATGTCCCCCGTGGATTGTGTGTGACAGCTAGAGTATGTGGTTCAACATGTGGGTGTACCTGTCATCCCAACATCTGATAATGGACTATTGCAAACAAAACTTGTAACATCGCCGTTTGTTCCATTATATAACGGCTACAATTTTGCATGGCACCTTTAATTGTGTCTCTCACAAGGTATGTTGATGGTTCTGCAGATGTAATTGACTGACTGGATGTTTGTGCTGTTATTACAGTCTGTATTGCTATAGTTTCTAGTGTGGGGGATGTCGGTGGGTGTATGTAGCATATACATGTTTGTGGGGCTTGCATTTCTACATATTCCATATATATGTGTGTGGGCTCCGTCCCTAATTAAAGAGCTATCAGTTAGTAGACTTATGTTACGGGACTGTACATTGGGCCATTGTTAATTGGTTTCTATATAGTATGCAGGTGAGGCTGATACTTCCATACCTCCGGAATTGCAGCGATATGTAAAGGGATATGTCTAAATGACAGCTATCCCGTGTATTTCTGTCCCAGATATTTGCAGTCATTGCGGTTGTGTTGGTAACAGAACCTCTTTGCCATGGGTTGCCACCTTTTCATATGGCCATTGTTGGACACTTGCGGGACGCACAGTGATGTTTACAGGCCAACACATAGCCACTGTCAGTACACAGGTTAGCACATACTTTTATCCTCAATACATACCTATTGTGGGACTATGGCTACTTATCATATTGCATGTAACATTTACGTTTCTTACATATAGGCATAACTATTTAATGCAACTATTACATTATATATGGGACATATTAATGTCCTACAATCCTGGACATTTGCCCTTTGTAATGTTTTATATCAGGACACACCTGCCCAGGGAGGGGCTGTCCCTCCTAATGTGGGACAGGTGGTAATGGTATGCCTACGGCTAGCTATACCCACACCTACCGTAATAATCTACATCCAAGTTGGCACTAACAGACACATGCTGCGGACACACACACATTACAGTCACACGGAGACGCACATGGCACCCTCCACACACACATACACAGACTACGGCACTCACAAACACAGTTGAACACAGTACCTATGTGGACCACAACACCGGCAGTGGTAACTAAATGTCCCTTCATATCATCATACTATTATTCGCGGTTGTACTGTTCTGGTACTGTGTTCTTTTGGTCTTTCAGCCTCGTGGTTACGCATGTCGGTATGTTACACATTCCATAGTTGGTGGTATCCTATTTATTTGTACCTCCAAGGTGTTATGAATGTCGTTGACCTATCTATATATATTTGCAGATATTGCTGAATCCGTATATATCAACATATATCACTCTATCACCCTTTCTATCTGTATTATATATATGTATATATGTGTATATATATATATATATATATATATATATATATATATATATATATATATATGACGGGGAAAGTGACAGGCAAGCTACAGCTTTCATTGTGTACTTGTTGGTGTATACTGTTTCCTGGACTCTGCATGTTTGTGTCTGTACCTGTCACATTACACACCTGCCATAAGTTAGGGTTACCAGCTGTCCCACTCTGCAAGGGACAGTCCCTCTTTGGGCAGTTGTGTCCTGCAAAATATTTGTAAACATGGCAAATGTCCTGAGATTTTAGAACATACTTATTTCCTATAGTTTATGTAATAGTTGCATAAAACAGTTATTCTGTATCTGAACCACCTATATGTTCTAGAAACAGAATAATTAAGGAAACATTACAAGAATGAGCTTTTATCTAGGCAAAACAGTGAAGTTCTGAATTTCATACTGGCCGGGTGTATGTGTCGGCCTGCAGACATCTGACGTATGTCCCACATTGGTCGTTTGAAGAGGTGGCAACCCTACCATAGGTACATCTTGGCTAGCAATAGTGTTAGGTGATTCTATACATGATTGCATGTTCTACTCCTAGCAGTGGTCGTTTTACCCTTCAGAGCAGGTGCTATTAGTACAGGGGTGAATAATGCTGGTTTCACCTGATCTGGACATCATTGACTGTGATCTGAGCGATATTCGGAGAAGCTTATCCCTGTTTCGCGCATATCCATATAGTCATATTTAAACGTCGCTTACCAGCAGTGGGCAACGCATATTCCCGCTAACGTGTGCTACACATATGATCTGATGACCTGCATCCGACATGCATTACTCGTGCCTTTGGGATTACATTACATCCCTTGCAGGATGTGGGACCAGGAACATGCATGACAGTCACTGCATTTAACACATGGCCATCTGGGATTTGTACACGTGTTATGTCGTTTTGTACGTGGAGTATACTACGGCTGTTACTCCATACTACACTCACATGGGTAACTCAGTTAGTTTACATATTGACGAGTCCAGTTAATGGTATGTCTATGTGATGTTTACTGAATGTTCTCCGGCATTGGGTATGTATATCACAGTGAGCCACACACGATACTGTTCTACACCTTCAAACGACCGTAGGTGGAGCATGCTGGAGTGACAAATACCTGTCATGAGTACACCACATGCCTTGACACAACATCCATGATTATATTATGTAGAGCCCCTCATTAACGCAGCAGCGACTCCATGCTGAGTGTGTGCAGAACAGTGCTTACACACATGTGCTCCCACAATTGCCTCTGCTCCACTAAGCGACAGTTGGTTACTCGATGTTGTGGCGACAGCTGACACTGTTTTCCCCATTTGGTGTATGGCCTCTGACAATCGGCCGTGTACCTACCGATGTACCTGGGAACCTAGACACACAGCACCACCATATGCTGATAGGCGCATGTACTGTTCAGGTGTTGACATTCTGTGTTCCAATAGCTGTTGTGTGTACAATGTTTGAGGGCTGCCTATGCAGGATTCACACAGTGGGCCACCTATATATTACAATTTACAGGTGGTCGTGTTTGTGTGCCATCCATTTTACTGTGTGTGCAGGTGGAGTGGTGTGTCAGTCCATAGGGGCCTACACTGTCAGAGTATGTGCTATACGTTCCCTCTTTGCCAAGGCGTAGGCATATTGGGCATGCCTCCGTCTGCCTACTGGGGCTGGCAGAGTGTGTTCATGGTCTGAATCCCTCTGTGCCTGTGATGACCTTGGCAATTGCGGTGGGCTCTGAGGGCCTTCACCATTTTGTCCCTGCTTCAGCTTTTTCCACAGGATCATATTATGTAGCATGGCACATACTATGACTATGTGGGCACACGTGCCTGGAGAGTATTGCAAGGCTCCACCAGATGTGTCCAAGCACCGGAACCATGATTTCAGCATCACGATCACATGCTCTATGATGATTCTGGTTTGTGCGTGTGCCTCATTATGGCGTTCTTGCATGGGTGTGTGTTTGTGAGAGAAATATGTATTCACATATATAGTAAAACATGTATTCATATATGTATTAGCATTATGCTTGCTGCATTAGAAGCCTAAAAGGGTTAACACATTTATTCTGCTACAGGCTTTAAAATAATTGCATGTACTTTCTGACTTTGCTTCTTGTCAGCTCAGTGAATGACCTTGTTCATACACTGAGAAACAGATGATTTTGCTAACGTTAGGAAAAGGAACAATACAGTATTCTGAAATGCTACTAGACTTAAGCAAATAACTTTGTTCATACTGCAGCTGTAGATAAGATTATAGGCTGAAATCAGAATATGCTTTATGCTCAAAGCAGGAAAGAATCACTAATTGCAACACTGAAATATGAGTGAATTGGTACAGACCGGCAGTTAGCAAGGCCACATTGATATCTTAGGAAATTTTCACATGGGAAGTTTATACTTGCTATATCAGCAGAAAAACTTAGTAAACACCTGTCTTAGAACAATGCTAAGAGTTGTATTTTATTATGTCAGCTTAGAGGGCAATGGATTACAAAACAGTATAATAATGAAGTATTTCCTGTATAATGTCAGACAAACTTCTGAACTGCATTTTTGTCTCCTTGTACAAGAATAAAGGAACCTTAACTGAACCTCGGCTGCATTGATCTTTGATTTTTCCTTTGACAGTGTGCATTGCTGATGGGAGTCATCATCTACGGCTCCAGTGCATAGCCAGCATCCCCCACAAGGTGGAAATGTGGGATGTCCCCCCTGACAAATACCTGATACAGCTATGAGGCATGCCAGATATGGGAGTCATGGTAGCTTCCAGGGCTGCCAGCACACACATCCATGACAATGCCCTAGGCATTGCACATGACCTGGCAGTTGATGGAGTGGAATCCCTTGCGGTTTATGTAGTGCCTACCATGCTCACCGGGTGGTGACTTCATTTGTATGTGCGTCCAGTCTATCGCACCCAGTACCTCCGGGTAGTGTGCCACATGGTGGAAGTGACGCATATTGCTGGCCAACTCCTCCTGAGTTCGGGGGAAGTATATATGCTCATTGGCATGTGGTGACATGGCATCCAGGAACTGGTGTAGTAACCTGGATGCTGATGCCTGTGAGATCCCCATTATATCTCCAGTTGACCTTTGAAAGGTACCTGTGGCTAGTATTCGCAAGCTTACACATACCTTCATGTCCACTGGGATGGGTTCCCCTCTGTTGCTTCTGGTTCTCAGGCGTGGCAGGCACAGCTCCACTATTTGCTGTAAGATGTCCCTGTCCACCCTGTAATGCTCTACTATCTCCAGATCATGTAGCCCCTGGTAGGTTACCCTTGGTCTGAACACTCTTCTCCTCCTCCGGGGCCTGCGGTGGTTGTCGGCATCATCCTCCACAACACCGTCAGTCTCTAACACATGCTGATGAATCACAGCTATGGCAGCTCCCAACATGTACATTTTAAAAGTTCCCCATGTGTTTACACCTATGGTGCAGTGTCTGGGAATACACAGGTGTGTGTAGGGTGCTTTCACACTTTATACTATTGTGCTGTGAACACCGATGTTGTCATAGGGTGTGTATGTACGATCGTAGCTACAGGGTATCTTATGTGTTTTACTACCGGAACTACTATTGTGGTGCCTTTGGTGTTGAATTACATATGGCTGCCGTGGATTACCTCTTGACCTTCCCTTTACATTTCTGCATGTTCCACCTACCATCTTCTGGCATGCATCCAGCAGCCTGCTTTCATTTGTACTTTCCTAGACCTGGCGTATCTTGCGTAATGTGTGCTATTGCGGGTCTACTGTTGGTTTGCTTTGCTCTGCTATGACAGATCTCCTATCTTTGCAATCCAATGCCTCCCTTCCTTTCTTTGCATTCCAATGCCTCCCCTATCCTGTTTTGCAGGTTTCTGCCAGCAGACTTGTCAGCCGCCGTCGATTGGCCGCCGTGAGTTGATTGGTGTTGATTGCTCATTAGTACTCCAATTACCCTACTTCGGCATTTCCTTCTTTTCTTCCCCTGACCTTCCTGTTTGTGCTATTGTTCGCGGCGCATGCATCCGCTTACTGGGTTTCAGGCACATTTTCATCCCCGTACACACGCGCTTTTGGGTACCATGTGTGCTCTCAGCTAAACGATTCTATACCTTCCTCCCCACCCCTGTCCTGCAGCTCTGCTTAGCAATGGCCAGGCCAGATTTGCATTGCTCCAATGTGCTTACTGCTACGGTGGCACACCCCTCTGCTGATGTCATGTATCTCCTCTGAGCCACTCCTCAGTGTTATAGTGCTGCGCCGTATGGTACAACCTTCATCCGGTGGGACATTTGCGATTCAGTATTATCTGCCTCAATTGCATGGCATTGACTACTAATTCATAGTTACCACGCTGAACACTGTTGCAGGCCCTTAGCAACCCTTGCACCTTGGTTGTGGTGTTCCATGCCTGCCATTGTGTATTATGGTGTAAACCTGATTTGTATTACATTGCGATTTTATGACATTTTTATATAATTTCTTTATGTTCCAGTTTGCGCACACATGCCCTGCAGTTGTACTGTGCGTTACTGTGTACATGACATTAAATGTTGTTTTTTAGGTGTTGTGCATCTTTTCTTATGCCATTGGCTGTGTATTTCACCATTGGCATATGTTAACTTTGTAATACATGAGTCTGGTCCACTTCCATAGCTCCGATGTTCTGTTTGGGAAAATGTAAACCGCATTTTTTGATTTACATTTCCGTGGGCTTACGCTACACCTGCACCACTTCATGAATCACTATCTGCCTTCATTTGCATGGTGTGACACTGCATATGGGGTGATTAGCATACCTATGCCAAGGGCTGCGCAGTTCTGGCATACGCCGGTAGTGCACGTGGTATTGGATCGTACTTGAATCGCTCAACAGCCATATTTGGCATTATTCTGCCTACGCTACGCCTGTGCCTGGCGCAAGCTTCATGAATCCCGGGGCATGTCTTTCTAAGGAAGCATTATTTCATTCTTCAGTTTTGTCATGAACTATATCTTTCAATCAGTCTTGGGGATCACATTTGTTTCAAGGCATGTGAGATGATTTGCTTTATACTCAGTGAAGAAGTTTGCCTCATTCACTAGATTTATGGGTTTATGTTATTTGTTTTATTTACAATCATTCAAACCTCTGATGCTGTTTGTCACATCAATGGATATTTCAGCTCTGTAATCAGTTGGAGTGCTATTTATACACTTGCCACTAGATATTATTTCTACATTCAATTAAAGGCATTGGTTTAGATACTGTGCTTATACTGGCAGCCTAACTCATTGGTGTTTCAGTTTTTTCTGTCTGTCTGTCTCTATCTGTCTCTCTCTCTGTTTCTTGGTCTCTCTTTCTCTATCTATCTATCTATCTATCTATCTATCTATCTATCTATCTATCTATCTATCTATCTGTCTCTATTCCTGTCTTGAATGTTCTCCGTGGTTAAGTTACATATGCTATTTGCAAGGTATATTCATGCTGCTGAGACATTTTCTCACATGCAGAGGCTGTGTCACTGCATATCTCATTTTGGCAAATTGTGTCTGTTTCACAGTCACACCAACAGCCTTTGTTTTTAGTTGTTGCAGAAAACTGAACAACACATTTGTTTCTTTAATACTTTGTAATAAGTTGTCATGGTACTTGCTTATTGCCATAGTTTAATCCTGCAGTATTCTGTTCTCTGGATTTATCTTTTGGTATTTTTTCCATCAATTTTAGTTCTTTGCTGCTTCCTTTTTGCATATATAATGCACATTTGTTTTTTCATCTCAGAATTGCTCTCTATATTTTCTCTGTTTAAAAAAGTATAGTTGTGTAAAATCTTACAATAACAGTAGATGTACTTCTCTTTACTATTGCAGTATTTGTAAGCTAAGGGATGTTCTAAAAAGAATAGCCCACTATCCGGCAAGTATACCAAAATTTTTGTGCTTACAGGTGCTGTACATCACATGTACACTCCCCATAATCCATGAAGGTGATTTATTGACACACATACTCAGAACTGGAAAAGTTCCAGGAGGAACATAATGCCCCCTGGGACAAGGAAAAACATATGCGTCCAGAAGCAGAAAAAAGGAATGAAGCCCCTCATCCAGGAAGCAAGAAAAATAGATGAGAGCGGAGAGGGGCAGGAAGGTTGGAGTGAATATTGCAACAGTGAAGAGAAAGACAGCTACTGTTATGCTAAGATTTTACATAAATGCACTTTCTGCTGCAGTATTCATAACGTAAGGGAGAGTACAAAAGATGAACAAGAAGCCTGGGAGGAGGACAGCCCAGAAGTTCCCTCCAGAAATTCATTCAGGTTAGCCCTGGCAAAGTCAGCTCTGGTCCAGGAAATAACACTCAACTTGTAATGCTTAGTTAAAGTATGAACAGAGGACCAAGTTGCAGCCTCAAGAATGGAAGTGATATCCAGCCCATTAAAAAAGTACCAGAGGAGGCATGGCCCTGATAGAGTGAGCCTTTACTGAACAGGAAGGACATTTACCATGGAAAAAAATAACAAAAATAAATGGTCTTAGAAATCCAGTAAGAGATGGTTTGCTTAGACCCAGGCAAACCCAAAGACCTAAAATGAAAGGGAACTAAAAGCTGCTCTGATTTGTGAATAACCTTAATTTTATCCAGATAATATCTGAGTTGTCTCTGCTATTCAAAGGTGTGAAAAACTGACAGACTGTGGAGATGGAAAAAAGGAAAGATGATGAATACACTCATTAAGGGACAAATCATTGACCAGCCTGAGCATAAAAGGATTAGTATGAAAAGACATCCTTCTTCTGGGAAAAACTATGAAAGGAGCAATAGCCATGAGAGTCTGAAGTTTAGACACTCTCTAGCTGAAGTGAGGACCAAAACACGAACCGTCTTCCAAGTACAATGTTGCAAAGAAGTGAGGAACCTTCGCAGATTGGGAATCCTGATGGCAAGAGAGGTACAGACAGAAAATCACTTCCCTTTGGAAATTTATGATTTCCTGTTAGTGGGATTTTTGGCCTCCTGCAGGACCAAAGCCTAAAAGGGATCAAACCCTGTCACTCACACCATCAGTTGAAGAATGGACAAGAGAGGTTGGATAAGAGACCCTTGTCTTGTGTGAGAATGTCCACGCGATGAGGTAACTTGTGGTAATTGCCCATGGCCATGTGAAAAAGAATGGGGAACCAATTCTGTCAGAGCCAAAAGAGAGTCACTAGCAAGATTTTGGTAGAATCCTACCTGATCTGGTGCACGACTCATGATAGCAGAGGAAGGGAGGCAAGGTGTATAGAAACATTCCCTTCTAAGGAAAAGATGGGATATCCACTTTCCAAGACAGAGGGTTTGGTACTCTGGATCAGAATAAAGGAAGTTGTCTGTTTAGAAGGGAGGCATAAATATCTACCCTTCGAATACCCTGTTGATGGACTATGTCCAAGAACAAATAACTGTGAAGTATCCATTTGTGAGCTTGTGTGCTGGAACTGTTCAAAAAGTCTGCCAGTAGATTGTGTTCTGAAGAAATGTAAACAACCTGAAGAGTCACTTGCAGTGGAAAGCTAGATTTCAGACCTGAATAGCTAGTCTCTAAAGAAGATAGGACCTTGTACCCCCTTGCTTTGTTTACATACCATGTCACTGTTGTGCTGTCTGTGAAAAGTTTGAGGGGCTCAAAAAGAAATACGGAATGAAAAGCCTGGAGAGCTAGAAGCAAAGCCCTCATTACCTTTATGTTGATGTGGTCTGACCTCTGGTGAAGAGGCCAGAGGACCTGAACCTTAAGACAGCCAAAGAAGACCCCCCCCCCCCATTGCCTATCTGCCCATTCCCTCTCTGAGGCATCTTTAAATAGGACTAAAGGCTGGAATGAAAGCCCTGGGTTGAGAGGAATTTAATGAATCCACCACAGAATTTTGAGCTTGAGACAAGGAAGGAAGGGGACAGTGAAGTCCAAGGAGGTGGCAGTGTTGGAACCACACTAATTTGAGGTACCACTGTAGCTTTCATATGTGGAGCCTGGCCAGAGGAGCCATGGGAATGGTTGAAACCATGAAACCAAGGACTTTGAGAAAATCCGTGGCTGTGATTGAAGCAAGACGAAGAAGAAAAAATTGGAAAAAAGGCAATAAGAGACATGGCCTTTGGGACAGGCAGAGATGCCAGCATGGGGATGGTCAGAAGCCTGCAACCAAGGAAAATAGATCCTGAAAAAGGGTCAGAGCTGATTTCAGAAAGTTAATGATGAACCGGAGAATCTGCAATAGGGAAATAGTAAACTGAAAAGCCTGAAGCAGAACACTGGGGGAAGAAGCTTGAAAAAGCAGATCATCCAGATAACTTCTTTCAACCTGCAGCAGGTCATGACAGGAGTGAGGCATTTGGTGAATACCCTTGCTGCAGTAGAGAGGCCAAAGGGCAAAGCAGAGAGCTGAAAATGGAAGGGGGAAGCATAAACATTTCCTGAAAAAGTGATGGATAGGAATATGAAGATTGGCATTCTTGAGATCCAGAGAGGCCAGAAAGGCCTTGGGTAGAAGAAGGGGGAAAATGTCTAAAGACACAACATTCCAATGGAAGGAATCTTGAGAAAGTTGTTGATCTGGGACAGGTCCAGCCTGGTGTCCAAGCACCCTCCTTTCTGGGAAAGAAAAATATTCTGAAAAAAAGAAATCCCATCCCACCTGGACATCAGGCATGGCTGAAATTGTGCCCCGGACCAAAAGAAAATGGAACACATCTTGGAAAAGAAGTTGTTCCCAAAGAGGTTAAGGTATGCCCAAAAAGGGATGGAGGAATTTCCAAACCATGAAATACCCCTAGCAGATAATGGACAGAACCTTAGAGGCTGCTGTGATCTTTAAACAATTTGGAAGACACAGGGATAGATGGAGGGATAAGGGAAGCTGGCTTACAGAAAGGAGAAACAATTTGTCAAATAAAACACAGCTTACTCTGAAAAGCAGGATTCTGGGAAGCAGGGATATGAGAATATTTAGCAGGAGGTACACATCTAGAACCTTTTTCCCCATGGGTAGAGGGTGAGACTGCTGTGAAGGAAAACAGATATGGAGGGGTAATTCCTCTGAAACTTAAGAATGGGTGAAACAAAAACATATTTCAACTCCTGCAAGGCTTTACCCTTATCCCGGAGAGACTTGTTCAACATTAGTAGTCGCACCAAAACAATTTTTATTATTAAACAGAGCATCCAATTGTTTGGCCTTAATGTCATCAGGGAAAACCTGAAAACAAGGCCAAGAATAACGACTCATAACAGAACCAGAGGCAACCACCCCAGAGGAGGCATAAACTGCATCATAGTTGCATTTTATGCAGTGACAAACAACATGAGAGGTAGAGCCCAACAGGGAGAAGGCAGAAGCTTTCCTATCACAGTCAGGAAGGTCAGAAACCACTTTGGAAACCTGAAAAAGGACAGCCAAAACATACCTGGCCATATGAGCCTGGTAGCTGATGACTTGAAAGGATAAATTGGAAGCAGAATAACCTTTATTTGCCCAGCCTTTTCATGCCCCTACTGCCCTTATCTGAAGAAGGCAAACTGTTAAAGGGCAAAAACTTGAAGGGCTTGTCAGAAGAGACAGACAGTACAGAAGGATCAGCAGAAGGGCATTTATAAAGAATTTTCCATTCATCAGGCACCTTGTAAAATCCATCTGTTTTTTGAGAGCAGGGGGCTGAGAATCAGGGGCCACTGGAGCTGCTGAAAAGGTATCCAGGAGGGCAGCCAGAACAGGTGTAACAGTAGGTGGCTTAGGAGACTCCATCTGGAAGAGCTCATAATGCATTTTCTGAATATCAGAGATGTAAGAACAATCACACTTAAAAAATTCCATCATGCGGGCAACAGTATCCCCAAAGGAGAGTTCATCCAAATGGGAATCTAGATTAATAGAATCCTCTTCTTCTGTACCATAGTCCAAAGGAGAAGGGATCTGAGATGAGTAAGCCAGGGTCTCTTTCCCAGAATCCAAATCTCCATCTGAAGAGTCAACTCCCTGGGTCTTTTAAGACAAGCAGAAGACCAGGGAGGGCCAGGCACAGACACACCTTGAGGAGGCTTTAAAACCATTAAAGCATTAAATAATCCCCGAGTAAAATCTTGCCATTCACATTGGGGATCCTTAACTATGGGGGAATATGCTTTGTTTTCTATTTTTTTTCTGCTGGGCATCTGTACAAAAGCCCCTTGGAGGGCCAAACCCCTTGTGACATGCATTAAACATAGTAAGGATTTCCTCCCTAAATAAGATCTGTGGAATCTACCTTGATCCTTTGGATATAATTAGTTGAGGTTCCCTCTCAACGACTGAAGAAAAAGTTTGTAAAGCCTCCAAGGATGTGTGACAAGTCAGATCCATGCTGGCCTCAGATAGGGTCGCTGCAAAAGAATCTGAGGCAACCACTGTATGATCCTCTGGGCTTTTACTAGCCTCAAGAGACATTCTAGGGAGGCTGGAAAACAGCTGTATCAGACTTAAGTTTTTTTGCCATTTTTCTTGGCTGATGGCTGACCCTAAGGCCAGGAAGACTCTGTCATAGCACATTGAGCCAACAGCTTAAGATGTTGGTTTTCAAGGTAAATAAATATAGAGGAGAGTCAACAACATAGGGTCTTAGGGACAAAAGCCTGGCAGATGGAACACTGTGTATGGTCATGGGAAGCAACCAAATAGAAAAGACAGTGGTCTTGCAACTCACACTGGGGATCTTTAATTACAGGGGCAATTTGCTTTGTTTTCTATTTTTTTTTCTGCTGGACATCTGCACAAAACACTCTGGAAGGGTCAGACCCCTGGTGACACTCAGCATCCATAGTAGGAATCTCCTCCTTAACTAATATTTGTGGATTCCCCCTCGATCCTTTAGATACAATCAGCTTTTATGTGGATTTTGCCTCCCAATCTGACATTTTCCCCTTTCTAGATAGCATGAACCTAAGAACACTAAATAAAATAGAAAGGTAAGAAGAAACTCCAATGGGGCACATATCCAATATGCACCATGGACACCAGTACAGCAGAGTGGCATTCAGACCGGTGGCAAAGAAGTTCTGAGTATGTGCACCCGTATGTCACCTTTATGCCCTATGCCTTCAGTGGGGAGTGTACATGTGACATACGGCACCTATAAGAACTAAAGGCTTTGGTATACTGGCTGGATGTTGGGCTATCCTTGGTAGGAAATCCCTTAGGTTATAAACACTGTAACCATGATATGGAAGGACATCTTAAAAATTAAACATTCATCTTTCTAATGGCAATACTGTTCTTTATTTTTATCTTGTTATTAATATCAGAGGATAGAAATTCCTTATTGTTGTGACCAGCAGTTTATGTTTTCATCTGTGCCAAAGTTTATTTTGTCACCATAAGTGACTGTTTTAGCAGTAGCAATTTCAATACATTTCTAACCTTCATGAATTTTTCAGCACTGTTTTAATGTCTGCTTAAAACTATCTTTCTGATTTAAAATGTGTTCCGGCTCATTCTCAAAAAATGTCACATCCTTATCAACTTTTTCTTAATATTTGGCACTCTGATGCACTGCTGCATTAAAACCAATTCATTACTCATTTTATCTTTGCCTTTGCAACCTTTATGTCCATAATTCCCATTTTTGAAAGTGCATGTCATTAACAGTTCTATCTATGTCATTAGAATAGGTTCAAATTGTATGTTCGAGTGATATAAGTGTGATATTTGGAAATGAAGACATTAAGTTGATTATGGGGAAATACATACAAACTCCAAAATTGCTGTGTCATGGCATATTACCCCTTTACTGAGTTACAGCCGCCTTGAAGTTAGTATATAGAAGTAACAGGGGTGTAATGTGCAGTCCTCCCACTGCAAGAAACACACCAAATGTGGAACTGTGACTTTCCAAACCTGCTATTACTTGTATTAAACTACATTTAACTTTTCATAACTTTGGGATTCACATTATTGAGTCATGAACTATGACAAAATTCTGATGTTCTACATTTGCATTTATAGTCTCTGCACTTGATAGTCAATTCAGTACAAAACTATTTTGCATGTTTCAGTTTGTTCAAATGACTGTCACAGTACTAAGTCTTCATTTGATATTAAAATGCATTTTCAGGCACTCTTCCTTAAGTCTTTATGCTACACAGAATTAATTAATGAAATAGTATACTGTTTCTTTAATGTTCTTCTATGGGAGTAGCTTAGGTTTGCTACTACTAAATATCAGTTTTCTAATCTGCAGGCTAATAGACTTATGGTCTTGAGCATGTTATCAATACCATCTCTATGGTAGTAATGAGTGGGGGTGTATTCAATTATTGGGTATGTGGTTAATTACTAATCATAGGATCATAGCAAGTTACTGGGCTACTGGCCCAGAGGCCCTTATAAGGCTAGCCAAAAAAATTATCCCATGTTCCCAAAAGTTAGCACTTGATGCCTCTGTCAGCAGGGACACAGATGGAATCTCAGGAGTTTATTTTCTTTTTTCCATCCAGTCATCAAGGTTCCATGATTCAGATTTTACCATGAAGTGTCGATACTTTAGTAAGCTTTAAGCTGGTTTGGGACTTTGACTTTTATATATTCTGAGTATAGATGAAAGTGATGAGACCAGTAGCAGACATACATATTTTTAAGTTTGTATTTAATTTATTTTATTGTTTTCAAGTTAATTATATTTATAGAGTTATTGACTTTGAGCTTAATTTTTCAGAGAGCATACTTGCAGTTTTAACAATGCTTAGTCAGAACTGTTTGCGATCAGCTACCTAGAAACATCTGTGAAACTGTTTGCAATTAATTTTCTGCATTGCTGGAAGAAGACACTGATCTCTGAAAGAAAATGTCACTGGTGTAAAGGATTATTACACTGTTAATTGCAATGGGCGACAATGCCATTTATGAATAGATAAAATGGCATAGGCCCGAGTACAAATCACTGAAGGGCACCATCAGCCTTGCATAATCACAGAATTATGTACTCTGGCTTCAGTTCAAAATTAATAACTCACAGATTTAACAGCATATTGTAAGGATTCATTATCTCTTCATATTTTAGAAATTGCCACATGCATTCATCTTAGCAGTCAGTCTGACTTCTGATTTTTATACTGAGACTTTACAGTCACATACTCAGAGAATTTAATGCACATTTGTTTATCATTGATCACGTCAGAAAATGAACTTTATATCTATAAAGAGGGTATTGTTTTCTTCAAGCAAATTTCCTGTCTGTATTCAAGTCAGTCTTGTAAACATTATTTAACTTTAGGTTACAGGCAGAATACATTGACTTAGGTTCCTTGACAAAATTTTTGATAAAGCATTATCTCATCTTCACTACAGTTAACCAGCACATTTTCCAAACTAGACTGAAGCAATTCTTGCAAATCCCACTAATCAACAGAAATAATACTTTCTCATGTTCTTTAAGCATTCTTTCTAAAGCATGATAAAATGTGTCTTCTGTTTAATTACACTGGAGACGCACATTTCCTAAATCTTTAATGTGTGTTTGAGGTTGATTTGATTGCATTCTTTAAGAGTGTAGAAATGTTATTATTTTTTTTCTTTAAGCTTTTTTGCCATCATGTCTGCTAAACATTGAAACTTCTTCTAATGTACACAGTTTATTATTTCCCTAGTTGTGATGAGCTGTCCATATCCACTAAGATCAGTACCTTCAGGAGGAACTGTGATTCAGGCAGCAAAGATTGTTTGTGCCCTCACTGGTATCCCAGCTATGAGAACTTTTTTTCTTCATTAGCCTAAACTCTTCCTTGAGCGTGTGTGTTTGGGAGGGGGGAACTGCATCACTATAGAGGCCATTTTGCCTTCCACTCTTGCTAGTGCATGCTTCCCTACACTTGGTAGATGAAAGTTACTGCCCATCAGTAGTTTGATGAACCACACTGTTGCCCCCTTGTTATGTGCCTATTTCCTTTCTCTATGGACTGAAACAGCACAAGGCATGCTGTGCCCTCTCCCCCTTAGGATAGACATATTCATCTTTCCTGACATCTCCATCAGAAGCCTGATCCACTGGATGAACTTGAGCCACCTGGCCAATAATCAAGGTTTCATCCCTCTGTGTTATCAGAGCTGGTTTCAAGTATGCCAATTGTAATTTGTTTCCCAGCAGAATATTAGTGATAGGGAAAGAACAGCATGAGTGCAGTAGGGGGTGATAAGATTGCTGGCAGGCATGGGGTAAAAAGCAACCACAAAAAAAAATGAATTGGACATTTTTACAATTAAACAATTTCTTGAAAAATCTGTACTGGCACAAATCCAACAACACCATGGACTGTAATAAAACAACAAACTTTATTGAATATGGTTAAGTGCTTTCATCTATAAAGGACTTCATCAGAACCAAGTCCCGACACAGTGCAAATATGTATACCCATTAGCACTTCATTCAGTTAATAATTTAAAGAAACAGAACAGCTAAACATACATATTCAATTAATTTTATTAATAATAAAATATGCTTACGTCTGACTTCAAGAAATCACTATATATATATAACAAAACCTACTGATGTGAATGTGAAATAATAAATAAAATCAAAATTGTCATAACTTTTCAGTGCGTATTTTCAGTATTTCAAGACTTATTTATCCTTTGGCTATTTATGTTGACAGGGTTTTGAAACCGGCCTTTGGAAAAGTTAACCATAGTATTAAGAACTCCTGGGATTTTTTAAGTAGCATTAATGATCAGTTATATCATGAGGATATTGAATTTTTAACTATTGAAGCAGTCGGCCTAGTTTGCATATATTCCGCAAAATGAAGGGTTCGACTATTTTAATGAGGCCCTTACTGGATCTAATTTTATAACAAAGATAATAACATTATTTTAACTTGTACAAACTAGTTTTGGGTAATAATTTTATATTTTTAAAGGTGAATTTTATAAACAAATTAGGACACAATGGGTGCAGCCTGTGTCCCTTTATTTGCAAATTTAGTTATGTTCATTTGGGAAAGGAACTTCATCTTCAATCGTGAAATTTTTAGATTTTCTATGCTTTTTATACTTTTTTAGATGATATTTTTTATTTTATGGAAGGGAGAACAAGTGGGGTTGAATACATTTTAACTGATATATACAACACTGCACGTTTTTTTAAAATTCACTTCTTCTATTTCCCGTGATAAAGTCAACTTCTTAGATATTTGCATTTATAAAACTAATGGAAAATCTGCATCAGACATTTTTAGGAAATCAACTTCTAGTAATTCTTATGTATATTTTGAAATGTATCACCCTCCAAAACTGAAGAAGGACCTTCCTAATAGAACGTTTATTAGATTATATAGGATGATTAATGAAAATGAAGTATTTTACAAGGAAGGAACAGTGGTAATGGATATGTTCCAACAAAGAGAGTATCCTAGGAATTTAATTTTGGTGTGTGTTTGATGAAGTAAAAATCAGAAAGGAAACAGATTTCAAACCTTCACTTGGTGGTAAATTACCCATCAACAAACAAAACATTAAAAAAAAAGACATGCTGAACAAATGTTTCAACAAACACAGTAAAAATGTAATGAAAAGTAATAAGGCAAAGCAAGACCAGGCTCTCTTCATAAAATCAACGAATTTTATTCAATAAGTTGATCATAAGAGCTTTTGTAGTAATAAAACTGCTTCTTCATATGTATGCAAAACATTAAGACTGGGATCCCTGTATTGAATAATAAAGGAATAACCCCTTATTTAACTGAGAATGACAATAGCATTTTTAATAAGGTTCTGTTGTTAGAATATAATACAAGAATGAGGGAGGTTAAAAGTATTGTCAGAAATCACTGGAGAATGTTAAGTATCTGTGACCCATATTTTGTAATAATTGGTGAAAAATCAATATTTGTATAAAAAACAGGAAATAATTTAAAGAATTTATTGGAAAAAGAGACTAGGGAAAATGAGTTAGCAACATCATCAGGATTATTTAAGGGCACTACTAAATGCAGTTTTTGTAAATTTGCTCTTATAGTATAGATTTGGATGTTATAAACCTGCAATTTTCAGGTGGGCAATCCATTATTCATTTTAAGAAAGCAAATTGCAAAAGCAAGGGAGGGAGTTGTGTACCTTGTTAGTTGTTCCACCTGTTTTTTGCTTTTACATAGGGAAAATGGGAGGGCATTAAACAAAAGACTATATGAACAATATTATGATATTTAGAAACAAATGTCAAAATAATGCCCTGTGTAGACATACTTTAACTTTCAAAGAGTTTATACAAATTTACATTTGGAATATTGGAGTTAGTACCCTTCGACCACAGGGATGGTCACTGTAGGAGTTTTTTGGAATACCAAGAATTAGTGTTGCAAATACATTTCGATGATGCTTTCTACAGATGGTCACAATGATCATATTTCTATTGGTCTTGTTTTGAAAAAATGCAGTGAAAGTTATGACAATTTTTATTTTATTTATTATTAAATCACATTCCCATCAGAAGTTTTTGTTATAGACAGTGATTTCTTCAGGTCAGATTTAAACATATTTTATTATTAATGCACTATACTGAATGTGTACATTTAGCTGTTCTGTTTCTTTAAATTATTAATTGAATGGATTGTTAATGAGTACAAACTTACTCACTCTGTGTATGTTGTCACTTGGTTCTGATGAAGTCCTTTATAGATGAATGTGCTTAACCATATTCAATAAACTTTGTTGTTTTACTACAGACTGTGGTGTTGTCAGATTAGTGCCAGTATGGGTTTTTCAAGGAGTTGTTTGTTTTACATTAGAACTGGACTGCTTGGGTCATATCTGTAAGACATTTTAGAATGAGGTTTTCACACATTTTGGTATCCAGCAAAAAGAAGTTCTCAAAGATTATTGTGTGTGTGCATCCATAGGCTCAGTGCTACTCAAATAAAATACTAGTCCCTTTTTTGACAAGTCCTGTTATTCTATAAGCTGCCATCAAAAGCCCTTTTACTGTTTTCTAAGGAAATTTCTTTAGATGGCTTAAAAGCATCTCACCCTCTTTTCTCAAATACTGCTATTTTGATTCTACTCTTAGGTTCATAGGTTAGCACTAGGCAGGTGGTGTGAACAACCATATATAACCTAACCAGGCATACTGATGATGGTTATATTCCCTTCCTAATAAGGGCCACACTAGTAATCCTCAGGGAAAATTTATGCAAACCCTTCCAATTATTAAGCTTTAACCTATGGTGTTATACTGCTGAAATTGCAAGGTAAATGTGTTCTGCTGGCAGGGAAGCCTTTCTTTAATTAACTTATCTCTACTTCCTTGAAGTCTAATTCTTGTTACAACCTAAGCTGAGAGTTTTAGAACAAGTGTTTCTAATATTATCAGTATTTATGATGTGTACATCTAGCAAAACAGGTTTTCCATATCTCAAAGAGCAAGGCAGTAATCTCTACACAAGCACCTTTGTTTGAAAAAAGTGTTTCTTCATCTACCCAGATAGCTAATTGATGCTAACATTTTGATTCTCTTGGTTAGGAAGCATTGAAGTATTTCAAGATGAGTTGTATTACATGTCACATACAGAAAAATATCATTTGTTTTATGTCTGAACTTATTTTTGTTTGCCTTTCTTGTATTTTTCTCACCATCTGTTACATCACAAAGGCTACTTAGATTGGCATAGTAATCACTTATTCCAACTATTGTACCATTAAGAAAACAACTACTTTTAAACAATGGCATTTAAATGTGCCTTGCCAGCATCACACCTCAGATAAAGTGTAGTCTGGAGTCTGAATAGAAATAAGCTTTCAGGCTTATTTTTCAGATAAAAAAAAAACTCACAATTTATCTTTATACATTAGTTGTCTTTTCCTTTAATCATTCTCAGCAAAAGAAAATACTTTAATCTTATGCTTCTTATTTTTTATTTTTTATTTATTTTATATTTGTTGACCGGGCTAGTCTAGCTGGGTACATATCCATTTTCAGCAGAGGCCCGAGGAGAAAAGCTCCACGCACAAATACATTAAGGCATTAAAAACTTAGAAAGAAAATGACTAGCTTAAATTATACAGCATAACATGTAAAGAAAGTAAATTTTGTGAATACTGTACAGAGACATTAGAGTAAATTTTGGAGATAAACATGTCTTAATTCAATAGAGGGGTTACAAATACAATCAGGCAACAGCTAAACATAGTAATTAAACATCAATATTCATTTGAGAGAAAAAATAAAAACCACTAAGTAAGAGAAAGAAAAATAGAGACTAGGAAGGACAATAATGCAGGTAAGAAGGGGTTAGTAGTTGATAGTCAATGACTCTCAAGGTGGGGTATTTGTTATAAAGCATGAGAGGAGGGGAGGAGAAAAAGTGAAGAGTATTTTTCAATCAGGCTTTGAGCAGGGACAAAGCCATTGTCTTTTTAGGTAATGTCTGAGGTGTTTCTTAAAGAGTTGTGTAGATGAGAGAGAAGTGAGTGTATTTGGAAGCTTATTCCAGATTCTACCAACAACATTGGAAAAGATTGAATCTCCTGCTTTGTTATTAGATATATTGTTAGCAATGTGTAACTTATTAGCTAAGTGTAGTGTTGTAAGATTTGTGTATGGGGAGATCAGATTAGAGATGATATGGGTGTTGGTAGGGTGGTGCAGAATTTTTTGTGCAATCAGCAGTTGATTGTATTGCAGTTGGTTTTGTAGTTCTAACCAACTGAGTTGTTGAAGGTTGAGCCAGTGGTGGGTTCTATAAGGGGAGCCAGTGGCAAATCTAGTAATATTATTATAGCTAGTTTCCAGTTTGGAAAGATTAAGCTTAGATAGATTGGTATAAATGGCAGATGCATAGAACAGGGTAGAAGTAAGCTGAGTCTGGGCAATAGATTTCCTAGCTAGTGGGGTAAGGAAGGGTTTTATTCTATACAGGGAGCCTAGTTTTTATTGATGGTTTTTATAGTATTGTTAGACATCGAAGCTGAGGTTATGGTCAATAGTTATGCCGAGGAGACGAGCAGTACAGTCAGGGGAAATACAAGTACCATTGTCAGAGGTAATGGTAAAGTGGATCTGTGGGGATTTTTGGGTGGGAGTAAAAAGTATAAAAATTTTGTTTTTTTTGGGGTTAAGGAGGAGGCAGCGTTGGGTAAACCATTTTTCTACTTTGTTAAATACAGTTTGGGTAAGGGTCTGGAGGGAGGAGGAAGAAATGGCAGTACAGATAAGCGTAGAGTCATCAGCATATTGTATACAGGAGGTTTGAGAAAAAGCAGTGCGGAGATCATTAATGAAAATGGAAAAAAGAAGAGGTCCTAGGACAGAGCCTTGGGGTACTCCATTGTCCACTGGGAGGGGTGGGGATAGTTTATTGTCCCAGAGTACTGCTTGCTTTCTGTTTTCAAGATAGGATTTAAACCAAAGGATTGCTTGTTGGTCAAGATGTTGGGCTTTTAGTGCATTGATAAGTAGGTTATGATTAAGCATGTCAAAGGCTTTTGATAGATCGATAAATAGAGTAGATGAGAGAGAGTTGTTGTTTCAATTCTTGTTAATACAGTCATTAAAAGTTAGCAGGGCAGATGTAGTGCTATGAGAGGGCCTAAAACCGTGTTGGCAATTAGCAAGCAAGTTATTGGGGAGAAGGTGATGAAGTAGTTGATGGTGGATACATTTTTCCATGATTTTAGCTAAAGGGGAGAGTAAAGCAATTGGACGGTAGTTGGAGATATCAGTGGATTTACCTCCTTTGTGTAAGGGAATTATATGGGAGATTTTCCATAAGGAAGGGATGTAACCTTCTGAGATAGTTCTGTTTATAAGGATAGAAACAGGGTATGCGATGGCTTTAGCAGCAATTTGAATATATTCTGCTGGGAGACAGTCATCAGAAGGGTTGCAGGGTTTACGTTTTTGAAGGAGTTTGCAGATAAAGGTAGTTGGTACTGGTTGTAAATGAAGGGGGGGCAGAGAATTGTTGGTATGTTGTGTAGGAGTAGGGGTAGGGGTTGATAGTGTTTTAGTAAGGGTTTGAATGGCTTCAATGAAGTAGTTTTTAAAAGCATTTGCTATTTGCAGAGGGTTGTTATGGGGGATAGAGCTGGGAGAAGGAGTTCTAGACTGGCCTAGTTTGAGAAGTTTATTAATGCCAGACCAAAACTTTTGAGGATTTTTAGAGTTTGAATGTTGAATATGGGAATAATAGTTCTTTTTATCTAAGATTATATCTTTTTTGATGGCATTTCTTAACTGTTTAAAGTAGAGGTGATCTGCAGGGCTTTTGGAGGTTCTCCATTTTGCCCAAATTTTGTTCCGTAGGAACATTTTTTCTTTGGTTTGTTTTGTAAGCCAAGGAGCTATTTTGGTCCTGACTCTGGAGGAGCGAATGGGAGCATGGCTATTTAGAATTTGAAGGAATGTAGAATTAAAGAAGGAGATAGCTTCCTCCAGATTGAGTAGTTTTAGTAATAACCAATTGCAGGCTTTTAGTTCATTGATAAAGTTCTCAGATTGGAAGTGTTTTTTAGATCGATACGTGATACAATTGTTGTTTTTGGGGCTAGATTTCTTTTGCTTAACTATGTAGGTTAGAATATGGTCACTAATGTCATCTGGGAGAGATCCTGTCAAGTAAGTTTCAGGGTGACTATTAATTAGTATCCAGTCAAGAGTAGTTTATTTAGTCCTAGGCTTATGGATTCAAGTGGGGGTATTTATTATTTGAGTGAAACCAAATAGATTTATATGGGTCTTAGGGTTGGAAGAATTGCATAAGGTCCAGTCTATATTAAAATCTCTTAGTACTATTGTTTCTTGAGGAAGGTGGGTGGATAGGCTACTAAGTATGTTTTCTAGGGTGGTAATATTATTTCCTGGTGGGATATATGAACAGATTATATAGATTGATTTAGAGCTATTTATTTGGTGTTTAACAGTAAGGGTCTCACCATTGGTATTTGAGGGTACTGCTACATCACAGGGAGAAACAAGGAGTTCAGATTTGAACAAGATTGCACTTTATTTTCTCAGTATTTCATTTTACATTTTTTTCTGTACTGTTTCTGTAGATGTATGTATCTTCTGGTATTTTGTTACAGTATTTTTGCATTGATACACTTATTTTTAAGACTAGTTAGTGTACTGGGGAAGAGTAACATCAAACACTAATTCTATGTATAATATTAAAATCTGTGAATGCAAAACAAATCATCTTAGCCCACGTAACACCTAATATTCACAGGGTTCAAATTTCTTACACTTCAACACTGAACAGTCAAAAGTAAGCAGTCACACTACTGGTGTAAGCTATTGAGAGAGATAAACACAGTACATGATCCTTATATATATATATATGACATCAGGAAGGGAAAGACATTGACTGTAAAACAAACTCATGCTACCCATAACAGCCCAATGTTTGGTCATTTTGGAGTATAATAAATTAGAAAATAACAATAACCACTCACTTTGATACAGAGACAGTAGTAATGTAGAAAAGTTCAAGATATGCTTAAAAACATATGTTTTTTTTTTCAGTTTTTATGTGTGATTCTTCTTCACATCTAACCATTGATAAAACACTAGGTGCTGACTCTATTTTGCTCTTCTTGTAAAATATAATATTCAGTGGAGGATTCAATAACAGTACCCAATTTGCAGTTATCTGCACATTTTGTCAACCATAAACCTTGAAAGTCTGCCTTTGAGTCATAGAAGATGCCAAAGAGAAGGGGATATAAAACAGCACCCTTTGGGATTCTTCCAGTAACTAACCTATTAGATAACATGATGCCATCAGCTCTCACACTGTGTGTATGATAAGAGAAACAGTTAGCAATGCATCAAGTAATATAGGGGTTAATAATTAAGTTGGTAAGTTTAGCAATAATATCCACATGGGGTATCATATTGAATACCTTTGTAAGGTTGAGATTAGTGGCATGGGCAGAATGACCTCTTCAGTACTGTCAATAGAATCAGTCACACTTTAAAAGAAGTCAACTAAATTATGCAAATTAGACCTACGTTTGACAGAACGATATTGACTAAAATTAACTGTTTTTGTGAGTAACCAATTTTTCTTTTAATGGGATTGACTAGGATACAGTCAATAATTTACAAATAACATTACTGAGACGAACGGAACAATAATTTTTAGAGTCAGTTACAACACCATATGCAGAGACACCACAGCCACTGTTCTGACAAATTTCACCTAATACAGTCAAAACAGCCCTCTTCAACCAACAGAATACAATCTTGTCAAGTCTTTCCTGTTAATGCTTATGTCATCTCTGCAATTTTGACAGAGCTCTTTTTTAAATTTCCTCTTATCTCTGCCATTCTAACTGTACTGCTTCTCTACAGCCACTATGAGTAATGTTTAGCAAACAGTAAAGGCTGGTTGTATTAGATTCATTTAGATCTTGAGGATCTGAAGGGGCCAATGGTTAAGTTTTTTTTATTTTACTTACGTGATCCTTCCTACATTTGTTAGCAGCAAAGAGTTTGTAAAACATTTTTATTTGTATAAATGACAGCACTTAGTTCATCAGACCAATCTGGTAATAAATGTGCTATATGTCTTAAACAAGTGCATTAATCTGGATTAATTATACTCACACAAACTTGAAATGAAATTGTCATTTATGCACTTTGATGACATTGTCATATTTTATTCCATTCTATTATTTCTTATTTTGGGAAGGACTTGGATTTCTTAAGTTGTTCACTCATTGTTTAAACTTGTTCTAGTCAGGTGTCATAAAATTAAAAAAAAATCTACTTGAAGAAGCTAGAAACATCCACCCAATAAATATCCACGGTTTTGCAGATTTTGTATTATGTGTGACCCAAACAAGTTTGTAGAGGTGTCAAGCCCACTTGTTATGAGGGAACATTTATTCATTCAAATATCAGTCAGTGTGTGATCAAGGATATTTGTCCATTATATGTGACACTGTGTAATGTGATGCATGTCTGGCAAGAGCATTTTTTCACTTTTTAGGCAACCAGAAAATTAAATAATATGGTGAATACAGTCACTATCTGTGGTCAAAAGAGCCAGCCATAAGGGACAACAGTTTTTCTTGATTAATTTCAGATTTCTAGTTACTAGGAAACTTGATTTATACTCATGTACTTCAGATAATGTTTTCTTCTTCTTCTTTAACTTCTTTTTATTATTACTATAGTATCTGGAGCATACTGACTATGACCCAAAATTGGTAGAAATATGTGAGCGATAATGCCCTCCAGGGTGTGGGTTAATGTGTAATTAACGCCTACCCAGGGGTGCTATGAGGCCCAACACTGCAGGCGGAGGGCCTCTGCACCCCTGGAAGGATGTTAATTACCCATTAACACACACACTGGATGGCATTATTGAGCTTAGAGAATGGGCTCTCTGTAAAATGACTGTGTTTTTCTTACTTATTTTTTAAATACTATATATATATATTTTTGTATATATTTTGATGTAAAATAGTTGCTCCGCCTATTGTTTTAAATTTTCTGTAATATATGTTAATGGTGTTGGAGGAGGCATTTTACATAACAAATATACAAAAAAATAACAGGTGTCCAGGGAAGTAAATATTGTGGGAAGAAATATCCAGCGAATTGTTATAGCTAGGCTTGTATAGGCCCTAGGGCCGATATCATAGTACCAACCTATAAACCTATATAGTACTTAAAAAAGAAATATGTAAGTAAAACACAACAATTTTACAAACAACCCATTGTCGCTCTCTCATACACAGTCACTTCTGCTTTGATACATGCACTCAGTCACGCAAGATCACTCTCACTCTCTCAATCTCCCTCACACACACACACACACACACACACACACACACACACACACACACACACACAAAGATCACTCCACTCTCTCGATGTCTCTCACATGCACAAGTCACTTTTGCTTTCATACAAGCATGCACTCATACAAGAAAACTCTCTCGCTTTCTCTCTCAATCTCTCTCACACACATGGAGTCTCCACTGCTTTCATACATGCATTCACTCACACATGCAGACAGAAAAATAAAAACACACATACACATACATACACACACATACACTTCTTAATGTATTTTTTACACTCACTAAACAGCAAAAGCGCTGCTTAGTGAGTGTAAAAGTAACGTTAGCCATTAGTTTTTTAGCAGTCTGAGCTCCATGGCAGCTTGATATGCTGCCCTGGAGCAACAGACTCATTTTTCACTATGTATTGCTTGTACATTAATACCCTGCTGGAGAACTTTTGTTCTCCAATCAGGATGCTGCTGTACAGTTTGCCCATTCTCTAAAAGCCAGTTATGCCTACTGAGCTGCTAGACTTGCTCATATCAGCTTTCAAAGGAGCATAACAACTTTTATGTACATTATAAAGCTCTTTTCATTGGGTCTAACATTTCAATAAACACATAGCAGCCTCCATCAAACAGTATCAATAATCTGACAACTTTAAATTATGTAGTACATGTTGTAATGACACACAAATAAAGTGCCATAAAAAGAAGTGTCAACAGCCTTTAGATTTGGTAACAGTCTGTTTGGCAGCACTAAATGTAATATAGCTTTCTAGGATGTAAAACTACTTCCATTTCTACACGTCTTTGTTCTGTCAGTACTATTATGTCAGGGCAAGTAAAACTTCAAGTGTTACAAATACTTGATCAGGTCTTTCACTTTATAACACATTTTTATGTGTTCTCAACTTTATGCTAAGATTCACCTCTTAACCTTCATTTCAGTTGTTACCGTTATGAATTCCTGGCAGATAGATCCTCAGAACAAAGTGTTGTTTATGATCAGATGCCCAGTCATAATCCTCTATAATACTATTATGATGATAATGATGATGATGATGATGATTATTATGTACATGGAGCTGTATGATTACACTCCAAAATCATGAAAAAAATAAACTTTCAGATTCTCAAAAGCTTGCATGGAGTGCAAGATGAGTGCAGGAGTCCGTGTAGGCAATATGTCTGCCGTGCGATCCAGGAACAGCCTTCAGGGGCGTGCATGAGAGCTCCAGCACTAATCCTGTATGGACTAAGCCCTGGTATACAAATCACCTCATTTGCAGGAGTAATCCATGCAAATGAGGTGATTTTGCATTCCAGAAAGCTTTCAATAGTCCGTGCAAGACTAGTGCTATCTGCAGAAATGTACTCAGTTAGTAACCGAGTACATTTCTGCAAACTACAAAACGGAGCTATGACAGCTCCAAATAAAGGCTGCATATCACTAAGTAAGCATGCCAATGGCCATGTATAAGGCCATTGGCATTGCAAACTGTTTAAAAAATGAAAAAATCAACTTTTATTTTTTTTCGCCAATCTCGGCTGTTTAAGCATAGGGCAGCGGTGCGCAAATGGGATCGGTAGAGAAAATAAGAAACTAAACATAAAATGAGCATTCTAACTAAAAGCAGTATTCTGCCATGTAAGTCAATGGCAGGCAGAAGACAACCTAGCCAGTGAGTAGTGGTTGCTAAGGGGGGAGGCTCAGTGTGAGATATGTAACTATGCATTAGCTGGCAATCCTATACAAATGAGGGAAATTTAGTGAATCCTAGTTTTCCCCAGGGTGTGAGGCAGGTCCCAAGAGTGTAAGAGTATAAATAGCTGGGTGCAAGACTAGGATATAGGTGACATTATGGGTGTGTGTGTCAGGCATACTGTAAGTGGATTGGAGCCCTGTGGCTCGGGACTGCTCCTAGCTTAGCACAGCTAAGCTAGAGGTGTGTCCAAACTGCCTAGCACTCTTTACAAAGTGTAGGTGGGTGTGCGTGCCATGCACCAGGTCTTACAGGAAGAAAAAGGAAGTTAAACCAGGAAATAACAGCTCTGTGCAAATTTGAGCACTCCATTTGCACGGTGCACACACAGGCTTAAACAGGGAGGCAATGGCAAGGGAAAACAGTAGTAGGAAGGTAATCAAGGAGAACTAGCTTAGCTGAGAGGCAAAATGTATCCGAAACAGTCAATTACACAGGCAGCAGCCCAGCCCAACACACCACTATAAACTATGCAAACACCTATCCCCCTTGTTTTTCATAAAACCTCTGCACCACCAGTGTATACAGATGTGGAAATTTTACAAAACGAAAGCAAGAGAAAAAATGTTAGGGTCTCCATTTGCTATCATAAACCAGCATGTGCAAGAGGCTGAGGGTGGTGAGGATGTGAATGCTGCTGAGCCATCCACAGTGAGGAGATGGAGAAGAGTGTACAGACCCAGGGTAACCTACCTAGGGCTACATGAGCTGGAGATAGTGGAGCACTATAGGATGGACAGGTACCTACTACAGCAAATTGTTGAGCTGTGCCGGCCATGCCTCACACACAGAACTAACAGAGGGGCACCCATCCCACTGGATACCAAGGTATAGGCCTAAGAATACTAGCTACAGGTACCTTCCAAAGGCTAACTGAGGATATGATGGATATTTTACAGGCATCAGCATTCTAGGGTACTCCACCAGTTCCTGGATGCCATGTCAGCACGTCGGTGAGCATGTATATTTCCCCATCACACGTGAGGTGTTGGCCAGCAATATGTGTCTCTTCCTCCAAATAGCAGTATACCCTGAGGTAGTGGGTGCAATAGACTGCACACACATATGCATTAAAGTACCACCAGTTGAGCGGGGTTGGGTCTACATCAATTGCAAGGGCTACCCCTCCATCAACTGCCAGGTCGTGTGCAATGCCCAGGGGATTATAATGAATGTGTGTGCTGGCTGCCCTGGAAGCTACCACAGTTCCCACATCTGGCATCTGACGCAGCTGTACCAGACATTTGCCAATGGGGACATCCCACATTGTCACCTAGTGGGGGATGCTGGATATGCACTGGAGCCATGGCTGATGACACCCATCAGAAATGCACACACACCCGAACAAGAACTCCATAATGAGGCACACGCACAAACACAAATCATAATAGAGCTTGTGGTTGGGATGCTGAAGTCACGGTTCTGGTGCCAGGACACATCCAGTGGAGCTTTGCAGTACTCACCAACTACATGTACCCAAATTTCTCCTTGTATGTGCCATGCCACACAATATGACCCTGCGGAAACAGCTGCAGCAGGAACAGCATGAGGCAGGGCCACACAGCCCTCCACCAGTGCCAGGGCCTGTATAGGCACAGGGTGACTCAGAGGAGGAACAACCTGAGCCTGCCCCAGTAGGCAGAAGGAGGCATGCCCAGTATGCCCTGGCCTTGGCAAAGAGGCAATGCATAGCACATGCTCTGACACAGTAGGGACCCAGTGAATAACACCTCTCTCCAACTCGCACATACAGTAAAAGGGATGCCAAACATGACACTACCTGTGCTCAGCCATGTATAAGGAGTGTACTATGTGCATCTAACATACGCAGTCCTGGAGCATCACCCTCAATGCTGGGACACCCACAAGGTAAGTGACTCACACATGCCAGTTGAGGCGGGGCACATACCCAACAACAGTCACAGCCAGCAGGATAGGTATAGACAAACACAAACAAATTCTGTGCTATGGCCTCTGAATGAGCCCTATGGGTAACCCCTCCCCCAGGTCTACACAGACAGACTACAGCAGGCCAGGCAGGTAGATGTAAGTTGTGAAGTCTAGGAAGTCAGAACCTAATATGTAGGTAGTGAAAGCTAAGATCTGTAGTACACTGGTATGCATCTAGACAGCACGATAGGTAAGTCCACAGACTGAAATGGTGTACCCAACATACCAGTACAGTCCCCTAGCAAATGAGTAAACATGTCAGGTGTGCCCCATCATCATACTTACACTTATAGTAACATTCAGGTGTGCTCCCCCACCCCTGTGTAGAAATGTAGAAACAGTCAGGTGCCCCCCCATTATGCAGAAATGTAGCAACAGTCAATACCAAATGACCAATGTATACCCAGCATGCTACCTGTTGGTGTACAACACAAAGGTCAACACTGCCGTACAAACTACCTGGACGTGATCCACACATGCAATATAGATGGCCATACTGGGCATATACACGATAATAATCCAAAGTTAGATGGACATAGATGTGTGGAAGAGGGTGACCATGACAAGGAGCCATCTGGGCTTGTTCCACCCAGCACACAGCCAAAGGGCCCCAAACACATGAGGTGCAGTTGTCACTCACTGCAGATACTAACCACCAGTAACTGTCAGCATGACAGACTATATGGTGCATGTGCCAGCTGTGCAACATGACTGTACAAGGAAGTAGTCACCTAGTAGCTGTATGCACATACCTGTGGCATATGACCACATGTGTCCCTGCATGTGGCATGACAACCCCTACATCAATGGGTTATGGCCCATGCACACACCGCCCTCCCCATAGCAGTATCATGACAAGCCTGCTGAGGTCATCCAATGTGAAATACACCTCTGGGATAACTGTAGCTCAGTAATCCCCATGGCGCTTCCCATAACTGTGTACTGCTTTACTGATAAACTAGTTAGGTAGTAGTTCTTACCCCAGACCTGGCAACTGTGTGAGTGTGTGTTTGTTTTTGTGTCTATCTGTCTCTGTGTAGAGAGAAATGCTTTTTAGGGTATTATCACACTCTGTACAATTCATATACTCACCTTTGGCAAGGCTGCTGATGTCACTCACCTAGCAATACACCTCTGGGAATATCATAACCCAGTACTCTCCGTAGCACATCCTGTAACTGTGCACTGCTGTAGTGTGATAAAGTAGTTAGGTAGGTGTTCTAACCTCAGACCTGGCAACTGTATGTTGCTGTGTATCTGACTGAGGAGAGAGCAACGCTTTTTAGGCCACTCACACTCCGTACAATTCATATACTCAGCTTCTGTATGGCTGCTGATGTCACTCACCTGGAAATACAACTCTGGGAAAGTAATAGCCTAGTAGTCCCTGTAACGCGTCCTGTAACTGTGTACAGCTGTTGTGTGATAAAGTAGTTAGGTAGGTATTCTAACCCCAGACTTGGCAACTATGTGTGTGTGTGTGTGTGTGTGTGTGTGTGTGTGTGTGTCTCTGACTGAGTAGAAAGCAATGCTTTTTAGGCTACTCAAACTCATATACTCAATTTGGCAAGGCTG
Organism: Protopterus annectens; assembly: GCF_019279795.1. Taxonomy (NCBI): domain Eukaryota; kingdom Metazoa; phylum Chordata; order Ceratodontiformes; family Protopteridae; genus Protopterus; species Protopterus annectens. The sequence continues at coordinate 203,820,373 of NC_056751.1, forward strand.
CTGATGTCACTCACCTAGACATACACCTCTGGGAAAGTCATAACCCAATAATCTCCATAGCGCATCCTGTAACTGCGTACTGCTGTAGTGTGATACAGTGGTTAAGTAGATGTTCCAACCCCAGACTTGGCAACTGTGTTTGTGTGCATGTGTCTCTGTCTGCCTTTGACTGAGTAGAGAACAATGTTATTTAGGGTACTCACACTCCTTAGAATTCATATACTCAACATTGGCAAGGCTGCTGATGTCACCCACCTAGAAATACACCTCTGGGAAGATTATAGCTCACTAATCTCTGTAGCACATCCTGTAACTGTGTACAGCTGTAGTGTGATCTAGAACCGTGGTAGGGTTCCATCTCCACCCATGGCAATTCTGGATGTTTTGTGTGTGTTCCAATGTATGTGTATGGAGGAATGCATTATAGGCTACACACTCACAGTACATTTCGAATGCCCTACTTTGGCAATCCTGCTGATGTCATTCATTGTGAAATACACCTTTGGGGAAGTATTTCTCTAGTAATCCCTGTGGTGTGTCCTATAACAGCTCCATGCTATAGTGTGACATGCACCTTGGTCAGGGGTTCTATACCAACACGTCAGTTGTGGAGGTTTTGTGTGTGTCTCACTGTCTGTGTAGGGAGCAATGCATTTTAGGCTAGTCACTCACAGTACAATTGAAATGGCCTTCTTTGGTAATCCTGCTGATGTCATTCAATGTGAATACACCTTTGGGGAAGAAGTACTTCAGTGATGTATACTATAACTGCTTAGTGCTGTAGTGTAATAAACTAGTTAGGTAGGGGTTCAACTCCCAGACATGACAGGTGTGTGTATGTGCATGTGTGTGTATAATTAACTCATATCATGTGTAGAGGTGGTCATGAGTGTGTGACACCTGTGGGCAATGTGGAGGGGGTTTTGCTTATTTCTTTTATGGTGGCCCTACTATATATCAAAATGTCAGCCATACAGGGATAACAGATGTAAATTGGCTGAGAGGCTGGGGTACAAAGCCATACCCATACATGTGACATCAAGGCCAGCTACTTGTTTGGCTGTGGGGGGGATGCCTATTCGTACAAGACGTATAGTGTGTGGGGCCTCTCAACCCCATTAATGGTGCATGTGGACATATGTGTATTTGTTAATCTGCCATTGCTATCTACAAATTTATGGCCATATATACCTATATAGATTTATACATCTGCTAATATATATATATATATATATATATAAAACTATGTCCGTATACACCTACATAGATATATATCTGCGTACACATATGTAACGTACTGTGTATATGTAGACATATAGGTGTAGACACATATAGGTGTCGATTTAGACATATGCATGTATATATGTGCATATATATATTGATATATGTGTATACAGTTTTAGAAATTAATATTAATATATATATATATATATATATATATATATATATATATATATATATACACATATCTAGATATGTTGTATCTGTTTAGATATTAGAATACACACACATATATCTAGATGTTGGTATACATTCTCTGTACTGTTGCATGACTGGAGTGGTTGATATGCTTCTGCAAACATTCAATCTCTTTATATCTGTCATGGCTTAGTGGTAAATCACATTGTCTATGGTGTGAAGGATCCTTGGTTTGAGCCTTGCAAGAGCTGTTAATTTGGTTGCTGGGCAGAACATGGCCCATTGGATACACAGTGATTAAGGCACTTTAAAGCAGTTGCAAGCAGGTTTGTGTAGGTTTGCGCGGAACTAAACAATGCCTACACAGATTAAGCAGATCAGCAGCTGAGTATAAGAAACTTTAATCAGACATTAGCAGTGCTTACCTCCATGCAAACCTGTGCAAACCCACGTACAACTGCTTTAAAATGCATTAATCACTCTGTATCCATTGGCCCTTGTTCTGCCTAGCAACAAAGTAAGCAACTATGCTCAAACCCAGGACCATGCACACAATAGCCAAAGTGATTTACCTCTAAGCCATCTCAGATATACATAACCCTGCTGTATTCACAAACATATCATCCAGCCCAGTCATACAACAGTACAGAGAATGTATTCCAACATGTAGATGTATATGTGTGTGTGAAAATATATTAATGTCTAAACAAATACAACATATTGATATATGCCCTTATTAAAGTTGTAAGCACATTTTAGGTAGAAATTAAATGTATGATTTTACCCATAACAATATATTTATTACATGTATTTAGTTTATTAAGTTTTTTATTACATATTGCATTGGATTATGTTTTTAGCACAGTACATGTTTTTGTTTTGTAATGTTTGTTTTAATTCATAATTGTATAATTGGTAAATTGGTAAAGGAATGAAACAGGGTATATTAGTGGGGTTTTGAATTTCACATGCTATTCTGAAGAAGTCCTGATGTTAGGACGAAAACTAGGTCAATATCGTTTGTACTGCTTCGTTTATTGGTTTTTGTGGAGTTAATAAATCTCATTTTGCTGCTAGACCTTCGTTCTTCTCATTACTTAATTGGTTGAAATTGTGGACTGGTTCCTAGTTTGTTTTGCCAGTTTGTGTGGATGGAGAACGTTGATTCCTCAGCAGACATCATGGATTTATTACAACAAATAAAAGAAAAATTACAGGATCACACCGCTCAAATCAAATCTCTGACCAAGAAACAACAGTCAGGCTCCAATTTCCAGGTACATGGTAGTTTGGGTTTGCCATTGACTCAGCCCTCACAACCCTCCCAACGTACGGACAATTCTTTGGTGCAAAATGTTTCATCTACTTTAAATAAGGTTAGTGGTAATGTACGACCAGTTTAACACGAAGGAACAACATTTGGCAACAACAACAAACGTTGGAAACACAACATGTTTAATTTCCACACTGATACCTTTATTAATGAAAATCATGGTGTTACAAATAATCAGACTTTGGCTGAACAATTAAAGCTGTTTGAGGTTAAGCTATTCAAATTGAAGAAAATTCAGCTAGAGAATAATTATTTATTAAGGAACGTTGAGCTCGGATTAATGCCGAAAGGCTTGCATGTGTGGAGATGTCTGAATGGAATAGATGATAACTCTGATATGGTGACTGAACTGCATGATTTATTTAATAAAACTGGTTTGGCCATCATGGAAGTTATGGTAAAATTCAACCGGGAAAAAAATTGAGACATGTCTAATGGACCTTGAACGTATTAATGATAGCATCGTAAATTATCTACTATTTGAGCAATATTTTACCAATTATACCAACATTTTGGATGGAGTAGATCATAGTTGCCAAGTGTTGTATAATAAAAAACTTCTAAAAATTAAAAGGGATACTAGAGTATATGAAGCAGATGCTGTATATCCGCAATCTAGAGGGAACAAGCATCGACATGGAAACTGAGATGAGTCAGCCAATCAGGAAATAGGAAGTGATGACACAATGAAATCGGAGACACAAAATAAAAATGTATCCAATACAGTTACAAGCCCTTTGGACGAAGGACCCAGATGTTCAGAGAGAATTCGAAATACGAAATTGGTGTACGAGGACAGAGAGCACAGTTGTCTGGGGGCATGGCCCAAGGTTTGGTATTATACCAAAAACCCACCGAACAAAAACTGGAACCAACGGAGATAAAAGAAACCAACATTTTGACAACTCAAGTAAGTGTTTCATCTCCTGTACTGTTTACTAGTAGGATGTTTAGTCAGCATAATGACGTCTTTAGTCCCAATGAGGTTTGCAGCTATGAATCCTTCAGCCTGCCGATTTCACATGTTATTGAGATCAATGACAATAATTGTGACATTTGCAGTGAAAGTGTTCTTTCTGCTGAAGAATTTTGTGTTCAGCATGATTTGGGTAAGAACCCAATGTCTCTCGATGAATGTAACAGGTCTTTTAATTATCTTGGCCATGAGACTAAAGACACAGACTCCTCGCAAGTGAGTTTATTAAATTTGAGTATATACACTGTCAAAGAGGAACTGAGCAACAATTTATTGACAGTTACTGACAAAATAAATGTGGAGATTATGATGTGGCAGGTTGTGTTGATCATGTAAATGAGGATTGTTTGTGCAACAGTTTATTACATGAAGCAGATGTACATAATGATAATGAATTGGTTCCAACAGCTGATATTGGTGAGTTTCATGATTATGAAGTATCTCATACAAGTTTGATAGATGTGAATGTTTATCCTGGTAACGGGACTATGAGTAACTACAATACATTTTTATACAACAATGTGTGGCCATGATTACTGGGCAATGGAACCCTTTCCGTATTGACATGGGTGCTTTTGGTTGTGTGAGGGGGTGAATGTGACACTAAAGCAATCTGCCAGAATATTGGCACATTCCTTGGGAGCAGTCTATGTAATGCCGTTCTGTTGCAGTTCAGAGTACTTCTGAGCATTTCCATTTAGAATTTGGACATAACTATAGAATGCTGTGTGGTTGTCTGTGGAATCTGTGGTGATTTCAATTACATAATCAGCTTTGGAGGATTCCATGAAGGATCTTAACATCTTACTGGTGCTGGTAAGGGAGTTGTTTGCATCCTTGGATTATCCTTTTTCCTTCAACAGTGTCTTCCATCTGTCGTATACTCTGTTAATGGCAGGAGACCATCAGACTGGCTTGATTATTTGGGAGCTGAGCATCATGGTCCTATGTGGGATGTCCGGAACCATGCACAAGTGGCTGTGCTCATACAGTGTCTTAGTGCAGGATTCATCAGTTGAACTGTCAGCTCCTGTCTCCATGGGTGTCACAAACATTGTCACTTCTGCCTTGAGTAGTATGGAGTTGGTCTTGGAGAGGTATTTTATGTTTTATAGACAACTGTATATACATTCCTTTCACATGTTCAGTTTGATTAACCTATGGTGGGATTACTTTGGTGGAACCGCAGTCCCAGATACTGTTGTGATGGCTGAGTGGTTAATTACTGTGACTGTAGTGTACAGGGTCCTGGGTTCATGACCTACAAAGGCAGGTTATTTCTGTTCTGGCCTGCGCAGCAGTTAATGCATACCGACTAATTAGGGCAATTTAGGTTAGTCACACTCAATACAATTCAAATGCCCTGCTTTGCCAATCCTGCTGATGTCAATCACTGTAAAGTACACCTTTGGGGAAAGAGTACTCCAGCAATCTCTGTGGTGCATGCTATAACAGTGTAATGCTGTAGTGTGATATGGAACTCTGGTAGGTGTTCTATTCTCATACATGGGAGTTGTGGGTGCTTTTGTGTCTGTTCCTATGCATGTGTAGAGAACAATGCATGTTAGGCTAGTCACACTCACTACAAGTCATTCACACTACTTTAGCAGTCCTGCTGATGTCATTCACTGTGAAATAAACCTTTGGGGAAAAGTACTCCAATAATCTCTGTGGCGCATTCTGTAATGGCATAGTTCTGTACTGTAATAACTAGTTAGGTAGGAGTTTTAATCCCAGATGTGACAGGTATGTGCATGTGTGTGTCATAATGTGCTGATGTATATCACTGATGTCCTGAGTGAAGGTGGTTGTGAGTGTGTAACAAGTGGACCCAATGTTGAGTGTGTTTACAAAATGTCTTATATGGTGCCCCTAGCATAAATCACAATATCCACCATGCTGGGATAACAGATGTGATAATACACACAAGCGGCAGAATGCTGATAAAAGGAAATACCACCGAACACAATTTCTGCACCAACAGCAAACGAAAATAAGTTTATTAAAAATAAGCGCTTTCGGTAGAGAGCATTCTCTCCACCTTCATCAGATAATGGTTTTGTATCACATCTAACTAACATAAATAAGGCCTTAATGAGATAGTATCTATAAAATGTATTTTAAAACTGAAAGCTCTCAAGAGGTAGGAAATTTCATTTTCAATTCATTTATAATTTGTTGTATACACTCATTCACATTTATTAAACACAGAAACAAGAAATCAATAATAAATAACACAATATCAAATTAATAATAACAATAATAAAAAATATAACATAGGGATGTAGATATAGTAGAGAAATGTATACATCATGCACAGATGTATATGATCTCCTCCCCCTGTGTAGGTAATCTTTTGTGAGTGTGTGTGTATATATATAATTTTGTTTATATACAAATTTTTATAATTTATTTAATAAGAATTCATGCAGAATTTCAAGGGATTTATGTAGAATTCTAACAATTTTGCATTTCCTTTAGTAATTAATTTATTTATGTTAGTGCTGCTTATAGTTTTAAAAAAATTATGTAATTATTATATTTACATTATTAGTTATAGAACAGAATTTGTGTACCATGTCATGAGTATGTATGTATTTATTTATTTACGCACAATATCACCTACTCATGTCAATTTATTTATAATTTTATATATTTATGTATATATACAAAACAGTTTTTATCAAGGGTTTTTTACCAATGGTTTTTAACGCATTTGGTGTAGCTTATTTTAAAGCCACCACCTTCAGTTTATTACAGCTTAGGTTAACAGCTTACTATTAACTGTGTCAACTAATTAAATAATTACCAGCTGTGTATAAAAGGAGGTGCTTGATGCAAAACCATTATCTGATGAAGGTGGAGAGAATGCTCTCTACCGAAAGCGCTTATTTTTAATAAACTTATTTTCGTTTGCTGTTGGTGCAGAAATTGTGTTCGGTGGTATTTCCTTTTATCAGCATTCTGCCGCTTGTGTGTATTTTCAACAGTTTTATTGATAACAGATGTGATATCAATACATAGTCAGTCATGGTTTCAAAACCCGAGACTGGTAGGTGTGTGACACAAACATGCTCACCTTTTACTCTCCCAACCCACCCTGACTTATCTTTGCCTCTGTCTGCCTCTCTCACTCCCTCTCTGGTGGATGTGGATACTTACACCTGCTTTGCTTAGGTAGTGGCATGTGCATTGTCAGTAATGCTCATGATCAGCTGATGGCCTCTGCACAGATTACAGCCCTCCTCTAGCTGATTGCATGTGGAACAGCTGTGCTAACATTCCTATAGCCAATTGCATGGAAACACACTCCAATATCTAGGAACATCTTGTTGGTGTTGGGCCTTTTCAATCACAGTGAGCAGGAACTAGATCTGTTGTTTGGCAAACAGCATCCCAGATGGATTGGGGACTTACCTCTGACAACATACATTGTGGAGACAGACCAACACACAGGAGGGGATGTCCCTGTCATGACTACAGACTGTAAGTGCTGCTATACTGCAGTTGTGGTACTATTGGTTTAACAGGGTCTGTGTGGATATGGCTGTCCTACATGTTTTAATACTTGTCATGTCAGTGCTATGTTTATGAGGAATCCCCATCTGTAGAGTCATCTGCAGACTGGTCAGTGTGTGGTGCCTTGTGTTCCTTGTGTTACCCACAGAGCACCTATCTCTCAAATGCAGAAGGTAGTGTGAGGATTGCAGTCAGTAGATGGTGACAGCTGGGAGAGTTACTGATGTCATAAACCTCATAGGACATATGTTGCATCAAACCCTGTTACGACAGGAAATGTATGAGGTCATCACAGCGACATGTCAATATTGGGCCTGTGTTCGTGCCTCCAGCCACAACCCTGTCAACCTTTGTGCATATGTTCTTATAGGTTCATAGGTTCATAGGTTCATACTAGGCTATCTGCCCTAGGGCATTTATAAGCCTAGCCAGAATGTGTTTGGCTTTCGCCACCCATTTTAAATTTATTTTGCTATTCCCTTTTTCGAGGTTAGTATACTGTGCCTCTGTCTAACAGTGACACAGAAGTGATACCCAGGGTAAACCTACGATCTCCCATCCACTCATCAAGATTCCTCTTGAAGAGAGTCAATGAGGGACTCTGCCTAACCTGGACTGGGATTTTATTCCAGAGTGAAGGGAGCCTCTGGGTTATAAATCTGTCCCTCCAGCATGTCCTATTTATTTCAGTACTGAGGTTCAAGTCTCTCGAGTGCGTAGCTCGATGGGATTTGGATTTTCTGAGGTGCAGCATGTCCATTAATTCCGGGTTGGACATGGCTTTATACATCAGACACAGATCGCCTCTGAACAGGCGGTATACCACTGAGTAGAGCTGGAGTTTCTTTAACCGGGCAGCATATGGCATCTGTTTGAGCCCTTTGATCCTCTTGGTGAGGTACTTTTGGGGTCTTTTCAGTTGCTGCAGGTGTCTGGTAAGGTACATCCCAAAAGGGGCATTGTACTAAATTACGGGCCTAATGAGGGATGAGTAAAGAGGCACGATGACCTTCCCTGATCTAGATGTGAATCCCTTCATGATTAGGTGGGCTATATAAAATGTTTTTCTAACAACTTTGGTCACGTGGTTGTCAAATGAGAGATTGCTATCAACTTGGGTCCCCAGGTCCCTAATTACTTCTTCTGTACTTAATGGATTACCACCTATGTGGTAATTTGTGGGCACTTTGTTTTTGCCAAAGGGGATGACTATACACTTTTTGGCATTTATCTTGAGGCCATGGCTCTGGCACCAGTGGTCTGTTTCTGTGAGGCCCTTTTGGAGGATGCTTGTGTTAGCTGGAGAGTCGATTATGGCACCCAGTTTGCAGTCATCTGCGAACTTGGTCAGCCACAGTCCTTCCGTGTTGGCCTGTACCTCCGAGAAATATATACCGGACAAGAGAGGTCCCAGGACTGAGCCTTGTGGGACACCACTTGTAACTGGTTTGGAGTCTGACATGGCTCCAGCAATTCTAACCATGTGGGTTCTGTCCTTGAGCCAGTTTGCAATCCATCTAGTGACATAGGGGTTTATATTTAAGCTGATGAGCTTATCTATAATGCCCGAGTGGGGTATTGTATCGAAGGCTTTTGCGAGGTCCAGGTAGGCTGTGTGGACCACCTTCCGCCCGCCAATGGCCTTGGTGACTGTTTCAAAGAAATCAACCAGGTTTAAGAGGCAGGATCTGCCCTTAACAAAGCCAAACTGGGTAGGATCCAGTGTCTGTAGGTCCACAATATCTTTATTTATGAGGTCCATGATGATCCTTTCCATAGCTTTGCAGACCAAGCTAGTCAGGCTTATGGGGCGATAGTTTCCAGGATCTGTTGAGGCACCATCTTTATGGAGAGGGACCACTGTTGCTGTACGCCACTCTTTGGGCACATATCCTGTAGTAAGGCTGAGATTGAACAGTAGTTTTATGTTTGGGTTTAGCTCTTCTTGGAGTTCATGTAGGACGCAGCCCGGGACACCGTCTGGTCCCATTGATGCTGTGTTTTTTGCTTTTGAGAGGGTGGCTCTTACCTGAGCATCTGAGATGTCAGGGGGGCAGCACTCTGCTGGGATAGATATTTGCCCTTTTGGTGGGGAGTGGGGGGGAGAAGTTTGCACTGAACCTGCCAGCTAGGATGTTGGCAATGTCTGTGGGTTCAGTGTACTTTTTGTCATTTTGGACTAATTCTGAACATATCTGGGAATTACCACCCAGGTTCCTAACATAACTAAAGAAAGCCTTGTGATTATCCTTAGTGTCCTGTGCAATTTTTCTCTCGAAGCTGGCCTTAGACAATTTTATGAGTGCCCGTAGGTTTTTGCTAATACTGATCAGTGATGCCTTCCCTTTTTGGGATTTTGCTCTATCATTTAGTAGCTTCCTCCTTCTATTGTATAGTTTGTTTATGGCTGGGGTCCACCAGACAGGACGTCTGCCTTTGGAGGATTGGGTCTTAGTTTTATTTGGGATCGCATGATCCATGCATTCCTGAAGGTGTTCATAGAATGCATTTATAAAGGATTCTGCGGTCTGGGCCGTATTTTCCACAGGCCCGGGGGCTTTGAAGGATTCCACCTCTGTTTTGAGGAGTGTGAAATTTGCTTTAGAGAAGTTTTTCACTGTGGTTTTCTGGGCAGGTGGTGGGGTCGGGATGTGAATATCCAGTGAGATTAGTTTATGGTCTGATCTTACCAGTGAGGGATACACTTCTGGTTTAGGGCATAGAGTCCCCATGTTGGTGATGATCAGGTCCAGTATGTTTTCCCCTCTTGTGGGAGTGGTAACAAGTTGTTCCATAGCATTTGAGTTTATAAATTCTAGGAACCTTTGGGCTAGGGTTTTGGAGCTAGAGTAATGCTCCCAGTCTATGTTTGGGTAGTTGAAGTCGCCCAATATAATGGTACACCATATTCAGTGACAGCATATCTGATAAGTCAGTGAGATATCAGACTGCTACACATGTTATGTATATCAGGGGTTATATTTGAAGACATAGCCTGGGCATTCTGTGGTTGTGTGTACAGTACTGAGGTATGTGTAAGTCTGGTAATTGTCGACAGTGTGTGTATAGTGCATATGTACCTTGGCCTGTGTAGAGACTGTGGTAGATGTCATTGTTCTTGGTCCTGTTCTATGTGATGCTACATGCTGCTCCACTGTATGTCACCCTATCAGCTTACATGTTTGTAGGGGCAAACACACACACATGTCCCAAACCACAGACAGCCACCGGACCACACTGTGTAGCATCCCAGTATCTGTAGAGTTGTTGTGTGAGTAGCTCATATGAGGATGGTGTACATCAGCTAGTCCATATACTGTGATAGTACGCTAGTTTACCATATGTGGCTGTGGCTGTGTTCACATTGGTTGTGGTTATGCACTTTCACACAGGTGTCTTTTACTCTGTGATGTGACATGCCTGTAGAGCCTGCTATCTATGCAGGTACATGTGTATTCCCATATAAGAGATGTAACCCAGTGTTGAGTCAGTTTGCCTGTAGTCTGCACTGTGCTTTGTTACATGCCTAGCAGCTTAGTGTACTTATCCAGTGAGATGTCATGTCCAGATACTTGCCAGATGTACTGCTGCCTGGCCAACATGACAGTCGTGTATGTCAAACAAAGCAGTGCAATGCTGTTCAGATGTATGTCAGTATCTAGTGGATAGTATGTGGCCATGGCACCTCTGTACCAGTGGTTATTATGTGTCAGGACAGACAGGGGTGTATGAATGCATAACCTATGGTGGCGAATGTATACCAGTATGTACGTGTTATACCCATGTACATTGCTTGTAACATCCACATTGACAGGCCTGGTCCACATGTCTTGCATGAAGGGGATCTGTGTATACCCCTGGACTGACCCGAGTGTGTCTGACTGTCCACATATATTGGTCATATTGCAGCTGTAGTCCACAGGGGCGTTACTGTGCTAGTAGTCATACTATACTATCTATGATGACCATAGGATGTCTGTAAGTAGCCAATGGCACACATGGTAACAGCAGATGTAGCCTCCCACACACACCATTCCTGTGAAGACAATCCCTATTACAGTAGCAATAGTCTACAAACATACCTGCACTTCATACGTGACATCCACTTGCACTGAGAGGTTGGGACTACTGGGGCTGAGTTAGGGCTCCACTCCATGTGCAGGACATATGGTAAACATATATGTATAAATAAGTATACATATATCCATATAGATATGTACACATATACATCTATTGCTTACCGTATGAAAACAGTTTTACATATATGGGCCTGTATTCCATCCTCTGTCCTCCACCTACATACCAGGCTTTGCACATATGACATGCTGTCAGGGGTTGTTATGTAGTGGGCTGTGTGTATGTCATGGTGTCGTTCCTGCCATCACTCCACTGCTGTTGCGTCCGCCAGACATACTGGGGGGTTGGGGCCATATATGTGTAGGTTTCACTTACACAATACATGTGTGCGATAATGCACTCCAGTGGCAAGTGTATGTTACAGTGCTATATGGCACAGTATTATTGAGTGTAGGGGTGTGTTTCATGACTAACCTAGGCTGTTACAACATGTGTGGGTATCTGGGTAGGCTGCCTTAAGGTATCTGGATGTACTTTACCATACAATCCACCTTGGTTAAATGCAGGCCTACTGCCTCCTGCCATACAGGATGTTCTGTTTGTCAGTGTGATTGTGATGGTGTCAGGTATGCCTTGTTATGTAACAGATACATCCCATTGTGTCAGCTGGGGTCTGACCCTCTAGGGATTGTGTACAGAGTGTAGATAGAGGCTGCTGACCTATACATCTGCATTACATACTGGTGATTTTCTGGTATGCTGTGGCCCAGTCTGTTATTACTAATGTATTACTTGGATGCCTTGGCCTGGACAGCAACATATGTCAACCTTTCCAGACTACTGTCTTAGTATAACTGTTTCACAGTTGCATTACACTACTCATATGGATGTCAGTGTCTAAACTGCTATATGACATGGCATATACAACTGTCATAGTACACAAATAAAGCTTTCACATTCATTTATGCACACCTGTGTGTGGTGTTATACCCTTTGATATGTCTGTGGGTATATGTTGCAGGCTATAAATGTCACTCGTATGGGTGGCTCATACAGTTTCCAGTTGGTAAGGTGGTGACTGTAGTAATACTGACTGCTCTATATTGTGTGCACTTACTACATATGTATATTACTGTACAAATCTCTGTGTGTGTATGTGTAGTTACATATATATATATATATATATATATATATATATATATATATATATATATATATATATA
>NC_056751.1:203835419-203857919 GCF_019279795.1 Protopterus annectens
GGTGAGGTCCTAGAATGACCTGTTTGTTTCCATCTACAATCTCTGACTATGTGCATGTTTGAATATCAGTTATATGTGATTGACAGCTGCCTACAGTTCTTGGAACATCACACTGGATTTTCAGGGGAACAGGGTACCAAGCTGGTGATAAGGGCCATTTATCTGGACATGCTGGACAAATTGGAATAGTTGTGGGATATGAATATGAATACAACTTACAATTTGAACATTCTAGCAAATTGTGTACTGCTGTTGGGTGTAAGTTTGCATACAGCTTTCTATCTGAACATTATATCAAAATATGTACTGTTGTGGGGTATGATTATGCATACAACTTAGTAGCACTCCCAGGATTCAAGCCCCTGCTGTGTGTGATAAAATATTATTGCTAACATCATAGTGCACTGTGCTATCAGGGAACTGATATAAAGCTTTTGAATGTTTTCTATCTAAGTCTCCCTAACTTGTACAATATAACTGACCTCTTGGCACTTCCAACATTGTTATGCAGGACTTCATGCCCATTTTATCTGCATACCATGGTGTGGGTGACACTGCTTAAGATACAACAGTAATATTTATAGTATGGAACAGACCTCCAACATATGAGAGAAGAGTAAACAGAAGCACTCCAGGGGTTATACCTTTATTCACAGACTATTACACATTTATTTCTACTGGTACAACACTTTCTAAGGCTCTTATATTTATTTATGACAGTACATACAGACTGATTACTAACCTGCCTCGTGATGCAGCCTTTGCAGCCTAGCATCAGAGGCTTGCTGTTTGGTCATCTGCAGCTTTCAGAGAAATGCAGTGATATTTAGCCATACCCATTCATAGTATACACAAGCTAGGCAATTATTTACTACTTGGTAGAATGAGTACTTTCTCAGTCCTGGGGCATTGGGCATCTGCTGAGACTCCTGGATCCACTGTTCCAGGACCACCCCCACCACCGCTTCAGGTCAACATGGTGGTGCCTGACCTGCTCACCAGTCCAGGATATACCTGTGGCACTGGTGAGGTCACAGGCGAGACTGTCCCAGGCCTCTGTTTTATACTGAGAGCCCTGGTACTGGCCCTGCAGTAGTCTCTGATCATGATGTTTTACCAGGAGCCGTACCATGATTTTTGACTCCTGGCTGCCCCAGTGCATTGCTCTAAATTGAGTGCCTTAACCCACACCAGTCATTCTGCCTGCAGTAGGAAGCTACAACCAATTATGAGAAGTATTCCCATTTGTGGGGTTTAAATACGGCCATTTTCCCACACTTTCCCATGATTGGCCAGTTTTGAAAAGGCTAAGCTATGGGCACTATCAAACACAAATCCCCTGAATCTGGATAAAGTAACCAATGATAAAAGTATAATGTTCCAAAAAAGCCACCAACTCGTTGGAATACACACGGCAAAACAACACTTTAATAAAAAATAGTAAAAATATATAAAACATGTAAGTGCTTTCACAGAGTCCTCTCAGCTTCCTCAGACCGAGGTCCCCACCCATGGGCAGTCACCACTGCGCCTTCACGGCCCCGAAGGTGGCTGTGCTGGGGGCTGTGTAGGAGGGGCAGGCTCACCCTCTAATAGCGCCACTCGGCCCTCAAGCTGACGTAGCTGCTCTTGATACTCCAGATCGAGCTCCCTACACACCACAGCCTGGACCTGTTGAAGGGTGACAGGTTCCCCTCTGCGACCACTCCAAGGCTGGGGCAAGCCCCATCCCCTCCAGTGGTTCCTCCCGAAGGTGGCACAGGGCCCACGGAGGAGGAGGTCCCAGGCTGGGCCCCAGATGTGCTGGTACCTGGTGCCAAGGCCAGCTGAGGTTGGACAGGTGGGTCCGCTGGGACTGGCCTTCCCATACGAGCTGTGTTATCACAGGTTTATGGCAGATATGTGTTAGTAACAGTCAACAGCATTCAGGATTATTTACAACAGCATGCATAGGTATTCCCATTAACCCGACACACCAGATTTAACACAGTTGCAGAGCAAGCATATCACATGCATATATGGAACAACAGTGGCCATTACAGGAGCATACAGGTTTCATTGATGGCAGCAGGCCACCAATATGGGTGTACTTTCACATGGCACATGCATAGAAACAAATGTGAATATTTATAAACCATTAGGACATATGTCCCAACAAAAGGTTGAAGTGTACACATACCAGTTGAGGAGAGTCATTGGGTTATTATGCACTTATGGTAGAGGTGAGAGAGAGAGTTCAATTAACAACTAATATATCCTTGTAATTTTCATAACATTTTTAGTCACTGCAGTGGTCTTTCCCTTACATGTATTATTACACTACACAATGGTCTTATATTGTACACTGGTATGTTTATAAATTATTATATACATGACCTGTGTCTTACATACAGGCATGACAGGCTACAGGTGCTAATGCAACATATGTTGAGAATTGCTGTCATACACTTTGGGTGAGGTGCTAGAATGACCAGTTTGTTTCCATATACAATCTCTGACTGTGCATGTTTGAATATCAGTTATATGTGATTGACAGCTGCCTACAATTCTTGGAACATCACACTGGATTTTCAGGGGAACAGGGTACCAAGCTGGTGATAAGGGCCATTTATCTGGACATGCTGGACAAATTGGAACAGTTGTGGGGTATGAATATACATACAACTTACAATTTGAACATTCTAGCAAATTGTGTACTGTTGTTGGGTGTTAGTATGCATACAGCTTTCTATCTGAACATTGTATCAAAATCTGTACAGTTGTGGGGTATGATTATGCATACAACTTAGTAGCACTCCCAGGATTCAAACCCCTGCTTTGTGTGATAAAATATAATTGCTAACATCACAGTGCACTGTGCTATCAGGGAACTGATATAAAGCTTTTGACTGTTTTCTATCTAAGTCTCCCTAACTTGTACAATATAACTGACCTCTTGGCACTTCCAACATTGTTATGCAGGACTTCATGCCCATTTTATCTGCATACCATGGTGTGGGTGACATTGCTTAAGATACAACAGTACTATTTATAGTATGGAACAAATTGCCAACATATGAAAGAAGAGTAAAGGGAAGCACTCCAGGGGTTATACCTTTATTCACAGACCATTACACATTTATTTCTACTGGTACAACACTTTCTAAGGCTCTTATATTTATTTGTTATGACAGTACATGCAGACTGATTGCTAACCTGCCTCGTGACGCAGCCTTTGCAGCCTAGCATCATGGGCTTGCTGGTTTGCAACCCGCTCATCTGCCACTTTTATAGACATGCAGTTATATTTAGCCATACCTATCCATAGTATACACAAGCTAGGCAATTATTTACTACTTGGTAGAAGGAGTACTTTCTCAGTCCTGGGGCATTGGGCATCTTCTGAGACTCCTGGATCCACTGTTCCAGGACATCCCCCCTCCACCACTTCACATCAGCATGGTGGTGCCTGACCTGCTCACCAGTCCAGGGGACACCTGTGGCACTGGTGAGGTCACAGGCGAGACTGTCCTAGGCCTCTGTTTTATACTGCGAGCCCTGGTACTGGCCCTGCAGTTGTCTCTGATCATGGTGTTTTACCAGGAGTCATACCATGATTTTTGACTCCTGGATGCCCCAGCGCTGCACTCTAAATCGAGAGCCTTCACCCAAACAAGCCATTCTACCTGCAGTTGGAAGCTACAACCAGTTATGAGAAGTATTCCCCACTTGGGGGTTTAATACGGCCATTTTTCCACACTTTCCCATGATTGGCCAGTTTTGCAAAGGCTAAGATATAGGCACACCAGCTTACATAAGGTTGATACTGCTTAAAGAGGTATACCACTAGGCAGATTGAATTGGCTCCGCTACACATTGCTTACACTTTCTAACTTGAGCTGTGCTGCGGTTGGCATTGCTTAATAGTTAATTAGCACTATATTTGCCATTTGACAATGATTTATTCTTCATTACAGATTATATATGTGTCTGGTATCCGTGATTCATGTGTACATAGACTGTATGGGGACCTGGGAACTTCTACACTTTATTACAATCACTCCTCAGATCTATGCTTACTGCAGTACTCCAGTTCACATATTTATGTTATGTAGAAGATTATACCACTTCACACTGTACATAGATTCAGTTCACGTTTGGTTTGGTTTTCCTGCATTGAGGATTAGTTTGCTGATACCCCATTCATATCTATTGCTATGATGGCTTAGTGGTTAACTACTGTGACTATATTGTACAGGGCCCTGAGTTTGACCCTTGCAGAGGCAGGTTATTTTGTTGCTGAGCAGAACATGGACCAATGGATACAGAGTGATTAAGGCACTTTAAAGCAGTTGTGAGCGGGTTTGCACGGCGGTAAGCACTGTTAACCTCCAATTACAGTTTCTTACACTCAGTTAGCTTCTACTTTGCTTAATCTGTGTAGGCAATGCTTACCCCCATGCAAATGCACTTAAACACACTTACTACTGCTTATTTTTGCTTAAATCTGCTTACTAGTGCCTTATTCATTATGGGACTGACACTTCACATGTGTATTTAATGCCGTACTCCAGTTCACATTTAAATGTTATTATGCAGGTTATTCAGCAAAAAGATGTAAAAAAATATGTTCTTATACAGATTCCACATGGAAAATGCTACGTGCTGCAAGGGGACTCGAACCAGGAATGCCTGTTCATTAGACGGATGCTGTAAACTCTACATTATTGCTGTGCTGCTTCATTTGCATATATATTCCTTGTTATCCACTTCAGCCTTTTCAGCTGCTTTAACTGTAGCTAAGCGATAGGCAAACCCGAGCACCTATGGTTAGCTGTACTCGGGGTTTTAAAAAAGATAAATAAAGGGTTTCTTCATTTTATTTGAATGTACTGTTGCTGTTGAACACGTGGCAACCGTTGGGGATATACAAACATGAGTGGTCTCACTCATTTATTTACACATTCTTCTCTTCTACTTTGCAGGGGCATGTTTATTCTGAGAGATCTGCTCTCAGACATGCCCCCTGCACTCGTCCATGCTCCGTGTAGCATTAGGAGTTCAGGCAGCACGCCTTCATTAATATGCATGGCGTGTTGCCATCCTCCTCTTAAACTGTTGCTTCCGTGCAGGACTAGATTAGTCCTGCATGGAAGTTTAGTAAATCCGGGGGAAAATGTCCCTACTGCAAGAGTCAATGTTAACAGTGTTTAGTAGTGCTTCACTGCTAAACATACCTAAACACTGTTACGACCAACTCTGTCTCTAAGGATTAACAGTGGACACTGCTAGCTGGCAAATAACAGCAGAAGGTAAATCGTCTTTTAACAGCTATAAGATGTCTTGGTCTGCTGCCCTTATAAACATTACCACAGAAGAAAATATCTCACAGGTTTTAAAGCTTAAAATAATAAAAAAGACCACCAAGGACTAAAGTAGATTTGCTTTAATAAAACACAGATCCAAATAACTAAGCACTTTCACCAGACAATCACTGGCTTCTTCAGAGTTATTTGGTATCCACCCATAAACATTTAAATATTAAAACCATATATTCAGAAACCAATCAAAATAATGGTACCATTAGTTAATTAGTAAATTAATCACATTGTTCCAAAGGAACTACTTTACAAAAAAAATAGTTCCTTTGGGACAATGTGATTAATTTACTAATGAACAATGGAGAGCAGAAGAAAGTTTTCTTAGTGACAACTTATAATGTTATAACTGAGGAAACAGTTAAAAAAAACATAACTTGTAGCCTATGTTCCTAAGGGATAACATTTTGAACTCTAAACTACCTGATTTTTTGAGTATTGCATATAAAAGAGCTAGGAGTGTGTCTGGCATTCTGGTACATAACCGATTTTGTTTACCAGATATTAATGTCAGTCAGAGCTTAAGCATAAACAAAGGCACTGCTCCATGTGATGGTTGTTCAACTGTCAATATGTAGTAAGCTCTTTTCCCTATATTAATGGCATCAAGCTTACAGCTAGGCATGAATACAGTTGTAATACGGAGGGGTTAGTGTATGTGTTGAGATGTGGATTTAAGAAGTTTTACATAGGGGAAACTTATAGGAGTTTTAGCATCTGGTTGCAGGAACATATTAGGGATATAAAAAATAAAAAAATTAGAGAATCCCCTTGGGAGTCATTTTTTGACAGCACACAACTCTAACCCTGATTCTCTTAGGGGTTGTGACTTGGAAAAATTGCAAGTTGGCATAGGTGAATGTGTGTTTTAGAAAAAAAACTTAAAAAAGAAACTCTGCTGATTTTAAAGTATGGTACTTTGGAGCCTCAAGGACTCAGCAAAGAATGTAATTGGAAGTATGTGATTTGAATTGTATGCTTAATTGATTCATTGTTTTGTGCAATACGCTGTATATAAGTAAACATTATTTTGTAGTGTTTTTACTCTTGGAAGGCTGTGTATGCCGAGGTGCTAAGTGTTTCATTAAATTCGCTTACTTCTTGGATTGGTGGTCTTGGTGGTATTTTATTATAACTGTCATATACACCTTGACATATGGCAGGACTATGTATGAGCAAAGACCTTGAAACAAGAATAATATGTTGCTCAGCTATTGGGGTATGGAATAAAGGTGAGAGGGTTAGAAGAGGAAAAAAAAAGAGAAAAAGAGCAGAGCAGTTAGGAGTAAGAAAGAAGACATGAAAGCTATAGAAACAATTTGAATTCCCTAGTACAAGCTTGAGCTGGGATAAGAAGAGCTCAGTTAACTTATAACGTAGTATAGGGGAACAGAGGTGTGGAGATTAACCTGTGTTAGAGCATATTGAGGAAGTATTCAACCATTGTTCAAGTTTTTTTAAAGCACTTTATATTACCTATTTATCTTTAGGTGCAGTGGAATGACATTCCAAAGTGTGGCTTTGTAATTTGTGTAAACTGAGTCTCCTGCAGCATTGTTATACTTGCTAGTGATTAGTAGAAACTTGTTGTTCGAACCGAAACCTCTAGGTGGAGAGTAGTACTGGAGGGTAGTCCTTAGTGATGGATAGTTATCTGGTCTCTGGATAAGATTGTGGGTTGTGAGTACTTTACCTGGGAGTAGGTTAAACATGTTGCAATTCAAGCAAAGTTAGTAGCTATAGGGCCAGGCAGTGGAGGGTCCTGTTTGGAAGGTAAACATGGAATTTTCTAATTTTATTGTAGTATGGGTAAAGCTTCACTTTTTGGGTAGAGTGAAAAATTCAAGGACTGATCTGTATAAATGGGTTATGAAGGGTGGTAAAACAACATGACAGATCTTTTAGCAGTGTCTGTGAGCCAGCTCTTGATATGGAAGAGAAATCCATTTTTGTGAGTTTGCTTGATGACGTGTGAAGTATGTTGATCATAATTTATTTTTCTTTGTCTGTGGTAACTCCTAGTAGTTGAGTATAGGCTACCATTTATCTTGTTGTGTTATCTGCTGAGGTAGTGTTAAAAGTGCATTGCTGGCCTGATATTTACTTGTGTGAAAACATCATTAAAGTTGTTTTCTTTACATATAGAAATAACTGAGAGTTTTAGCCAGGACTACTTTGGAGAGTTGCAGTTTTGGAAGGGTTGAGGTTGCTCATACAAGGACAGAAACACCAATACACTGTACAACAGTGGCAGGCCTGGTGGTTTTTTGAAGATTATTTGCAAACTTTTTTATAGCAGATGGCCAAGGATTGATCTGTAACTCATTCCTTCCAGTACACTCTTTTGAGTGTGTATCTTTAACTCCCATGGGTGTGACTTGAGCCTTTAAATATCAATACTGTCGTGTTTGCCCTCATGTATGCTTTAAGATTAGCTCTTCTAATACCTTGTATGTAGCATGGTTTTGGAATTATTAATGCAAATATGAGCAAGCATATTTGATGCTTAGAGATGTCAGCAGGAGGTAACTGCAGAAATGCTTAGAGGCACACTCAGCTGTAATGTGACTCTAACAGAAGCTTGTTGGAAGAGTGAATAACATACCTCTCAACCTCCGAGCATTAAACACCATAGTATTAGTCTTTAACAATCATAGCAGGAAGCCAGAAAGAGGTCACTTTATAGTTTTCCTCAACAGGTCTTTATATATAGTTAGTCATAGGGAATTGATGCATAGGCTTAGTTTACTTACTTTATAAGATAAGTACCCTTTAACAGGTCTGACTTTATGAGGAATGCTAGTGAATCTAGGAGAACACAGTAAATCTAAGGCAAGATCCATAGTGTTAAGGTCATAGCAGTTGAGAGGTACAGTGAGTAGTCATGTTGCTATTTTATATGTTTTCTATAGGAAAAATAACTAGAACCAGGAGAGTAATGACTCAGAAATGGCTAAGAAAGATAGTTTAGGAGGCATTTTTTTGGTAAGAAACATTGTAAAAAGTCTTGCACAAGTCAAGGAACAGTGAAGAAACGATGTTGCCTGCAGTTCTGTGGAGGCTGACAGTATTAGAGAAGTTAAGGAGTGCCGTTGTTATCAGTGGTAGATGCCTTTTTCTCGGGTCTATATTAAATCACCGAATGCTTAAAAAAGAGAACGGTGATTGAGCGACCCTATGTAAGCGAAAGCTTACAATACCGAATTGCCAGAACAGCGATTATTTTTCCAAGGGAAAAAAATTGCTGTTCCAACAACAAAAAACAAAAATCAATTTCAAATATTACATTAAGTGGGAGGCTTAAATATGCCAACTCCAAGACCACACTACAGTGCCAAAAATGGCAAAATACCGAAGCAGCCAAGCAAATTCTTTCTCAGGGAAAGAAATCGCTTAACAGCCGCGTCAATATTTTACGTTTTCAGCCTTTTCAGTTTGACCAAGATGCGTTTGAAAGAATGCATCTTCGGACTTCTAATATAGACCCCTTTTTTCAGATTTTACACAGAGGTGACAGGATGGCAATAAGTCTGTAGTCAGTGGACATTGTATGGTTCCCACCTTTGTAAAGTGGTATGATGAATATTTTTTCCGAAGGACAGGGATATAGTTTTCTTTAATGGAACATTTTATTATGGGTGAACTCATTGCCTCATAAGGTGGGTACTGTACTCCTGAATGTGTTGTCCTTTGGATGAGATGTTAAATGGATGCAAAAGATTCAGTGATATCTATCAATAAGAGTAGAGGAAGTTCCCTGATTTCCTGGCCAAATTTCTTCTAGTAGTATAAATAATATCTCAGGTCTCCCCTGAAAAGAGATTACTATCCTAGTGGGACTAGCCTGGTCAAAGAAGGATACATCAGCAAATTAGGGTTAACTTAGAGCATCAGCTACAATCTTAATGTACCAAGATGGTTGGTTGTCAGTTATTAAGGCTGCCAGTTTCATATTGAGGATATGTTTTATAATGTTTGAAGTTTGGACAGATTGAATTGTGAACGAGATTTGATTATTATCTTGGTTTGCATGGAATGTTAGTGAGGTGGAGGGGCTATATATAAGTAAGAAAAGAACTGATTGGATAATGAGATTGTTAAATTGAGTAGCTCTGCTATCAGTGTTGTTGACTGTTGTTGGGGAGGGGATAGTAGTTTTGCCAAGTTACAGTAGCATCTTTATAGACAACCAGAATAGTTTGGAATTGTTTTGTTGCTTGTACTTAAATCTGGTGTACTTGAATTTTTTGCCTGATCTAATTTATTGCTTTGATAGGTTTCTAATGTATTTGAAATTCAACAATGTATTTTATGTTTTGCTTTATGCCCAAGATTCCCATGCACTGTCTTTCAGCAGCATGAGTTGCCAGGTTTTTTTACTTAGCCATGGTGTTTTATTTGATTTTTGCTGATGCTAGATCATTTAGTGTATTTCCTAATGTGGTATTAAATGCAGATCCAGAATCATGTGTCATATTTGTTAGTATATTCCATTCATATTGGTGGAAGATTGAGATAGAAGTATCTTCTCTAAATATGAAAGGCTGCAAACCTGGATAAAGAAAGATGTATCTTTGTTTGTGGTTAAGTTATAATACTGTAAAACTGGAAGGTGGTCACTGCTGATGTCAGGCACACAAATAGTGGTGTTAAGTCTGTGTGGGTGGTATTGTAGATCTTGCTAGAAAACATGATCTATTACTGCTTCTGTTTATCCCTGTTGGGGCAGTGATTACCTGGATGAAACCATGTAGATTTACTGAGTCTATATTATGTCAGTGAAACAGCATTACAATGAATGCCATTTCGCTGACACATATTCCTAAATGAGCGAAACCCCAAGTCACCAATTTTTTCCTTGGGAAAAAATCGGTAGACCAACAAAACACAACATAACACTTAAAACATTACAAAGTGGGGTCTTGCCTTCCACACCCCCCCTAACTAAATATACCAACTCTGAGATCGCACTACAGTGGGGTAAAGGGCAATGTCACGGCTCAGGCGTTATTTTGTATTTGTATTTTTTTTTTTTTTTTTTTTTGCAGAGCAGCGATTTTATTTTCCCTAGGAAAAAAAATCACTGTTCCTTGTGTTTGGGATTTAGTGCTTTCAATTTTTAGGGGTCAATTAAAGAGCATTCGCTCTTTTAATCATTCAAGGTTATAATATAGACATTTGTATTAGCATATTCTGAAGGGTATGAAGTCTAAAACTCAAATGTCTGAAATTATTTAGTGAATCCAAAAGTCAGTGATTTGACAAAAAAAAAAAACACAATTTTTATGAGGAACAGATCTAAAATATGATGCAGAAATCTGGGCATTCTGCAAAAAGCTTGACAATTGAGAGGTCACCCACTGTAATTAGTTTATTGATGTTGTAATACCAACTAAAGGAGAATTCACAACAAACAATTTACATCAAAGGGAAAAGAACTGTGAAATAAAAAGATACCAGGCCAATAGGAATCAGTGCAAGACAATTGGGATGTATATGCTCTCTGGACTCCTGCTGGCAAGCTTAGCTACTAGTGGAAAAGGGCAAATAAAAGGTGGGTAAAATAAATAAAACTTTAGAGAAAAAAAGTTCTGCAAAGGTAAATATAGAACAAAATTTAAAAATGTACAACAGTCTTATTCTGTCAGCTGTCACAATAACATGCAGCAAAGAATAACACAAATGCTATTATTTCTATAGCTAGATACATGCAGTTGCATTTTAATAATTACTATTTCTCTGAGCTTGAGTGTTAACAGGACTAATAATAGTAAAAGAGGCTGTGTTGCCCCTTAGAGGACACTGCCATTGTATGTACTAAGAATTCTCACCAAGAATACTTAGAAGTACCTTTACTACGTAGCACTGTTTCTACTCCTTGTTGTAACAGGGAAACCAGTTTTGCATGGCTGCAACTAAGCAGTGGCCTTGAAGGAAATACTGACCTGCATTGGTGACTATGGTCTTGTCACTTGCAACCTTCTAATTCTTGTAACAGAGTAGTCACAGAGAGTATATCTTATAGCATGCAGGTGATAGGCCTTTATTACTGAAAAGTGGTATAGCTTTCCAGAATATCTTTATTAGTATCACGATAAACCTAGTGTTAAGGATTATGATTCAGTATGTTTGGATTTAAAGTGATAGAGAAACAAAAACATGCAACAGCACTTGCAATTATCCAAAAAGTCCAGCAAAAGAAAATGACTGTTATACCTAACCAGTTCTGCTTAGTATTTGTAAATAAAGATCATAGTAGTGGCAATTTGTCTGTAAACTGTATTGTAGGTTCTGAATTAACTGTTGAAGTAGGTAGGGTCTTACTTAATAGTATCTGTCTGCTTACTGTTATATTCATGTATACTTTTTACAATACCTGCCTAAATACTTCATCCTTAAATTTTCAGGTTCTATGATTGTTTCCCCTCAAGTGTTTGGCAGTGCTCTGTACAGAGTCAGACACTCTGTGTGACATTTTTCCTGTAAAAGACTTCAGTACTTAATATATTGACCTCATATCCAGGCATGTCTAAAGGTCAGTTCCCTGTGTTTTCTCCTGTCAACATGGTGAACTTGGGCAACCTAAGGCAATGTAGCAACTGCCTCATGTACACAGACAACCCTCTCCTCTTACTTCCCAACACTATTACTTGTGAGAGATGCAGATATATAGCCAAATTGGAAGCCAAGCACTCTCCTGCCAAGACTGGATTAGCCAGTCAAGAGGAGAAGGTTAACACCTGCACCACACCACATTCAACACATAGCCCTCCAGAACTTACACCACCACAACCCTCATATAGTAACACAAGACACACACCTACTTTTCCGGAGGCTCTCAATAAAAATCTGCCCAAACAACAGAGACCTCCAAGGCAGAAACGTAAATATCCACCACATCCCAGCACAAACCATGAGACACATAGCTCACATAAACAGTGTGCTATTCAACCAACGTCCATAAGGCAAAACAACTTACTCAATACACTAGTATAGGTGACTCAATAGTAAGGCACACTGATGTCCCACTCACTAGGTTGAATAAGGAGAAAGTAACAGTCAGCTGCCTGTCAGGCGCCAAGATCCACCACATAATGCACGCACTCAGGTCCCTCAACAACAGGTACAACTATGACTCTGTCATTGTCCGTGTCGGTGAGAATGACATGACACCTACCTCCTTGGACTACATGAAAAGAGACAGAAGAGCTCTCAGATCTTGTAACCCAGGTGGGTATAACCCTTGCCCTGAGCAGCATCCTACCATCACCCAGAATGATAGATACCACAGTACAAACAGAAAATGATTGATTTCAACAATTGGCTAAGTTTCTGGTGTCATTCTAAGGGGATCCAGTATCTGTCTGCCTGGGATGACATGATTGACATACCTTGATGCTTTGCCAGAGATGGCCAGCATCTGTCACCCCTGGGATTCTGGATACTAGCCAAGGCTCTTGCCACCCCTATAGTGCATTTTTTAGGCAGTGTCCCAAAGACCAAATTACCACCATAACAGCTACAAACAAATACAATTTGAGGGTCATGCTGTTCAATGTTAGAAGTCTAAATCTCAAAATGCACTCGCTCAAATTACTCCTTAAAATGAAGAACATTGACATTTGTGCTGTAACAGAGACCTGATAAAAGGCAGCAGAAAGCACCCCTGCACTACCAGGCTACAACTCATTCCACACCTTTTGGCCCCAGAACTTGGAGCAAAGCTCCAAAGGCGGTGGTGTCTCCATATTCATAAAGGATGCACACACATCCAGACTGGTAGCCCAACATAACACATCTGAGATACTTCAGGGGCAGCTAACATTGGGTAAGACAGTGATTCAGGTTGTAGCCTGCTATAGGTCCCCAGCCATGTCCAAAAATTCACACTCCACATTCCTAAGTACCCTGGAGAATTTTAGGGTCCAACCTAACACTCTCATATTGGGAGACTTCAACTACCCCTCCATTAACTGGGAAAACTACTCATGCACCAGTACACTTGCCCAGCGCTTTCTATAATTCATTAATTCCAATGCCCTAGCAACTCGTTTTTACCCGCACTAGGGGTAGCAACATCCTTGACCTGGTCATTACAAACACAGGCGACTGTTGCTGCACACCAATAGTCAATTTCTCCCTGGTTTGATCTGATCACAAGCTAATCACCTTGGAAATCCACATCCCTCCCACTCTCCCAACAAAGGTAACCACCATGAAAAATTTCTCCAAAGCTAACTTTGTGCTCCTAAAAACAGAGGTGGTATTCTCCTATACTGAGCCAACAAATATTGCAAATATACTGGTGAACAGATTCAGTGTTAACTTTACCCCCCCAAAGGACCAATCAAAATACCAATAGACTGCCAGGCACCCAGCATTATTGCTGCACAGGTTAAAACAGCACTGTCCAAGGCCAAGAATACAGCTTCTATGGGACCTGACAGTATCCCTGGCTGTGTTCTACATGAACTGCAGAGAGAACTGACACCTCACCTGTGTGCCCTGTTCAATCACAGCCTCACCTCAGGCTTTGTCCCCACCAAATGGTGCACTGGTACAATCATCCCGCTACACAAAGGAGGAGTGACTACAGACTCCAGGAACTATCTCCCCATTAACCCGACGAGTCTGATTTGTAAAGCTATGGAATGCATCATCATTGACGTAATAAACAAGGATATAGGGAATCTCCAAACTCTGGATCCTACACAGTTTGGTATTGTGAAGGGTAGATTATGACTGCTCAACTTGGTTGACTTCTTAGAGTCAGTTACCAGAGCTGTGAAGGTAAGGTGGTTCATACAGCCGACCTTGATCTGGCCAAGGCCTTTGATACCATTCCCCACTCAGGAATCATAGAAAAACTACTAAGATAGGCATCAACCCCTATATCACTAGGTGGGTTGCAAACTGTCTCACAGATAGAACCCACAGTGTGAAAGTAGCTGACTCCAAGTCAGACTGCCGACCAGAAACGAGTGGAGCCCCACAGGGTTTGGTCCTGGGTCCTCTCCTGTTTGATATCTACTTCTCTGAAGTCCAGGCCAACACGAATGGACTCTGGCTGACAAAGTTTGCAAATGATTGCAAGTTTGGAGCTATTATTAACTACCCAAGTGATGCTGACATCCTACAGAAAGGTGTCAATGAGACCAACGACTGGTGTCAGAACCGTGGCCTTAAGCTCAATGCCAAAAAATATGTCTTCATCCCCTTTGGGAAAAACCCAGTTCCCTTGAATTACTACATTGATGGTAGTCCACTGAACACAGAAGGCATTATAAGAGATTTGGGAACACAGGTTGACAGCAACCTCTCTTTTGACCACCATGTTGCCACTGTGGTCAGAAAGTCCTTCTATGTGGCACATCTCATTACTAAGGGTTTTGCATCCAGGAAGAAAGAGGTCATTGTCTCCTTCTACTCTTCCCTCATTAGCCCAATCATCGAGTACAATGCCCCATTTGGCATGTACCTCAATAGACACCTGCAGCAACTGGAGAGGCCACAAAAGTACCCCACAAAGAGGATCCTAGGCCTCAAACAATTGTCCTATATGGACAGACTCAAAAAATTCCAACTATTCTCTTTCTCATATCACCTACTTAGAGGCAATCTCTGCTTGACTTACAAAGCCCTGTCTGACCCAGCTCTGTTAGAAATGCTACCTCTAAAGAAATCACAATCCCTCCGCACCACATGCTCCAAAGACCTCAACCTCACTACCACAATCAATAGAACATGCTGGAGGGACAGGTTCATAACTCAGAGACTGCCCATGCTATGGAATAGACTTCCCATATATGTCAAGCAGAGCACCTCACTGGCCCTTTTCAAGAGAAATCTTGATGAGTGGATGGGAAATAGAAAATTCACCTCGGGGATAACTCCAGTGGCTCTACTCGACAGAGGCACTAGGAACTAAGGTTGAGTGGTACGATGCCAGTGTAATCCTATGGGCAAGGCTTGTAAAGGCTGCAGGACCATTATCCTAGTACACACCTATGAACCTATGAAACTATGAACTTGCTTCAGTGAGGATCTGTACAATTTTACACACAACGAAATGGCAAGAAGAAAAAGTGACTTGAAAGCTTTAAAGGGCCATGAATCAGGTCCGTGTATCTATTTTTTGATCCAATTAAATGGTGAGAATGGGAATATTGGATGGTGATGAAAAGGAAGAAGCAAAGGGTATAAAGTAAGGTAGAAACCTAAGAAAACAGCAGAATGAAGATGGGAAAGGTGAGGTATCATGTTTTTGCTGCTCAGGTGCTTGTTTTATATAAATAAAGACAAGGTAAATTTGGGAAGATAGTAGGGGGTAAGATAAGAAAAGATAAGAGTATTAAGGGCAGGTAGCAGGGGTACACCAATAAGCAGACATTCATAAAATACAGACAAAACTTATGGAAGTGGCGCTAACACAATGAGGGTCACTAGGCAAACATAGGCAGGGCAATGATAATGGGGAGGAATGGACAACAAACAGTGGTAGATAGAGGCACAAAAAGGAGGGTAACACTCAGATGGTGGATAGGATGAGGTTACTCAGTGCCATCCCTGTAGCAGTAACCCAGTGAGATCATATTGCCACCCAGGACACTCGGCCTTGGTTCAGGTCAAAAAGTCAGTATGGAGCACAACAGGGACACGACTCAATGAGTTGCAGGAGGAGGTTCTGTAAGTGTCTGATGTAGACATCTAGCTTCCTGTCAATGAGGTTCAGCACTGTTTGTCTGCTGTCAATGTGTGACAAGGCTGTCATCTCTACTGATAGTGTCAGTAGAGGGTGCAAAAGCCCCACTGTCTGATAAAAGGTTGACTGTAGTGTCTGATGCAGATGCTGTATGAGGTGTAAAGGTGACCATAGCAGCCTGGGATTAAGACGGTGTGGTGTTGATGGTTGTGGTGGAGGTGTTTCCACCTCTGGGGATAGCAAGCCTTGTTGAAAGTGTGGGTGCAGATCTAAATGCTCTAAAAAGGAGATCAAGAAACAGTGCGGGAAGAGAGGGATATATATTATATATATATATATATATATATATATATATATATATATGTATAATGAAAAAAAAGTAGCTTATGCATTTTTTTAGTATGATAACATTAGAGGTACTATACTAAGAGGAAAAACATACAGCAACCCCAAAGTAACAGTGACAATACATTATATCACTGATGGGAGAATCAAACCCACAGTAATCATCACATGTCCAAAAGGCAAATCTTTAATGTGTTGATCTACTTATAAACTCAGGCTGCTAGTATCACTCAAATACACAATCATACTGTATATGAGACAAAACACAGCTCAGTCATATATTTCCCTTTCAGGTACTAAACTAAAAAGAGCAACATCTCTTACCCCAAATTACATATGATAGCATGATACACAAGCCGGGAGGAATCAAACCGACAGTCACCATCCCATGCAAACGTTAAGCATTAATGTGCTGAGCAACTGGCACAATTCAAGTGTAAACTTCTGTCAAACAGATTTTAATGGTGTGCTTGAGATAAATGTACAGATAAACATTGGAATTGTAGCTCAGACATAGGTTTACAATTCTGTAGGTACTTTAGTCAGAATTACAGCAAACTCCCACATAACATTAGCCATCTGGGGGGAGGGTGCACCCAAAGACATCATCACACACAAGTCAGAAAAGTAAAGCCTTAATGTGATGACTTACTTGTACAGCCTGACTAAAGAATGCAGTCAAGTCACAATAAAGTCACCAGACTATCAGACTCAGTAATTTAACAAAAAGGGCCAGTGAGAGAACACCCAAAGGTTCAGCTCATACTTACTTTTCCCCGTAATGTTGTAGGCACTGTATAGTACAGCAAACACTCATCATAAATTAACAATGATGACCCAGTTAACAAGCAAAGGGAAAGCAAACCTACAGGCATCATATTAATGCAAGCTGAAAATAAAGCCTTAAAATGTTACACTGCTTGCACAATTCCATGAAACTGTGCATGTGCACACACAAACACACACACACACACACACACACACACACACACACACACACACACACACACACACACACACACACACACACACACACACACACACACTTAGCACAGGAGTGTCAACACTGTAGAAAATCTATACTGTGTCAAACTATGGCTATAGTATCTGAACAGATTAGTAACATTTAAACCTATACTCTATGAAGCAGGCATACTCACCACTGTACTCTCCCATGTACTTTTTCCTTCTGTGCATCTGTGAATTCCTTACAGTAGGTTCATGGGCTATGGAGAGAGAAACAGAAGTGTGCAAGATATGTGTATGACACACACTGACAGCTTGCATGTGTAGGTAGGATAATGGTTACTTCAGTATATATGTGGTATTTGAGTTCAGACACCCAATGGCCTAGAAGGTTGAGATGTCATCTTTACATGTCATTATAATGGAGAAGACACTGATAATCCATACACAGGATGTCAGCTGCATCTGTCAATGCCTGGACTAAACTATTAAAACTATCTTCATAGCCCTCCTGTAACAGCTTATGGCTCTTGCGCTGGTGTAGGAAGTGGATGAACATTTTTACTTTCTTCTACATACCACCTTTGTGTTCTAAATGGAGCACTGATTTCTCCATCTTTTGACATGTCACTATATGTGATAAATTGCAGAGAAAAATGGCATATACTCCATGCTGACACATTATTGGGTGTGCCAACTGGCGTCCAACTGTAGACATCTCATTTGCTTCAAAGACAATGGGAAATCCCAGTCCATGTACTGCAACATACTGCTTGAGAATTGCACTTCCAGGTATGAAACATGGCAGTTCTTAGTCTGTTTATATGTTGTTAATAAAGTACGTATTATATTGACTTCATTCCCATTAGGTGAAATGATGAATTACTTATATTCCCCAGGAGTCATGAGGTGAACCCTACATGTACTATGCTACCACTGGAACCTAGGTGTGTGCATAACACTGTTTAGAACTCAGAGCAGAGTCAGCACAATGCAGAAATCAAGCAGTAATAAGTCAGTCCCTCATTTACACAGTTACAGTGTCTAGTGACCTGAATTTGTCCAATATAAGTGTGATGGAATCAACTGTTCCTCATCGCAATAAAGAAGAAGACGTTGTCCCATTCGATTCTCAGCTAGAGCGTCTTCTGTGTGGAGACATGCGTGAATGGGCGTGCCTTCATTGAAAGTTGTGCATCAGGGCTGGTAACTCGGCACGTAAAAATCCACTACGAAACATTAGCGGACCGGAGTTCCGCTGTGGCGACCCCTAAGCCAAAATACACAACAACAACAACAGCTATGTTGAAACCTGCAAAAGGTGCATCTTGCACTAATTTCTTCTACAACAACAGCTTCTATAACCTGTAACAAGGTAAGGCCTAGTTCCTCAGCACCAGTTTTTAAACTGCAGATAATGTTAGCTGATGATGAATGCAAGATTATACTGATATAGCTTTGACAATAATCTTATGTATTACTGAACAGAAGGAGTGAGAGGAATACTACTAGGATAAGGTAAATGCTGTGCTGGAGGATCATTCAGCCTTATAGGAAATATCCCCATCACAAAATACTTAGATCAAATGTGAACGAATTCAGGCCAGCCTTGTATTTTCATTTTGGGTAAAACCATTTGCCTTTTTTATAGCTTATACACATACCACATGTGTTAAACTCTTTGTTAACAATGAGAATAAACAGTCATGTCATCTTGAGGAGTTGCAATGTTACATTTGTCACAGTGTGGGGCATTAGCTCAATAATATTATATGCCTAATATTAGGTAAACTTTGGGCATATAATACTGTCAGACACATCAGCTGCATAGTATATGGGCAATGGGAAAACAGTGTTATAAAGAGCATTCTTAGCTACTAAAAAACAAGATGTTAATCTCATTCTTGTCCCTGCACACAGAGCGATGCTTAAAAACTTACTGTGTAGAAACACACTGCTGAATCATTTGAAAAAGCTACACAGAAAGATGAAGAGAATCAGGTGCTATTCCAGGCCCTCTGTCTCCATGAACAACAATTCTTTGAGCATGATGATACCAATTGGACCTGAAATGTGACTGGAATGACCTGGTTGTGGAAAGTAATGATGTCAGTGTTAAGGATCATACTTATGAAATAGACAGCTGCAGGACCACCACCACTAATCATACAGCTGGCAAGCAAGTTATCCACCTGGGACTGGAAGGTTGGTTGTGAGATTGTAACTACTGCATCTCTTACAATGACCATGGATACATACTTTATGCCTACAGAAACCCAGGAAGTACACCTCTTAGGTTACTGGAGATACTAGCAGTCATGGAAGTGTGGTTCACCTTCCAGGTAAGGGGTGGTGGAGTACTGGTATTTACTAGAGACATGGTTAATTCCCTCACCCCCAAGGTTGGTGTGCAAATGGCTGCAAATCATTTTATGCACAGGACTATAATGGAGGCACAGGCTAGTACAAACACAGCCATGATGATGTTAGTAAGGCTGATGCAGGGTGTGTGAGATGGCCTACAGGAGAGTATGTCTAGTATAAGTGATCATTTTGCTAGACTAAACCACATACTGTAACATATCTTGCCCTCTCAACCTTGCATGCCACAGGAGAGGCACCTTCTATGAAGCAGTTTGACCACCGCCTCCAAAAATGGTGACCATTGTGGTCATGGATGATCTAGCTCTTACTCATAGTCATGCTCACACAGCACTAGCACTTACATAGCTACATCTGTTGTGGAAGTGTCTACGGCCAGGATAGGACATCCCCAGATTCATGTCAGTCACTATAATGGCATGTCCCATAATGCATGTCAGTCTTGGTCATAAAGCATGCTGACATTCTAAATACCTACACTTACCTGTCATATAAATAGGTCCTGCTGGAGAGACAGGTATGTATCCCAGAGACTACCGCTTCTCTGGAACAGGATCCCCATCCATGTGAAGCAGAGCTCCTCCTTAACCCAATTCAAGTGTAACTTGGACATCTGTGTGGGAAACAGGAAATTCATATATAGTTTGGCACCTACATCTCTAATAGACACAGGCAGCCTGTAAATGTTTCATCTCTCAAGTCTCTGCTTACACTTAACAAGGGTATGACAACTTGTCAAAGATTTGGGATGCAAGGCTAGGCTTAAAAAGGCCCTTGTAGTCATTAGCCTAGTAAACACTTATGAACCTATAGTAACTCCTGGTAGAGTTAGATCATATAGGTAGGCATGCATGTGATGCTCAAACCTCTAAAAAGCATGCCCCAGAAATGTCCAATAGATCATTATACAGTACTACAACTTCGCTTAGGCTGTTTCAAAGTGAAATACACTCAGACCATCACAGTCTCCAGTATATCACAAACGCACATACTTCGAGTGTCAGTGGCCCTTCACAAAGCCTTTTACATTACTGTCCCAGCTACTCAAAGCCCAAACACAACTGCAGTCTTTCTTTTAATTGTACTCAGCACTCACACATTTCCCTGTGAAAGACATCCTCACATGTGTTCCTTCCCCCATTTATATTTATATCAAATAACTGTTGTTCATGGAGACAGAGGGCCTGAAATAGAATCTGATTGCATCTGAAAACTTTGCTTTCTGTGTTGCTTTTTCAGCAGACTTTCTGCATAGTACATTTTTTAGACATCGCTCTGTGGGTATAGAAGAGAATGAGATTAACATATTGTTTGTGAGTAGCTAAGAAAACTCTTTCCATTTAATACTGTTGTGTCAGTTGTGGAATCCTTCAAGTTTTTGGGATATATAATCTCCCAGGACTTGAAGTGGGAGATCAATGTAGGGTCCATCATAAAAAAGGCACAACAGTGAATGTACTTTATGCGACAGCTGAGGAAGTTCAACCTCACACAGGAACTGTTGATTCAGTTCTATACAGCAGTCATTGAGTCTGTTCTCAGCTCATCCATAACAGTGTGGTTTGGATCTCTGTCTAATCATGACAAAAATAGGTTACATTGAATAGTCAGGTCTGTCAAAAATATCATTGGTGGGCGTGGCCAAGGATGAACACAGGATAGCAGCAGATTTCTTCAGCTCCACCAATTTCATTACATTGACAGGAATTAATTACTTAAAAAAATAATTTTTGAAGTAATTTTCTTTCTAAATATGTTTGTTTTATATAGTTCTTGAACTATATCTAAAAAAGAAAGGAAATCTTAATAATATTCCTGTCAGAAATTACTTTGGAAATTTTCCTGTCAGTTTATCAGTCTGAAATGAGTTCCAGTAAGACAAATTCTCAAGACTCCAGCATCAAGAAAGAACTTCAGTCTCTGATAATTATAGTCCAGCAACTTACTGCTAAGATGGATAAAATGGATACTAAAATAGACACTTTCATAGAAAAACTACAAAACAAATAGACTTGTTACATATGGACCTGCAACAACAGAAGATCCAGATGACAGGCATAGAAGAAGCTGCGAATGACATGGAAAATAGAATACAAGAAGAGGAAATCAACATTGAGTTTCTGCTGAAACAAAATACACATTTACAAACAAAGCTGGATGACCTGGAAAATAGATCTAGGCCCAATAACATTAGGATTTTTGGACTGCCAGAAAATATTGAAGGTAACAATATTACTTCTTTTTTAACAACATGGCTCCCTAAAACTTTAGATTTACCAGAAGCATTCTCTTTTGGTATCGAAAGAGCACATAGATCTATAGCTAATACTAACTCAAACAAAAACTATCCTAGATCAGTTATAGTTAGATTTATATCATCTTTTGATAAAGAGATGGTTCTTAAATCTGCTTGGGCTAAAGCTCCTGTTAAGATTAATGAAACAACTGTGCGTTTTGACAATGACTATTCTTCCATGGTATTAGCTAAAAGAAAAGTTTTTCTGCCACTAATAAGGGAGCTTAAAAAGCACAGTTTAAAACATACCTTCTGTTTCCTGCCAAGCTTAAAATCTTCCTTCCTGATGGTCCTAAAATTTTCGATGACTTAGACTCTGCTTTCCTGTTTATCAAAAAAAAAATAAGATTTTGGAAAAAATAGAAGAAATGGAATGGGCTAGTCCTTCGTTAAAGAGACTGGCAACTGAAACTTCGTGGAAGACTTCAGAGAAGAAGAAGAGACTAAAAAAG
>NC_056751.1:203862919-203875419 GCF_019279795.1 Protopterus annectens
AATTGAACATTTATACAAAGGAACGTTGGCTTATATTAAGGTAGGAACATATGTTTCACAAAAATACCCATTCTTAAAGGTACAAAAC
Organism: Protopterus annectens; assembly: GCF_019279795.1. NCBI lineage: Eukaryota > Metazoa > Chordata > Ceratodontiformes > Protopteridae > Protopterus > Protopterus annectens. The sequence goes on from NC_056751.1 coordinate 203,863,008, forward strand.
AAGGATGTCCACTTTCTCCACTATTATTCACTTTAGTAATGGAGCCTTGGGCTAATTTGATCAGAAACAGTACTGACATAGAGGGTTTTGAAATAGATGAAAATACAACGTCCAAACTTCAACTTTTGCAGATGATGTTCTAATTACATCAGCAGGATCTAATTCTTCTATACAGTCTCTATTTGACAACATGATGAATTTTAAAAGTATTTCTGGTTTAATATTCAATGAAGAAAAACTAAAATACTACCTATATATACACAAAAAAATATTCTCATTAGTGATTTTACTAAATATGTACCCAATTCAGGTCAGATAACTTATTTAGGTATAATACTATCTAAAGATATTAAATCTATTATATATAATAATTATAATACCTGTTTTCTTAATATACAAAATTTTTTAATACCTGGAATAATATGTTTTTTACTATGGAGGAGAGACTTACAATTATTAAAATGATAATATTCCCAAGATTTTATACTTAATACAATCAATAATACTTCCACCTACAAAATAATTATCAAGAAACTGAACACACTAATGTTAAATTTCTTATGGGCACCTAATAGACCTAGGATTGCATTAAAGAAACATACTAATAGCTGGTCTCAAGGGGATATTTCTTTTCCAGACTTTAATTTATATACTATCTCTTCTATTGTAAAAGTTATTACTTTATTAATAGATCAGTCATATGTCACAAAATGGAAAGATTATTGGGAGCTAATTAGTATACACTTCATGAAAATCTCCTTAACACATAAAAATATGATTGTAAATAACTCCATGTTATGGTTACTAAAGGAATTTTGTACTTCACCTATTACACCTAAACATATGGTTTGTTACCCATTAAATATTATTATTAGTTATCGTAACTTTATATTCATGCACCCTAAGTATAGGGAATGGAATTTTATTGTATTTCCTATAATGTATACTCAGGGTATGCTTTTGTCATCTACTTCTGAAGGAACTCATTTAGCTATAGATAATGATCTAAAGTACTGGTATCAGTTGATATCTGATAATAAAGTTAAAAATCTAGATTTCTTATAACAAGAATTTGATCTAAGAGAAACTTGCTGGTTAGAGGTTCAGACCTTTAGACAACATCTCATTAATAAAATAGATTTAATGTCTATAACTGTTAAAGAATCTATTCCAACACTGATTGATTACTTGATATTAAATTTACAACATAAAGTTTCTGATAAAGGTAAACTTTCATACATACATAAAGTTATCAGACAAGAAACTTTTACAGTGTAGATTCATACTGGAATTATTTCATTTCTATTAATGGGGACCCACCAAATCAACAAGATAAACAATATATATTGGAATCTGCTTATAGAACTACGTCTTCCATTGTCTGGAGACTTTATACATGGAAATTTTTACATAGATCTTTTATACACCTTTGATGATGAATAAAATAAATAATAAAGATAATCTATGTAAGAGATGTAATGTAGAAATTAATGCTGACTGGGCTCATATGTTTTATGACTGTATAAAATTGAAAATACTGGAAGTCAATTAATGAATTTTTGCAGGCTCTTTTACAGATAATTTCATTATTTCTAAATCTCTTATATTATTCAACACACCTGTACCTCAAAGTGTTAAAAAGGTTAAGCTTCCCTTGTTATGGTCTATTCTAGCAGTGGCTAGGAAAATAATAACTAGAAATTGGATTTCAGATACACCTCCTTCGTTCAATGAATTTAAAAATGTTATGAATATAGTGTGCCATATGGAAATAAACACAATTAGGACTAGAACAAATAGAAAAACATCTTATTTTATTGTATGGGATAATTTACAAAATTTGTTAAAAAATTTTTAATTTCAGTAGCATGGTATTTTAGTTTAATTAATTGATCTGATTGTAGTGGATGTCTTTGTAAATACTTTAGTTGTTTTGTTGAATATTATAATAATACCTATTTTTAATTACTTGTATAAAATTGTTATGATATTTCTCTTATATGTTAAAACAATAAACCTGTTTTGAAAAAAAAATATATATCATTGGTGCTAGTTTGCCCTCCTTACAAGACCTCTCACAGTAAGACGCTGCCTGGTTCGATTCTCAGCTAGAGCGTCTTCTGCGTGGAGACATGCGTGAATGGGCATACCTTCGTTGAAGATTGTGCATCAGGCCTGGCAAGCCAGTACATAAAAATCAATTGTCAATCATTAGCAGACCAGAGTTCCGCTGTGGCGACCCCTAACCGGGAAAAAGCCGAAAGACACAAACAAACAGGACCTGTACTATTCCAGAGTCATGAAAAGGGCAGGGAAGATTATCACCGAACCTTCACATCCAGGCCACCATCTGTTTGAACTATTACCATCAGGCAGGCGTTACAGATTAATACGCACCAAAACAAGCAAATATAAGAACAGTTTTTTTTCCACAGGCCATCAAGTTTATAAATGGTTAACTCAGCTGATTAGGTTGGGGTATTCTTTTTCCTAAGCCTCCTAGGATTCTGCAGTATTGTTTACATATTGTTAATTCTTGTTTATTTCAGATTATTTCAGTATTTCTTGCACTGAGTTGTTCTTTGCAGCTTGTATGTAGATGTATATTTACTTTTTTGTCTTGTTCTTAATAGTTGCATGTATGTCGTTTGTCTTGTTCTTAATAGTTGAATGTATTTAATTTATGTAATTCATACTTGGAGAGTCACTGAAACTGGAGTCAAATTCCTTGTATGCATGCATACTTTGCCAATAAATGTGATCCTGATTCTGATTCTGATTTGTGCAAATCGTTATAAATGTGCCCTTCCCTTTGTACTTTGTTGTTTGGTTTGCCTCTGCCTGATGTACAGTATGGCCAGCCTGTGCATGGATAAGCACCTCCTAGTGTTGGTTATGCATGCATTACTTTTGCTGTAGTGTATCTGCTTTACTCTGTGTTACTAAGGACAGAAGCTATGTGCAAACGCGTGCATCTTTGCCAGTGCCACATCATACTGTGCCTGCCTTATTCTAGCATTATCCTCCCTTGCTGTTGGCTCCTCCACTGACTCCTCAGCTTACCTATTCTCTACAGGCTGCCATGCTTGGTCTGCTCTTCCTGCACCTCCCCCCTTGGTGTAACTACCTCCTAGTTGTGATTTTGTGTAACACTGCACATACCGAAAATAGTTTTGGGCAAGTACAGCAGCAAACTGCAGGCCACCACTGGATGAATCCAGAGAACAAAAATGTGCCTCCAGCAGCCCAGACACATGCACAATAATGTTTTTGATCATGAGTATTTGTAAACCTAGTCCGCTTCCTTCTGTGGATTTTTAATAGGTGTCATCAGCCAGGATTCCAGGGCATATCCAGCTCTGCCAATAAGATACCCTTGGGGAAGTCATCCCTTGTAAATCGTTGGTACACGTCACGTGTGCCATATATGGGACTTATGGTTGGCCTTTTGATGCATTGCAAATGATACCCAATGAACTTCAGAACACCAGACAGTGACACAGTCATACCCTTTGTTGTTCATGTAACTCCTTCCCATTTCACCAGGTGGTACCTTTATTTTATTGTGGGTGCAGTCTATAGCCCCCATTATCTCAAAGAAATGGCTAAATCCTAGAAGTCACTCATGGAATTCCCCTTCTTCTCTGTGATATGTAGGTACCACATATGTTTCCCCACATGCTGAAGCATGACATTAAAAAACTGAAGGAGTATTCTCAAGATACCCTCCACTGTGTCCCCAGTAGGTCACCGAAAGGTCCTTGTAGCTAGTATATGTAAAGCCACATATACACTGCGATAGGTACTCTGTGACTCCCATGCAGCTGCAGAAAAGGCTGACACATGTTCAGAATCTCTTGTGTGGTCACCCTATTCATACACTACCTGTTCACAATGTCTGTGTCACAGAGTCCATGAAATGTTAAGTGAGGATAGATGACACAGCACCTTGAAGGATTACAATGTGCAATGTCATGTCTTACACTAGCAAAAAGGTTTTGTTGCAGATACATATTTACTAATGCAGTCACAACTCCTGGCATTTTTTTGCAGTTCCCTTATGAACACAGAAAGTCAGCAGTGTTCATTTAGGCAGAGGATGCAGCTTCACAATGCGGCATTTATAAGCTTATGAATCACACTGCCATCTTGCTTTGACTACTTTGCATGCACCAAGCTGCTCATTTTAATAATGTTGCTCAATATCTCAACATTCTATTGCCATTAGGACATATAATGGCTGGCACTGCTGCTCAGCTTCCCCCACTAGTTGTTAGTGTGTCTCTGAATCATACACACCCTGTGCTTGGCTGCCAATTACATAAATAAACTCACCACAATGCAGCAAAGTTTTCTGAATCTCAGCCCCAATGTCAGATAGTGCCAAAGGAAGGCACATGAAGTTTCAGGTGACCTACTAAATACTTAGACATGCTGTATGACATGGAAATCCTGAAAATCCTTACTTTGCAAATGATTGGAGCTCTTGAGTACAATCATATCTTAAATACAACTTCATAAATGCATGATCACTTTCTTTGTAACTTTTTCTACTGTGAGTAATGTATTTCCTGTGAACATATTGTTGACATGCTAGAAAAAATAATAGTACTCTGTTTAAAAATGAAAAGTGAAATGGGAATAAATTAAATGAAGTTTAAAAATTAATAAGCTTTTAATGCATATAGGAAAGAACATTTTTAGTTATTTTTGTAAGACTCTGATTCAATAAACACTATTAAAGATTACGCTTGTTGTAGCAAGACTAGACCAAAAAAAATGTTAGAAGAAATCTCTGTTTATGTTTTGGAAGAGTTTCAGAGCATTAATATTTGTACTGGAAATAAGTCTTCTTAAACAAAATCAGAAGAGTCAATTCTCTATTTGACTGATTAACTATGACAGATATGATTCAGAGTTTTATACATTAAAATTAGAAAAAAAGTTTGATTTTAATATGTAATTATCTGTTTTGAACTTTAATTCTTACCTGCAAATATTCTCTATATATGACTCAGGAGATTCAGTGAATCACATGATTTCTACAATACTCTGTTTATGTTCTTGTACATTATTTCATCAGAATGAAAAAGTTAACTTATAAAGAAAATCGATAGTGAGAGAACATCAGTGTTATTACTATTACTTTTTGTCTCCCTCCATCTCCATAATTTAGTCAGAGGCTTCATTACCTGCCTCCAATCAGTCCATTTGTTCATCTTAATAGGACGTGACCCTGACCCATTCATTCTCCAGAAAGGACAATGTCTAAGTCCCATGTGTTCTCCTTCCAAGAAGGAGAGCCTAAACAGATCAGTCCCTCAGAGATGAGATTAAAGGTTCAGACAGTTGGTTGGGCTATGTTCATGTGAGCAGAGAACTCCTTGTGCACTTGTGACTTCCACATTTATCTGCTAATAATGAACAATCATGGGTGCAAAATCATGTGCTACTCCCAAAGGGTGGAGTTTCTGCCAGTGTAAGCATCATTGTCCAGCCCTTCTATGGAATCAACCACAGCCCATCCCACTTTGGATAAGTGGAACCATCCTTCCCACACCAGGTCCAGCACACACCCACACCGCTAATCAAATCTGGGTAACTTGAATCAAAGTCAGGCCTTTGTTCCTCAATGTCAATGAGTCAGCTAAAGAATATTTACTTTAAGAAATTAATTCTTCCTGCAAGATCATTTTTATAATGTCTGCTACACTTGTATATAGGTTTGCTAAACCATCGTTGCAAACTCCTTAATAGTATGATTAAAAGCCTTGAACAAATGAGTCTGTCTGTCAGTCTGTTGTACTAGAATGAATATTGAGTTACCATGGATAACTAAGGCATATTTTGTAAGTGGATTGAATAGTTAGTCCATTATGTGCTCACTATATACAAACTTGAATGAATCCAAAAGTAGAATGATAATGCATGACCCATAAATTTGACACATCACATAAATGTATTCAATTGTCATGAGCGCAAGTTATAGATTTGTTCTGTGGAACTAAACATTTTATCTGTTTTGAGATTGAACAATGTATTAAAGACCCCGACTGAGATTATTAAAATAGGAAAGCTCAACTAGTAACCAAACACTCGTACCACCACAAATTAATAGATCAAGCCAAGATCCGGTGCAATGAAGGTTATCCAAAGTAGGCACAGTAAGCAAGTAGCAGTTGATAAAGTAATACAGGTTTATTATTTAATAAGTAAGCCTCCAACAACGAACATCAATGACCAACAAACAAATTCCTTTAGATATAAAGTGCAAACATTAAGCGCTTTCGTCTCCACACCGGGAGACCTCTTCAGAATAACTTTACAAAAATCAAGTTTGCCTTATATACATCTTGCTCTGCCTCATTAATCAATTAGTTTGTCAATTAACTAAATTGCTGCTGCATTACAATCTTATTCAAGCAAAGTTAACTAAGTGAAATTTTCTTTGGCTTGAATGAAATAAAATAAAGTCCTGCTTAACTTAATAAAAAATTCCTACTGAGTAATGATTACATTCAATAGGACATTCACATAAAACAACACATTTATATTTGTATTTATACAATAAAAATTTTTGAAGAAAAAGCAAAAAATGCAAGTAGTTAATAAACAACACTTCTATGCCGCTTTCTTCATTGAATAAGCCCTATCTGTATAGTGTCTCATGTGGACAAACACTGGTATTGTCAGTTAACATACATTATTCCTTCCAAGAAAAAACATGCAGGTATAATAGCCCCTTTTCTTTAAAAAATTCATTTGAATTATGACATTATCCATATAAATATACAAGCATGAATATATAAAAAATCTAAAAATATACGACATCGTATGTATAATTGATATAGTTGATATAATTAATAAAAACCTTATAAATATATAAATATATAAATTATTAATATTAAAATACTTAAAATACTTGTAAATACATAATGAGTGGTGTGAGTGTATATATGTTTGTATATAAATATATAATGTATAATAAATATATAATTAAATAATTAAATACATGAATAAATAAACATTAAGATAAATACTGAGTCAAATGTTGGATATTTTCTAAGTAAGAAAGCTTTTTTATATAGTACTTACTAAAACACTCTCATTTTTCAACTTTAAACACAAGAAGGTTTTGTTTCCTGCAGTACAATATCAAATCACGGGTGTGCTCATAAATTCTGTTCCGCAACAACCTCTCCGTCTTGCCAACGTAAAAACTCTCACATGCTGTACAGATTACTAAATACACTAGGCCCTTGGTGTAACAACTACTGTAGCTTCCAGTCACCAATTTTTGAGGTATACTTGCAATCATTACCTCTTTCTTGTTGTATATATATGAACATTGAGCACACCTTCCACATTTGTATGTTCCTTGCTTCCTGTTGGTACCTGTCATAGAATGGGTACCTATGACTTGATCGACAAGTCAAAACAGCGACACTCACATGTTCGACTCCACATCATCGACACTTCATAACATCAACGTTTCAGGTAAGCGATCTTCCCCCTCACAGGACCCATGGTAGCACTCGTTTCTGTCTTTTAACGTGCAAGGTTTACGTCAGTCTTCAAAATGTACTCTGACAGCGTTGTCCTTACCTTCTTAATAGTGAAACGAGTGCTACCATGGGTCCTGTGAGGGGGAAGATCGCTTACCTGAAACGTCGATGTTATGAAGTGTCGATGATGTGGAGTCGAACATGTGAGTGTCGCTGTTTTGACTTGTCGATCAAGTAATAGGTACCCCATAGTATTTCCTTTCCTTTCCAAGATATTCTTAATATTGTGATTTCTCCTATAACTGAATCTCGGTTTATTTTTAAAAACATCAGTTTTTGTAGCTATGTTTTTAAACATATTCCAGGTTTCATGTATCCCCCTGTTTAACAGGAAGCAATGAACATACAAATGTGGAAGGTGTGCTCAATGTTCATATATATACAACAAGAAAGAGGTAATGATTGCAAGTATACCTCAAAACTTGGTGGCTGGAAGCTACAGTAGTTGTTACACCAAGGGCCTAGTGTATTTAGTAATCTGTACAGCATGTGAGAGTTTTTACGTTGGCAAGACGGAGAGGTTGTTATGAACAGAATTTATGAGCACACCCGTGATATAAACAGACACAATGAGAACAACGCATTATACAGACATGCCATTAAATGTGATAAGGCCGATTTCAAGTTTTGGGTTTTGGAGGTGGTACCATATCCGGATAGAGGGGGTGATTGGGAAGCTAAGATTCAATATAGGGAAATGATATGGCAACTCAGGCTTGATGCATGTTGTGGTAAGGGCCTGAATGATCATATTTCCATCACCCCAGCATTTAAGTTTTTAGCCTCAGACCCCAAACTGGCTAAGGGTGTACAACAACAATAGATGTTCAGCATCTATCTATAGTTTGATTTGATATTGTACTGCAGGAAACAAAACCTTCTTGTGTTTAAAGTTGAAAAATGAAAGTGTTTTAGTAAGTACTATATAAAAAAGCTTTCTTACTTAGAAAATATCCAACATTTGACTCAGTATTTATCTTAATGTTTATTTATTCATGTATTTAATTATTTAATTATATATTTATTATACATTATATATTTATATACAAACATATATACACTCACACCACTCATTATGTATTTACAAGTATTTTAAGTATTTTAATATTAATAATTTATACATTTATATATTTATATATTTATAAGATTTTTATTAATTATATCAACTATATCAATTATACATACGACGTCGTATATTTTTAGATTTTTTATATATTCATGCTTGTATATTTATATGGATAATGTCATAATTCAAATGAATTTTTTAAAGAAAAGGGGCTATTACCTGCATGTTTTTTCTTGGAAGGAATAATGTATGTTAACTGACAATACCAGTGTTTGTCCACATGAGACACTATACAGATAGGGCTTATACAATGAAGCAAGTGGCATAGAAGTGTTGTTTATTAACTACTTGCATTTTTTGCTTTTTCTTCAAAAAATTTTATTGTATAAATACAAATATAAATGTGTTGTTTTATGTGAATGTCCTATTGAATGTAATCATTACTCAGTAGGAATTTTTTATTAAGTTAAGCAGGACTTTATTTTATTTCATTCAAGCCAAAGAAAATTTCACTTAGTTAACTTTGCTTGAATAAGATTGTAATGCAGCAGCAATTTAGTTAATTGACAAACTAATTGATTAATGAGGCAGAGCAAGATGTCTATAAGGCAAACTTGATTTTTGTAAAGTTATTCTGAAGAGGTCTCCCGGTGTGGAGACGAAAGCGCTTAATGTTTGCACTTTATATCTAAAGGAATTTGTTTGTTGGTCATTGATGTTCGTTGTTGGAGGCTTACTTATTAAATAATAAACCTGTATTACTTTATCAACTGCTACTTGCTTACTGTGCCTACTTTGGATAACCTTCATTGCACCGGATCTTGGCTTGATCTATTAAAATAGGAAAGCTGTTTTGTGCTGTAACAAGAAAAATGCAACATTTTGTGAAAGAGAAAGAAACTGTAATAAATGTAACTAATAAGTTAATTAGCATTATTCTTCCTTCCCTGCTTTTATATAAAGATTTGTCTGAATTGAAAAATCCTGCTTTTGCACTCATCTTTCTATTTGTAAAGTTACTAGTTTAAATTAAGTACTGCTGTCTAATGACATCTACTACTGACACCTTGCAGGGTATTCGGAAAGAAGCATGACACCATCATGCATAATTAAATATCATGGAGAATTTAGTGCACTGTGGCCAAGTACCATTTAGGTATCAAGGCACATTTGTGGCAGGGGCAGAGATGAGTAATGATACCTTGAAACTCTGATAACAGTAACCACTCTGTTGGAATGCTCTTATTATGGGCAGTCTTGTGACCCAAGGACAGCATCAGGCAGGTGGCATTCCTGCCACTGTGGGTATTCACATGTGCATCAACGTTTTCCCACAGCTGTAACATGGCTACAGATGGCAGACAATACAATGGCACTGCAGCAAGATTGTGCAATCATTTCTTTAGTAAAAGGGGGAGGAAATGGGGAGATAGCAACCAAAATTGGAAAGCATCATGGAGAGGAAAACAGAAAAGGAAAACAGGAAGTGAAGGTAAATGGTGAAGGATGGAATACTTTTGGAGAGAGGTAATGTTGCCTCTTTTTAATTTTATTAAGAAACCAAGAAGGGGACGGTAGCAGGGAGAAAGTGTATGTAAGAAGGAGGGTATAGGGAATGAAGCAGATACTGAGACTCAAACATGCAATACAGACAATGAGAGGTGGCGAAGGTAGTAGTACATAAGCTGGGCAGCTGCAGACGGAAGTAGGCTGATGTAGGGTAGAGAGTTGGGGATTTGGTTAACTTGACTATAAACAGAGAACAGGGACTTTCACATAAGGATGGGGACCAACATGATGGATGATAGGGAGTGGAAAGCATGGCCTGTCTAAATGGCCCACATGGGAACCCACCCAGATGTAAGTTACCATCATGGCTGACATCATAGGTGGGTGCTATCCGTGGTGGTTCAGTGGTTTGGCCTGTCAGACATGCAACTCAGTCATCCACACAAGGAGATACTCTATGCTACCAATGTAGGCATCCAGCCACTGGTCCACCTCAGTCCTCACCAGCTACCCACTTCTTGCTGGATGACCAAGTTGAACCTTCCAAACCACTCTCAAGTGAGAAGCATTTAACCTCTCCCCATTAGAAGTGACAATGGAGGCCACCATCAAGACTTCAGTGTCACATTCCCTGCAGAGGAAGACCTGGGGACTGCTGGGGCCCTAGTAGTAGGTGTGTTAGCTGATGCAGAACATGGTGGTTGAAGGCTCAACTCAACCTGTACCATGACTTATACTCTAAACAAATAAAATAGACAGAAATAAAAGTATTGGATTACCACATGTATAAACACCATTAAAATAGTACAAGACAGGCAGAACTTCACAGTGCTTTCCTTATCATATGGAGAGCCTGTCACGGCTCTTTAGAAAGGTCATCCTTTTCACCTCTATCTCCTCAGTTGTATTTAAGCATAAATCATAAAACATGAAGCATGAAACACACACTAATGAGTACAGAATATCCCTGACAACAGAAGGTGATTACAGCAACAGGTGACATGAAATGTGTACCACCAAACCAAGTGCAGCAGGCTTACAATAATAACGTGCCTTATGTCTGTCTCCCACCTTCAGAACAGGTCTGAATGGTACCTCCCCACGTCATAGACCTTGTACCTGCACTCCTTATCAGAGCGAGTGATGCTAGTAGCAACACATAATGCCCTGACAAACTGGAGCCATCAACCACCATGCTCTACCAGCAGGCCCCTCCTATGGCCCCTATGCAACAGAAGCAGGAAGATCTTGATTTTATTGTTGCACCATTTAGAACTCCTTTTGAATCTTGTGCCTGAAGAGGTCAAGTCTACTCTGCTTGTTAAGACAAAGAGAAAAATGGTAGCACAGTATGCACAGCCACTCATTGTACAGCATGCTAGGCTGATGCTAAGTGACACTAGTGTGGCCATGTGGCAGTATGGGATTCCTGTACAGGTAGGTACACATTTCATATAACATTAAAGCTCATACATACTCTGGCACAAGCATCATAGCATGAGCTGTGGCTGATGCTGCATCATGTCACAACTACATTTCAGAGATGACGAGACTAAATCATCTCATTAGCATAACTATGAGCTATGAGGCCTCTTTTAGCATAACAAAAACTGTAGTCACTATATTGCATGAGAGTCTGTTATAGTGAATATCTCATAGAATATAAATATTGTGGACAACAGACCACACAGGCACACAGACAGACAGAGTGTGCTACCATATAGGCATACAGACAGATAGAAAGACAGCAGATAGGTTACTTATATTGAACTTCAGGTCTGCAGTGAAAAGACAAACATGCACGAAACATCAGGACTGTAGTCAACAGACAAGCATGCTTGGATGTTAAGGGTTGTAATTAAATAGCGGACTGTGTGGTATAACACAACACACAGCATGATAGAAGAATGCCATGCTGGTGGGGGGATCCATTATTGCTGAGCACAGGAAACAGCGTAGAGCAGGTTTTAGTCCTGGAAGGGGAGCTCTATCTGACAAGGTAGTGAGAACATGGTCAGGACAGGTGTCATGAGGGTCTCAGCAATGGTGTTGAGCTGTTCCTTCTCATGGACTACTGCTAGTCTTGGTTCATGTCAGATATCTGAATTAACCATTAATCTGAGTTTTGGTTTAGCACTTTGTACTGTTCCTGCTCCTGTAAAGTTGCTGTTTTTCATCTTTTGAAGCTGAATTTGATGGATTTGTGGAGGGCTTAGATTCAGAACAGAGGTTTTGAATTTTAGGGGAAATCTACCATATTCATTTGGCAGTC
>NC_056751.1:203880419-204110419 GCF_019279795.1 Protopterus annectens
TGAATCACTATCAGACTACAAATGGAAACCGTGTCAGTGCTGACTTGCTATAGGAATGTGATCAGGGAATTTAGACAAAAAAATAAATGAGTTTAAACTCCTCAATTTGCACTCAATCAAGTACAGAGAAATGCTTTCTAACCTTCAGTAGCCTGTTGATAAGCAACATATCTGAAAAGAAAGCTAACTGAATGATGGCTGTTCTATTTATTTGCTCAGTCAATGATGTGATGTTGGCTCACTTACAACATCTAGGCACAGTTGGTGATTTAGCTGCACTATATACCCTGAGACCTCGGGCTTCATTTTGCTAATTGTATACTTACTCATTTGTGTTTTGGTTTGAAGTTGTTAGTGTTCTAATTGCAGAAATGATGCTGTATATATTTCTGATTCAAAATCTAAGCAAGGATGAGGAAGACAATTGATTATAAACTTGTTGAAAAGAGTTCTAAAACAATAGATCACACGTGAAGTTAAAAAACAACCCTCATAAAAATGAAATTGCCATGATGTGTAATAGGCCATGCTGCAAATCTGTTTTCAATGTTTATATTAGGCTATCAGTCAACATACTATTACAAGCCTAGACAATAAGCATATATGAGAATTAAACCCTGTACCTTGGATCTGCATAGTAAATATCTTAAACATTAAGCCAACCCTGTTCCCCACTTATTATAATGGAGAACACATTTATCACACAAATACAATCTAATTGAGAAGGTCTGGTCTAGGAGTTTTCCAGGATAAATGTGGTGCTGCACCTGTTATGATTATTTGGTTGTTTTAGGATGAATGTTATGCATCAAATATCAGCCTTAACAGAATATCTCTGAAGAATTTAGTCACTTTATAACATTCACCAAATTATCCTCTGGTTGTATTTTATTTCATTTTTAATAAAACTACATATGTGAATTAAATGGCTTTCATAACTGGATAAAAGGATTCATACAACCATACATTCTTAGGGTATATGCCGAAGCAAAAATTCATATACAGTTTGAATCCCACACAAATGTCTGAATGAACCAATTCCAAATCATACAAACTCAGACTGCAGTAAACTCTTGGCTTGAATCTGACGTCTGATATAACTCATGGATGTCATATGTACTGTACTATGGAGAATATGAAAAAAATCTTTTTTTTTAACTCTTTGTATGTGTTGCAAAGGATAGCACTGGGGTATTGCCATTTCACAGCAAAAAAGTTGTCTGAACTGATTCTTGTCTGCGGTATCTCTTGTGCAGAGTCTGTATTTCCATGAGCTTTCTCTCGGTACCACAGTTTCCCCTCAGAAACATGCAGTAGGTGAAGTGACAACTGTAAAGTATCTCTAGTTGTATACATGCCGTGTGTGTGTGATATGGAAGAAAAGCCTGGAAATCTACTTCCATTCCCTACTTGCCTAGTAAACTCCATCAATACTAATAGCTATTCATCAAAGGATCACTATAGTAGTTAAAACTGATAAAGCATTGATGAATACTTTACAGAGATGTGTAACCTTTAATTGTTACATATGTCTGTAGAAAACCTCAGACAGTAAAAAACTAAGTGCTGCATGCAAGTGAATATAACATGGTAAGATGAGTTAGAAAAGTATTCACTTTTATATTAAAAGGTATGCATTGCAGCTTCAGGCGTGCAGGTTCTTTCTTCCTCTCGTATTATTTGAAGATTGTCATGCACCACTTATTCCTGTTTTGTAGAAAGCTCAGTATGTCAGAGTTAAAAGAACATTATGGATCTAGCATCCCCCGATATAACTTTTATAGACACTACTAAAATTCTGCTCTTTGAGCAAATTACTTAACCTTTCACTTTTTACAGCTTGGCTCTGAAAATGGTATCGGTGACTTCTAGATCTTGTCTAGTTATTGAAAGCAAGCAAAGAAAAAAATGCAAAATTCAGTTATTAAGCAATCAGTTAGAATTTTATGAACTATTATAATTTATACCAAGCTTCCTTCTGTTTGCAGCAGAGTGAAGCAGTCATCGTACCAGCAAAGACAAAACCATGAAGTGCAGCAACAGTTTGCACAATAGGGTCTGCTGCCTCTTTCACCTTGTGCTAGTACTTTTGTGAATGCTATACTAGGGGGATTCAATGGAAGGATATGATGGTCAATACCCACATTTAAAGAAGGGCTCTGTTATCCAAATAATTAATTACATGCATCTCACTGACTTGCAGAGTTATGCTTTCTGACAAGGTGTAACACAAATGTTGGTGGTTGCCAGTATGATTGCTTTGAATCTGCATTAATACATTTTTTTGAACCAGTATCAATGTATGTTAAAATGAAGCAGTTTAATGTAGGAGAGACAGAGAGAGATGGAGAGGGAGATCAGGTAATGATGCAACTGTTTGTTTCATTTTTATTGTATATGTGGCCTTTCTGTCACTGTAGACAGCTCTTAATTAAAAGTACCTGTTGGTGGTATTGACTTCTGGCTCTGTTTGACACTGAAGGGCAGTCTTGTCATCTTTCCACAATATAGTAAGTTTCTCCTTTCTTCTGATGGACTGCTTGTTTGTGACTAATTAGCTTTTAAAAAAAATGTGTACCCTGGACTACTACTAATTTACCATAGTCACTAAATGAAACTGAAGTTATCTAAAATGTTAAATACAATACGGAAATTACAGGGGTAAGGGAGGGAAGAAGGTGGGAAGACAAACTGACAAGCTAATCCATGTGCAATTTCATAACTTGCTGAGCCGGATTTATGAAAGCTTGCACGGAGTTGTAGAGTAGAGTAATATGTCAGACAGCCAATATGTCTGCCAAGCGAACAGCAACAGCCGGCAGGGGTGTGTATGAGTGCTTCTAAAGCTAGTCTTGCACGGACAGTGTCATGGTATGCAAATTACCTCATTTGCTGCTGAAAGCTAAGCAAATGAGCTAAATTTGCAATCCAGACAACACTAGCCTGTCCGTGGAAGAGTAGTGTTACCTGCAGAAATGTAATTCATTGGTAACGGAGTACCGTTCTGCAAATAGCAAAACAGAGCTATGAAAGCTCCAAATAAAGGATGCATCCAGTTGAGGAAGCATGCCAATGGCCAAATATAAGGTCATTGGCATTTGTAAATGTTTAAAATTATTAAAATCTATTTTTTCCCCTGATCGCTGATGTTTAAGCGTAGCGCAGAGCTGCGCAAACATGCAACGCTTAAAAAACAAGAAAATAATTAAAAAATAGCCAAAAAATAGGCATTTTCACTAAAAAGCTTATCCTGCCATGCAGGTGAATGGCAGGCTGAAGACAACATGGCCACTGACTAGTGGTTGCTAAGGAGGGAAGCTCAGTGTGAGAGATGTAACCAAACATTAGTAAGCAATCCTATGCAAATGCGGATAAGGATAGTGAATCCCAATTTTTCCCAGCATGTGAGCCATGTCCCAAGAGTGTAAGTGTAGGAGTAGGTGAGTAGTAGAGTAGAAGATAGGTGACATCATGAGGGGGTGTGTCAGAAAGGCTGTATGCTTATTGGAGCACAGTGTCTTGTGTTTGCCCTCATTTGCTCAGGATTGCAAGAGGCGTGTCTACAGTTGTCCTTTTGAAAACCAGAAACCAAAGGCGTACGCCGTGAATATATCTGAAATTTCTTGCAAATGTGCACACAGCATGTGCGCGCGTGTGCACTCGTTTGCGCGGTGCTGCTCTGGGCTGAAACAGAAAGAGAAAAGGAAGGAAAAGAAGTAGTAGGAATTTAACCAAGGAGAACTAGCAGAGCTGCTAGATGAAATATATCAGAATCAGCCAATTACACAGGCAGCAGACTAGCCCAGCCCAGCCCAGCACTTTAAACTCTGCAAACAGCATTCTTCCCTGTTTTTTCCCAAGAACTCTGCAACACTGCAGTATACAAAGAGGGAAAGCTTAAAAACTCTAAAGTCAGACAAAATGTTAGGGGCTGCTCTTGCTATCATAAACCAACATGTGCAAGGTGCTGAGGGTGGTGATGTTGTGAATGCTGCTGAGCAATCCACAGTGAGGAGATGGAGAAGAGTGTACAGACCCAGGGTAACCTACCAGGGCCTACATGAGCTGGAGATAGTGGAGAGCTATAGGATGACTGAGACCTCCTGCAGCAAATTGTTAAGATATGCCGGCCACCTTCCAGAGACCAACTGGTGATATGATGGGGATTTCACAGACATCAGCATCCAGGGTACTGCACCAGTTCCTGGATGCCATGTCAGCACATGCCGGTGAGAACGTATATTTCCCCAATTCTCGTGAGGCATTGGCCAGCAATATGCATCTTTTTCACCAAATAGCAGAATACTCCGAGGTAGTGGGTGCAATAGACTGCACACACAATCACATAAAAGCACCACCTGGTGAGCGGGGTAGGGTCTACATCAACCGCAAGGGCTTTCCCTCCATCAACTGCCAGGTCGTGTGCGATGCCCAGGGCAAAATAATGAATGTGTGTGCTGGCTGCCCTGGAAGCTATCATGATCCCCACATCTGGCATCTGACGCAGCTGTACCAGAGATTTGCCAAAGGGTACATCCCTGACGGTCACCTAGTGGGGGATGCTGGATACGCACTGGAGGCATGGCTGATGACACCCATCAGAAATGCACACACACCCGAACAAGAACTCCATAATGAGGCACACGCACAAACAAGAAACATTATTGAGTGTATGTTTGGGATACTCAAGTCACGGTTCTGGTGCCTGGACACATCTGGTGGAGCCTTGCAGTACTCACCAACTACATGTACTCAAATTGTCATGATATGTGCCATGCTACATAATATGATCCTGTGAAAACAGCTGCAGCAGGAACAGCATGGGGCAGGGCCAAACAGCCCCCCACCATTGCCAAGGCCTGCACAGGCACAGAGTAACTTGGAGGAGGAACAACCTGAGCCTGCCCCAGTAGGCAGAAAGAGGCATTCCCAGTATGCCCTGGCCTTGGCAAAGAGGCAACGCATAGCACATATGCTGACTCAGTAGGAACCCTGGAAATGACACCTCTCTCTGACTTGCACATACAGTAAAAGGGATGCCTAACTTCACACTACCTGTTTTCAAACATGTATAGGGAGTCCACTATGTGCATCTGATATAGGCAGCCCTGCAGCACCACCTGAGGCATAAGTGCCCTATTTTAAGCAATATAAAGCACTGCTAAGCACATATTACCAGTATTGAGCATATTTAAGTTCAATTGCACATAGCTGCGCACCACGCTAACCAGCGCAACATTGGGCAATGTTGAGCAATGTTGGGCAAAGTCGGGCAAAGTTGAGCAAAGTCGGGTAAACATGCTCTCACCTGCTTTACTGTTCCTTAAGCAGTCTGGTCTGCCCAGCAGGACAATAAAAAGCAGTGACAGGGCTCGAACCCCGGATACTGTGCACTATAGTTACAGTACTGAACCACTAAGCCATGACAGCATTTCGCTGACACAAATGCAACTTAACTCACTCACACATACCAGTTGGGGGGGTCACATATCTAACAGTCACAGCCAGCAGGACAAATGCAAACACAAACAAATTCTGTATCATGCCCTCTGAAGAGGCATATGAGTAACCTCCCCCCAGGCCTATGCAGACAGATAACAGCAGGCCAGGCAGTGTGATGTGGGTTGGGTAGGCTATGAAGTCACAAACTAATATGCATGTAATTGGAAGCTAAGATCTGTAGTACAGTGGTATTCCTCAAGCCAGTATGATAGGCAACAGTATAGACTGAAGTGGAGTACCTGACATAGCAGTGCAGGCCTAGCAAATGTGTATAAGTGTCAGGTGTACCCCTCATCCTATGTACACCCACAGTAACAATCAGGTGTGCCCCCTGAGTAGAAATGTACAACTAATAGCTGTCCCCACTGTATGTAGAATGACTTATGGAAGCCCTGCAGGCACACTGTGCTTCCTGTCGATGTACAACACAAATGAGAGCCCTGAAGTAAAAACCGACTTGATTTTCACACACATATAGTATATATGCTCATACTGGGCATGCTCACACACTTAAACAACTTTAGCAAATTTCAGTCAGCAACATACTGAAAGGTCATACTGGGCATGGTCACACACTTAGGCCATGTCTGAGTACAGCAGTGAGTCACACATATCTGGCAGTTGCAGTTCTTACTCCAGACATTTGTCACTATTCACCAATCCTGCCTTCTGCACACACTGATATGAAAACAGACCCATATAATATATTGGACACATGTCATAATCAAAGTATGTACTCCAAGTACTTAAGTTGTTCAAAGAAAGTGAAAAACCAAAGAAGATCAATAATTCTCCGATCAGTATCATCAAGAAACAATGAGCACTCCTAACTTTATCCAAGCCATGGTCAAAGAGTCCATAGAGAACCATGAAGCCTTCTTTCGCTATGTCATAAGTATCAATGTAAACTCATATATGTTCTGAGTCAGTGCAAACTGTAAATGAATACATGTACATGACTGACATTGCCAACATCTTGTCAGACAGGTTCATACATATTTACCCCCTTCTCATTGACAAAAGGGCCCATCGTCATACCTGGAGATTGTGAAAACCCAGAAATCACATATACAATGGTTAAACAGCTCTTTCCAAACCTAAAAATATAGCGTGCATGGGATAACATGGTTTCCCTGGCAGTGTCATATGTGAACTCCAAAAGAAACAGACCCTGCACCTGAACAGTCTGTTCAGACTCACCGTCTGTACAGGATATGAAACTGTTGAATGGGTTACAGCAACGTTTGGCACACTCCATGAGTTTTGGTGCACAACAGACCATGGGAACTATTGTCTTATAAGCCTAATAAGCCTGATGTGCAAGGCCTTGGAGTCCATCATTATGGAACTCATAAACAGAGCTATTGAGAGCCTACAAACACCCAACCCTACCCATTTTGGTTTGGTCAGGGGCAGATCATGGTTCCTAAACCTGCTAGACAGTTTTCATGGCAGTCACCCAGGGCATGCATCAATGAAATGAGCTACACATGGCCTACTTAGACCTTGAAAAGCCCTTTTCCAACATCCCACACACATGTCATATCCACAAAATCAACAACCTGTGCATAAACACGTATGTTATCTGATGGATTGCCAACTGGGGCACAGATAGATCCCACAAGGTAAGAATTGTCCTCTCCTGTTCAAGCTGGTAACAACTGCCACCCCCCATGGCTCAGTCCTGGGACCCCTCCTGTCTGGTGTATACTTTTCAGAAATACAGTCAAACACGAGGGCTATGTTTAGCAATGTTTGTGGATTACTGCAAAAAGTTTGTCATAACTGATGTTTGGGACAACAGAGACATCCTTAAAAAGAGTCTCAGCCAGACAGATGTGGTGTCAAGCTTATGGGCTCGAGCTACAGTCATAGAAATACCACATAGGTGCCAACACCCTAAATATGGAGGTAATAATAAGGGATCTATGGACACATGTAGATAGTCATCACTACTTCCAGAAACACATTCACAAAGTGGTTAGAAAATCATGTTATATGTTCCCACAAACTGCCAAGGTCTTTGCATGTAGGTCAAAGGAGGTTCCCTCTACTCATCAGTTATCAGACCCATCATAGAGTACCCCAACACACTTGAGATGAATCTGACTAGGCACCTTCAGCAGCTAGAAAGACCACTGACATACCTCAACAAGAGCATTACTGGCCTCAAACAGTTGCCACATGCAACAAGACTGAATTTAACTCAATTTGTACTCTGTTGCATACTGTCTATTCAGGTGATCTCTGCCCAACAGACAGGTCCATGTCCAATGCAGAATGGATGTACATGTGCTATCTGAAGTAACCCCAAGCTTATTGTACTACATGTTCTAGGGGTATCATCATCACAACAATAAATAGAACATGTTGGAGGGAAACATTAATAACTCACAGACTTCCCTTTCTTTGGAACAGGCTCCCTCCCAACCTACATTAAGCTGAGTCCCTCACTGACACTCTTCCAGAGGAGCCTTGATGAGTGTATGTGAAACTGAACTGTCACACCATGGATCACTTCATCAGCTCTACTACACAGAGGCCTAAGGAACTAACACCATGGGTGGTGATAGCTGCACACTCTGGCCATACTAATATATGCCTTCAGGCAGATAGCCTATTACCTACCTATGTACACACACACATATATATATATATATATATATATATATATATATATATATATATATATATATATGTAGGGGGAACACAGTATAATAAGCCAAAGATGGATGGGCAGAGATGTGTGTAAGAGGGTGACCATGACAGGGAGCCATCCAGGACTGTCCCACCCAGCACACATCCCAATGGCATAAAAGACATGAGGTGCACATCTCACCCAGTGTACATAGCCACCTGTATCTGTAAGCATTACAGTGTATGGGTCCATGTGCCTGCTGTATAACATGATGGTACAATGAAGTACACATTTACTATCTGTAGACATGTACCTGTCACATAATCTACTACATACCTATGAACCTATCTACTACATACCTATGAACCTATCTTCAATAAGACATATGTTAGCCTAGGCAAGTTGTGCAGCTTTCACCACCCCACTGGGTAGTCTCCCAAGCCCTCATTCTAATAGTTAGTACCCTAAACCCCTTTGTAGTGGGGCTGCTGATGTGATGGCTGGCGTGAATTGTCTGTTTCCCATCCACTCCTCAAGGTTCCTATTGAAGAGTGTCAGTGAGGGGCTCTGTCTGATGTACATTGGGACTCTGTTCCACAGTAAGGCAAGTGTCTGGGATGGTACTCTATTCCACCAGCATGTTGTATTCACTGTTGTGATAAGGTTCATATCCCTGGAGTGTGTAGGGCGACTCAATTTTGTTATCTGTAGATGGAGCATGCTCAGCAGTTATGTGTTGGACATGGCTCTGTATGTTAGGCAGAGTGTGCTCCTGAGTAGGCGGTACGCAACGAAAAACAGATTTAGTTTTACCAGTTGAGTTGCATAACACAACTGTTTGAGGCCAGTAGTCCTCTTGGTGAGGTACCTCTGTGGTCTCTACAGCTGCTGAGTATGCGTAGTCGAGTACATCCAGAATGGTGCATTGTACTCAATGATGGGTCTGATGACTTAAATGTAGAGGGCCACCACTACCTCTTCGTATCCTGATGCAAACCACTTTGTTGACTTGGTGGGCCACATAGGATTTCCCAATCACTTTGGCAGCATGGTTGTAAAAGGAAAGATGACCATCTACTTGTGTCCCCAGATCCCTTATTACCTTGTCAGTTTTAAGGGGGTAACACCTATGTGGTAGTTTGTGTGCACTTTGTTTTCACCAAAGGGGATCACTATGCATTCCTCCACATTGAGCCTGAGGCCATGATTCTGACACCACAAATCTATCTCATAGAGTCCCTTCTGGAGAATATTTGTGTCATACAGGGAATCTATTATGGCAAACACTTTACAGTTCCCAGCAAACTTAGTCAATCACAACCCTCCTGTGTTGGCATGTACATTTGAGAAGTCTATACCAAACAGGAGGGACCCCAGGACTGAACCCTGGGGGCCACCAGTTGTTACTGGTGTAGAGTCTGACATGCAGCCAGCAACTCTTAATTTGTTGAATCTATCTGTGAGCCCAGTTTGCAATCCATCTTGTGATGTATGGATTCATGCCTAGGTTGGTGAGTTCATCTATGATACCTGACTGGGGAATGGTGTCAAAAGCAGTAGTGAGGTATAGGTAGGCTGTGTTGAGCTCATTTCAATCATCTGTAGCCTGGGTAATGGTCTCAAAGAAATACACCCAGTTTAGGAGTCGTGATCTGCATATGATGAAGCCAAACTGGGTGTGCTCAACTGTGTGAAGGTTCACAATCTCTTTACTGTTGACTTCCATTATGATTGGTTCCATTGCCTTAAAGATCAGACTCGTCAGGCTCATAGAGCATGAATGGCAACTGTTTTTTGTGGCCCCACCCCTGTGGAGTGTGAAGAATGTTGCTGTGCAACATTCTATGGGTACATATCCTGTACAGAGCATGTAGAGAGAGGTGTAGGTATCCTTGATGAATATGGATACATCCCCACCCTATGTGCTATGATCCAGGTCCTGATGTTGGAAGGAATGGAATGAGTAATATCCTGGTAGTGCCGGTGTGCTCTCTGGAGCCATAAACTAGGTTTCTGTTACTGCACAGATATCAATATTCTCCATACTGAGATGTGCCTTGAGTGTGTGCATCTGGAGGCTGAGACTTCTGGCAATGAGTAGCATTTAGCTAACTTTGTAATTATTTGTGTTGGTTATGGGGTTTGGTTTGTCCTGAGTGACCGGTGTTCCACACCTGAAGTCAACGCCTCATTGGTCCCATCTGACCATAAGATAATTACCCTACATATCCACATTCTGGACCCACCCCCCATTAAGGCAACCATGTTAAAAATGTCTCCAAAGCCAACTTCATACTTCTTAAGACAGAAGTGCTGAGCTTCAGGACACCCATGCAGATGGACAATACTGTTACGACTACTGAATCCTTCACAATTGCACTTTATAAGCACTTACATCAGTGCATGCATCATGCTATCCCAAACAGAACCAAGATGCTATCCTCCAAGAAAAGGAAGCCAATCTGGTGGTCCCCTGCCATAAACAAACTGCACAACAGAAGGAAGAAACTGTTGCAAAAGAGGGTACAATCCCATGAGTGGAGGAGCTCCCTGGTCAGCCTCAAGAAGAAGCTGTGATCCCTGATAAAATCCTCCAAAGCTAGTTACGAAAACAAAGTCGACACTGATTCTAAAGACAACCACAAAGCATTCTATAGCTATGTCAAGAATCTCAATGGCAACACTCAGATCTGCTCTGAGTTACAGCACAATGGCACTAAATATACAGACCCAACTGATATTGCCAACAGCCTGGCAGATAGGATCAGTGCTAACTTTACCCCTCTCTCACCCATGAAAGAGCACATCTCTATACCGGAAGAATGCAAAGTTGTTGTCTTCATGGCTGCACAAGTAAAAACCACTCTCCAAATCCAGGAACACAGCATCCATGGGACCAGATGACATCCCAGGCTGCGTTCTACATGAACTATACAACGAACTGGCACCACACCTACATACCATGTTCAATCATAGCCTCACCTCAGGCTTTGTGCCTGCTGAATGGCGCACAGTGACGGTTATCCCACTACACAAGGGGGAAGCCACCACGGATGCTGGGAACTAGCGCCCCATTAGCCTAATGAGCCTGGTCTGCAAGGCCGTAAAACGTATCATCATGGAACTTATAAACAAAGACATTGGTAATTTCCAAACTCTGGACCACAACCATTTTGGGTTTGTAAAAGGCAGATCATGTCTTGTAAACCTGATAGACTTCTTTGAAGCAGTCACTAAAGCCGTAGACAAGGGTAAGGTGGTTCACACAGCCTATCTAGATCTTGCCACGGCTTTCGACACCATCCCCCACTCTGGAATTATGGATAAACCCACCAAACTAGGTATAAATCCCTATGTCACAAGATGGTCTGCCAACTGGCTCATTGACACAACCCACACTGTGAAAGTAGCAGACTCCAAGTCCGACTTCGGACCAGTGACAAGTGGAGTATCACAGGGTTCAGTCCTGGGTCCTGTCCTGTTTGGTATCTACTTCTCTGAAGTACAGGTTAACATGGAAGGTCTCTGGCTAATGAAGTTCCCAGATGACTGCAAACTAGGAGCCATAATCGAGACTACTAATGATGTGGACATCCTACAAAAGGACCTCACTGAGACAGATGTCTGGTGTCAAAGCCCTGGGCTCAAGCTCAATGCCAAAAATTGCATTGTCATCCCCTTTGGTAAAAACACTGTACCCATGAACTACAACATAGGGGGTAGTATACTTAACACCAAAAGTGTGATAAGAGACGTTGGGACACAGGTGGACAGTAGACTCTCCTTTGATAATCACATCACCAGAGTAGTCAGGGAATCCTTCTATGTGGCACACCTCATCACAAAAGGTGTCTCATGCAGAATAAAAGAGGTCATTGTTCCCCTCTACTTATCACTCATTAGATCCATTATAGAGTACAATGCCCCTTTTGCTATGTATATCACAAGACATCTACAACTGGAAAGCCTGCAGAAATACCTCACAAAGAGGATTAGCAGCCGCAAATGCATTCCATACACAGACCGTCTCAAAACACTACAGCTTTACTCTGTCGCATATCGCCTACTCATAGGTGATCTCTGCCTAACATACAAAGCTATGTCAAACACAGAGCTGTTGGACATGCTCCACTTAAAGAAATCCCAATCCCTCCAAGTGTTGGCCCCAAAACCCAGACTGAAATACAAAAGGAGGGGGTGTATCCATTTTCATAAAGGATACCCACACCTCCAAGTTAGTGGCACAGCACAAGGCCTTGGAGACCATGCAAGTGCAACTAACATTGGGCAAAGCTGCTTATCAGATCATAGCCTGCTACAGATCACATACCTTGTCTCAGGACCCTCACTAAGTATTCCTGAGAACACTGGGAAATATAAAGGTCCTACCAAACACCATGATATGAGGAGATTTCAACTACCCAAACATTGACTGGGAGAATTACTCGAGTACAAAGTCCTTTGTCCAATGCTTCCTAGAGTTTATAAACTCAAACAGCCTGGAACAGCTGGTCACCATGTCCACTAGAGGTGACAGCATACTGGACCTGATCATCACCAACATGGGGGATCAGTGTTCCACACCAGAGGTAAACCCCTCGCTGGTAATATCAGATCATGAAGTAATCACACTGGACATCTACATCCTGACCCCCACCCCAGTCAACAAAACCACTGTGAAAAACTTTTCAAAAGCAAACTTCACACTTCTCAAGACCGAAGTGGAAAGTTTCAAAGCCCCCTTGCTACAGGATAATGCTATCCAATCTGCAGAATCCTTTACAAGTGCATTCTATGAGCATCTACAGGGATGCATGGATTGAGCCATCCCAATTACAACCAAGACTCACTCCTCCAAAAAGAAGAAACCAATCTGGTGGTCCTTGCCCATAAATAAGCTATACAACAGAAGGAGGAAACTAACACATGATAGAGCAAAATTCCAAAAAGGAAAGGCATCACTGATCATTATTAGCAAGAAACTACGATCACTCATAAAATAATCCAAGTCCAGTTTCTAAAGAAAAGTTGCCATGGAATCTAAAGATAACCACAAAGCCTTCTTTAGCTATATCAAGCATTTAGGTGGCAACTCTCAGAGATGCTTTCAGCTACTGCAAAATGGCAAAACATACACTGAACCAACTGACATTGCCAACATCCTGGTGGACAAGTTCAGTACAAACTTCAACCCCCCCTCACCCCCAAAAGTGCCCGTGTCCATCCCAGAAGAATGCAGAGCCCCAGATTTCATGAACATGCAGGTAAAACAGCCCTCTCCAAAGCTAAGAACACAGCATCAATGGGACTGGATGGTGTCCCAGTCTGCATCTTACATGAGCTCCAAAACGAACTAATCCCTCACCTACATTCACTGTTCAGACTCAATCTTACCACAGGCTATGTACCCAAGGAATGGTGTATAGCAACAGTCACCCTGCTCCACAAAGATGGTGTCACAACAGAACCTGGGAACTATCACCCTATAAGCCTGACCAGCCTGGTCTGCAAAGCTATGGAGCGAATTATCATGGAACTCATAAACAGAGACATTGGGAACCTCCAGATATAGGACCCTACCCAATTTGGCTTTGTTAAAGGCAGATCCTGCCTCCTAAACCTAGTTGACTTCTTTGAAACTGTTACCAAGGCCATAGATGAAGGGAGGGTAGTCCACACAGCCTACCTGGACCTCACTAAGGCCTTTGACACCATTTCCCACTCTGGCATCATAGACAAGCTTACCAACTTGAACATTAACCCCTATGTCACAAGATGGGTGGCCAACTGGCTCACGGATAGAACACACATGGTCAGAGTTGCAGGTGCCATGTCTGACTCTAAACCAGTCACAAGTGGCATCCCACAGGTCTCAGTCCTGGGACCACTCCTGTTCAGTATATACTTCTCTGATGTACATGTCACCATCCTACAAATATACCAGTGGAAAAATAAAATATCAGTGATCTGTATAGCATGTCATGTAAATGTGTACTGCTATAGTATTGTAATGTGGTTAAGTAGGGGTTTGAATCCTGCACGTGCTAACTGTGTGTGCTTTTCCCTGTGGAGGAGTGACCTTTTTGGAGACTACTCAAACACCTTAGAAGTGGTATACTCATCTTTGTCAAGTCCAATGATGTCACCATCCTACAAATATACCTGTGGAAAGATGCAATCCCAGTAATGTGTATAGCGTGTCATGTAAATGTGTGCTGCCATAGTGTTGTTATGTAGGGGTTTGAATCCTGCACTTGCCAACTTTCTGTGTATTTCTCCCTGGGCAAGCGCACCCTTTTTGGAGACTACTCGAACACCTTAGAAGTGGTATACTCATCTTTGTCAAGTCCGATGATGTCACCATCCTACAAATATACCTGTGGAAAGATGAAATTATAGTAATGTGTATAGCATGTCGTGTAAATGCCCACTGCTGTCATATCAGAATGTAACTAGGTAGGGGTTTGAATCCTACACTTGCCAACTGTGTGTGTTTTCTTGAAGAAGGGCAGCCTTTTTGGAGACTACTCAAACACCTTAGAAGTGGTATACTCATCTTTGTCAAGTCCGATGATGTCACTATCCTACAAATATACCTGTAGAAAGGTGCAATCCAAGAAGTTTTTAGCGCAGTGTGTTAATGCATACTGCTGTAGTATCATAATGTAGGTAAGTAAGGGCTTGAATTCTGTACTTGCTAACTGTGTGTGTCTCCCTAGAAAAAAGCAACATTTTTGGAGACTACTCAAACACGTTAGAAGTGGTATACTCATCTTTGTCAAATCCGATGATGTCACCATTCTACAAATATACCTGTGGAAAAATAAAATCCAAGTAATGTGTATAGCGTGTCATGTAAATGTGTACTGGTATATTATCATAATGTAGTTAGGAAAGAGCTTGAATTTCGCACTTGCTGACTGTGTGTCTGTGCTCCAGGTGTGTGACACAATTAGCCAATGTGGAGTGGGTTTTGATTTTTCTAGTGTTATGACATGTCACAATGATAACTATGACATATCACAATGACAACTGTATGTGCATTACACATGTAAGGTAGCTGTGGGGCAAATCCATATACATACATGTGACCTCAAGTATTTCATAGGTGGGTACTCTGCTTTCTCCATGAACGCATGTGTGATCTTTGCCAGAGCGTGCTGGCACTTTCCAGACCTTAGGTCACTTTTGTATGCTTGTGACAAGTTTAGCCACTGCAGTGATCCCCGGGCCACAGCTTCTGTTTCACATCCACTCATCACGGATTCTATAGAAGAGTGTGAGTGAGGGTTTATGCTTGAGGTATATTTGAAACCTGTTCCAAAGAAAGCAAAGTCTGGCAAAGATGACTAATCATTATAGGTGTGCAACAACCTCTGTGGATCTGCATGCAAACCCTTTATTGCTTATGTGCTCCACAGAGGGATTTCCAAAACCCTTTGGTAATGTGATTATCAAAGGAGAGATGACTTAGCACATGGCTCTATGTATACATTAGTACCTGTTCCACATTTTGGGGGCTACTACCTATGTGGTACTCTGGAGATACTTTGTTTTCTAAAAAGTTAACTATGCTTTCTTAGGCTTATAGCTTTACAGCATGAGTTTGACACCAGGTATCTAAATAAATGATACCCTTTTGGAGGATGTGTGTGTCATCTGGAGAATAAAGTATAGACCACAGTATGCATTTTCATCAAACGTGGGCAGACATATCCCTGCTGCATTTGCTTGTACCTAAGAAAGCATTATGCCAAACAGGAGTGGTCCCAGGACTGAGTGCAGGTGAATACAACTTGTTACTGGCATAGAATAGTACATGGAGGCTGCAAATGTTACTGTGTGTCCTACATCTGTGCGTCAGTTGTCAAGCCATCATCTAACAATTGTTTATGGCCAGTCTGTTGAGGTTATGTCTAATACCAGTATGTAGGATGGGTATGATATGCTGGTGAGCTATAGCTTGGCTGTGTTGACCTCCCCTCCCTCACCTATAGCCTTGTTGACTGGCTTGAAGTCTACTACGTGTAGGAGCCATGATCTGGCCTTTAGAAAACCTTAGTGGGTATGGTGCAGTGTTTGCAGGTTCATAATGTCTCTGTTAATGAGTTCCATAATGCTGTGCTCCATAGCCTTCCAGATAACATTGGTCTGGCTTATAGGGTGAGAGTTTCCAGGACCTGTTGTAGTTCTTCCCTTAATCAATTTATGTTAACATTTGCACTGGGTGTGATGAGAGTGGACAGGTTTAAGAATAAGTATATTACAGGGTCAGGCCAGGTTTGAAGGTTAGTAAACCATGCCAGATAGGCAGAATTAAGTTGGTTTGTAGGAGGGATGCAGAGTATATTGTGAAATAGATGGTAAGGATGAAGTCGCCAGGTAACAGGAAAAGAGAAATGTCTAAGATGAGGTTTATGGCTGTGGTGAGAGAGGACATGCAGGTGGATGGTGTGACAGCACAAGATGCAGAGGGCAGAAAGACATGGAAACAGATGATGTACTGTGGCAACCCCTAATGGGAGCATCCGAAAGGAGAAGAAGATGTTGTAGCTCAACCCTTGTGGACTGTGAACACCATTACTGTACATCATTCCACATGTATGTAACCTGTATAGAGGATCCATCTGGACAGAGCATTTAGGTGAGTGGTGACTTCATATGTCAGCTTGTGTATGACACAGCCAGGGACACTGTCCAGTACCATTGCCACTGTGGTGTGGACCTTGTTAAAGAGATGTTTTAACTAGAGTGTCTGTGAATCATCAGATATTACATTCTGCAGGTCTGAAAATGTGACCCTTGTATAGCGACAGGGTGGTGAAATCCACATACAAACTGTCTGACAAGGACTTGGTAATGTCAGTCAGATAAGTGTACTTTGTGACCATTTACATTAACTGTGACCCAATCTGAGATTATGAACAACAGCAAAGAAAGCTTTAGTGTTGTCTTTGGAATCATTGCCATTTTGTATTTTGAAGCTTGCCTTGTATGTTTATTGAGAGGTTGAATTTTCCCAATGATACTGACCAGAGAGGTTATCCCTTCTTCGTATGCAACTCTTTTTTGGTATAACATCACACCTTCTATTATATATTTAGTTTATGGCAGGGGTCCATGAGACTAATGCACTTTTACTGTATAAGTGAGAATTTCTTGTGTTTGTGATAGCACAGTCCATGCAACACTGTAGGTGAACAGTGTGTATTAATACAGGATTATGCAGCTGGGACAGTGTTAACCTTAGTAATGCAAACCAATGACAGATAGTAACAACAGCATCACCCACAGCACAGTGTCAACCTGTGTCATACGCACACATGTGTACTCAAGTTCCAAAATGTGTGTAGTACAATGCATACTGGCCACCAATAGAAACTATGGAGTGTTAACACTGGTCAATACAGGGCATGTCACCCTACACATGTGTCCAATATGCACGTACATGCAGACAGTGCACCTCCACCATGTTCACAAATGTACACCTGCAAACCTGTGCTGCACACACCCCGCACTTACTGTCCACTGTATAACACATGCTGATACAACTACACACATCAGCCAAGTGGCACATGGGCAAACACTGGTGTAAACAATACAACATTGCTAATTACAGCTTTAATGCATCATGCCTGCTCAGCTAAACCTTCAAGGATATCATTACACTTTACCGCTGACAACATGTTACACATTCAACCATTGCTATACATTATCAAAGTCACCCTGTGCATCAGCACCATGTTAGCCTGTTCCTGCATCAATATTACAGATGACAGGAGGTGGCACAGGTTTCATCATATGCACAGGGTGTGTTGTTGGTTTGCTAGAGGCCTACACTGAGCCATACAATCGACATGTGTGTGTGTGTGTGTTTGTGTGTGTGAGGGCCATGAGTACTGTTATGGGCCAATGTTGATGTAATGTGTGTGGGTATGTGTTTGCCCTAGGTTTCTGGTTTATGTGTGTGTGTCTGCATGCACACAGTTCCACCATGCGGCTGCCATATACGGGGATTTGTGGGACAGCTACAGACTGTACCTGGCAGGCTTTACAGATCACCATCTCTGGCCATGGAACTTGTGCCTGGCAGGGGTGCTACAGACAGTATCAGGTACTAATCCAGAATGGGTACTATCTGAAGAGGTTGACATATGTCCACTGGATCCAGGTCCCTGCTGGGACTGGCCAGAGCCACGTGCATGTAGTCTTCTAGGAAGGCCTATGGACAGCCCCCCCAAACATTGCTGGGGCTGATACTGGCACTACGGAAGTGGCTGTGACTTGCTGGACATCCGCGGTGACCTCCAGCTGCTGATGTTGCTGGCATACTTCCGCATCAATGTCTCAACCATCCCGCACTGTCCTGACACATGGATATGACATTGTGGAGGACATCCAATGTCTCACCCCAACGTCTATCAATGACTTCAGTGTAATTACATATGGCACCTGCTAGGTCATGGATACTGTCATTTACAGAGGTGTTATGAGCCCTCTGTGCCCTTAGTCCCTGTCTGGTGTACTGCTTCATTCTTGCATGTGCCTCCATGACAGCCTGGAACATGCGTGTGGTTGAAAGAGTTGTGGCAAGTCTGCCAGGGGCATGATGACCAGCAGTGCTCTGACGAGAACCCCTGGGCATCTGCCTATGTGGTACCATTCCAGACATCTGGCTATGGCTGCTGCATCCTGATACATGTGCCATAGATACCACACTGTCCTGGCCAGTGCCAACCATATACTGTCCCTCAGCTAAGGGCAATGGTGATGATGGATGTACAGGCAGTATGACTGTGTGCATGGATGGGGTAGAGACTTGTGTACTGTCAATTGGTGGCCCAACAACAGATCCTGACAAACCTGCCTGTGCCTCAACACACCTATCCTCATGATCCCTGCTGTACTGAACCAGCCCCGCCTCAGCACCTGTGAGAGGAAAACAGGAAACACACTTTAAGACCTGAACATGATGTCAGACCACATGCACACATGTGCACATATGCACATGCACACATGCACATGCACACGCACACACACACGCACATGCACACATGCACACATGCGCACATGCACACACACAAATACACTCCTCCCTAAAGCAGACACACACACACACACACACACACAAAACACCAGCAATCTCAGAACATACACAATAGCAGGTGATGGTGGGATGCAGAATCACAAGCAAAACAGCCATATCACACATGTCAGCATGCAGGACATGTGTTGCTCAACAGCATGCAGTGCAAGTGTAGACAGTCCTGTTACTAACAGTATACATGGCTTTGATGCATGTGTTTTGTTATTAGGTGATTGGCCTCCCCCTGGAACGCAATGCATACATGGACACAACATTGCTGTACAAGTATTCAAAACTCTGTAATGTACTGTGCACCATAACTCACAGGTCTACATACCATGGCTGGATGTGTATCTGTGTGTCAGGTAGGTATCCAAATGCTGATTACAGCCTCTGTGTCTTTAGCAAATCATTGTGGACACAGTTTTAGCACATGCACGATGAGTATTCACACAACATCATCAGTGGTGCATGTATAATCGATGGAATACCATCTGTCCACATACCCAATGTACAGTAGTTATGGTGAGTGTAGATCATATTGTGGACATGCCAGTGTCATCCATGACATGGCATGCTAAAACACAACTGAATATTTAAACATCACACATACCCAATGTGTGTCATATGACCTAGCCACTCAATAGCATCACAAGACATATATGTGTCAGTTGTGCAAATGGTGATTGGTATGTATATTGTTTAGAGGTGCATATGTTTGCACACACACAACATTGAGGTGTATAGCAATGAAAGCTATGTGTAGTACTGTGGTTACAATAATTGGATGGGGTATAGTACCATAGGCCATCATCATGAAGCATCATGTGGTCACTCAAGGCTACAAATGTTTCCCAAACCAGCACTAATCATGCTGTACTAGAACTGTACTACCTTGACTACATTCACCATTTCACAACCAGTTGTTACATCTTCTAACTACACACTCCACATCTCACATATGCATGATCTACCAATACAGATAACAATAGTCTACAGATATGCCATGTTATCTGCATGCTCCATGTGTGCTTGCTGGCTGGCTCCAACCTCCATCATGGTGTATGTCTGCTGCTGTTTTTATTGGGCAGGTGCCATGAGGCTCAGGAGCAGCTCCTCCACTCTGGTGAAGGGGGGGGGTGGATATTAACACCACCTCCTGTTGCAAGCTGTTGTCTCCACACATCAGAAGCATGCTAATGGACATGTCTGAGTATATCACCGCAGTGGTGGCGTACCTACTCATATGTCCAGTTATGAAGGCCTACCTCATTTACCCTCCAGACAAAATCTTGTCACATTGCAGTACGCTCCTGCTGGTTCTAGCTGGTTGGTGAGAACATTAGACTGTAGTGCTGAATCATACAGCTAGTAATGATCTCATCTTCAGCACTACTATGGCTGGGATTTCTGTGATGTGCCATGATCCCTGGAAGATAAAGACAAAATATGTCTGAGCAAGTCATATGGCACACTTAACATTATAGAGTATAGATATCAATGAACTGCCATATATAGCAACCTATTAGCTAACTGAGAGTGAAACACTTTAACTACCACTTATCACTGCTCACCCCACAACTGCTTGAAAGTGCCTGGCTCACTCTATCTAATGAACCATGTTCTGCACAGCAACAAAATAAAATCCCTATATAAGACTATACAAGAGTACCTGGCACACTGTATGCAACACAATGCACCACCTAGCCACAGCAGATATACATCAAGCTGATGTGTAAAGAAATATGTCATCCATCACAATGCGTGTAAGGTCCAGTAAATGTATTACTATTATACCACATAACTTGTTAATGGCAAACCCGTGGCCAAAATATATGCACAATTGGGAATATAGGTCGCATACTGCTGTAGTCCACTATAAATGTTGCTAGATACGCAGTTATATGTTTTACCACCCATATGACAGAGGACATATTACAGACGTACCCACACACACATCAGACATAATTACAGGACAAAAAGGTATGGCAACCCAGATAAGACTTACATGTGTACTATACAGTACTGTATGTCAGTACTTACAAAACCTTAATCTTGAGGAATGTAATCTGTGATGAATACAGGGACCACACAAAACAGTGGATGCAAGCAATGTGGACATACACCATACTTTGCTGTACAGGCCCAGAGCTTCAAGTAGTACTACAGTACACACAGGATTTGGATTCAACATCAGTACCAATCAATAATCATAGATGTAGTGCTTTAGCCTCCAATGACACACCCCAGTTAAAACCAAGGGACTTAATCGCACTGTATGCCATAGCACTTTTTCTGCCTAGCAACAGAATACACAGCTTTTGCTGTGATCAAAGCAAGGACCTATAATACCATGACATAAACAGTTTCCTACTAAGCTATCCCACAAATACATATCTTTGCGTATTCACAAACACATTGACCACCACAGTCAGTCAACAGTACAGAGAATCTATTGCAACAAGTAGATGTAGGTGTGTATGCGTATATATGACTCTCTCTCTCTCTCTCTCTCTATATATATATATATATATATATATATATATATATATATATATATATACATATACACATCCATTGGTGTACATATACATATACATGTAGGCAGCTATACATTTCACCTTTCATAGTGGGACTATCAGTTATACAAAGGATGTGAGGTGTACAGTAATGTAATAATATCGCACAGTCTTGTGATAAATGCATTGAAAGTGTTCACAGCCCAGGTAGCTTTAGCAGGCCTCACTGGCTTCAACATTGCAAACTGAACACACCACCGACACTGTTTAACCACCACATGTCATATACCAGCACTGTATGCTGTCTTGTTTGTCACACACTAAAACCTACATACAAATATGAGCATACTAACCTTCACCAACATATATATCTCCACCCTTCACAAACAATTGCAATATGCCCCCTGCTCTATGCACATATATAGATGTGAATATATATGACACATATATAATTCTCCGTATGTGTGTGGCATACACACACAAGGTCCACACTGTTGTAAGTCCCTGGACCTCACGGCTGAAGTGTTGGGCCTTGCTGCAACACAAACAGGTGTCACATGTGAACACACACTAACATTAGAGGGGGTATATATAGCTACAAATGCTAGATAAGCATACTAGACTGCTACAGCAGCTGCCAATGCTAAGGTACACTTTAATATGACGATCATGCATGTGTTGCTCTGTCACACCCATGTTTATATAATGGTAGCGCTAATCCCCCCAACAGCCATTGGCCACACTACTGTACAGAACACAGATAACATGGATCAGATCTTTGACATTTAATGCTGAGCTACACATTTCACAGATATGTCCCACTGCCCACAGGTACACACTGTATTGTCCATAGCAGTAGTTAAGCAGGACATCTGTGCATAGATAAGTACTGCTGCAACATATAAATGGTTCACATTATGTAGACTACTCTTCAAAAACATCTACTACATGCCAGTAAATACATATGTGTCACATACCTTTCCTTTTTATGATTTGGTATTATTTATTTTTCTTTTGCCTTTTCTCTGTCTCTCTCTCTCTCTCTATCTCTCACTCTGTCAGTCTCTGCAATAGAGTGATTGAGTTTGTTGGCAGCGATTGCAGCCTGCTTTTGTAGGTATTTGCACATGAACATGTGATGGCCTCTGCACCAATTAGTGGCCACCATTTGCTAATTGCATGCAGCCTGCTGTGTAGTAATTGCAGTAATCATAGTCATAGCAACCCAGTACTATAAATTGCTAACTCAGGTAGGCGTGGCCCTTTCAGCTTTCCAAGATGGAGATCATCCTTGTTTGCTGTGGACATCATTGTTTAAGACAGAAGGTTGGTATAGTTCTTATATCAGAAGCCAGGGGTGTAGCCAGTGATTTACATTTTGTACTCAAACCTAAATGTTGCTACTTCCAGTACACACTTGTCAGTGTAGAAATGTACTCACCCCTCAAAATGCTAACCCAAGATACATGGGAGGATGTATTTTCTTTTCAAATTTTACAATTAACTGCCATACAAAGCTAGTTATTGAGATGTATTCCTTTGGCACAAGAATTGTTTGTGAACTGCTATACTGTGAATATTAATTTACTCAGTTCTAAACAGTTTGTGCTTTTTTAGTGTTGACATTAGTACAAGCTGCTCAAGAAAATTGGACACATTTCAGTACTGTGAGTATGCTTACCTACATCCTTGGTAGACCCAGCACACACAGGTATATTCTACATTTGGGTAGGGGTGCAGAAGTACAGAGAGCGTACGTATTATTGTGTGAATTTTATCTTGCTGGACTTACAGGGTTGCTGTGTACATGTTAGTTTATCAAGGCAAGTAGTCTGTTTGCGTAACTCCCAACTGTGGACATATCCACATGGTAGACAGAGATTAGCCTGCTATTCTTTGTCTGTGCACCACACAGGCCTTTTCAGCGCTAGAGCAATGGCATTGTTACAGTTGGTTGCTACCAGTACATGGCTACATCCTTTTGTATTTCAGTGTTGTATTCCTACATAAGGGTATGCTTCCGGAACTCCTTCCAAAGCTATTTGCACAGTGTGTAACAGAAAGGCTGATATGCCTCTGTGTTTCTGCCTCTGCCAGACCTCTCAAACACTCAGGTACATATTTGAACAGACTCAGGAAAAAGTAGAGAAAAAGTCAGGGACACATTTAAAATATTAGTGCCATTAAGTTGAGACTTTGAGAGAACCAGAGCATATGGATTAATACACCTTTTCTGAAGTAAAAGAAGTGTCTAACTCTTAATTATTGTCATTACTCATTACGTGTAATTCACCACCTTTCTGGCCAAAGTCAGTAGTTTTCGGAGGGATTCAGAGAGACAGAGCTAAATTTTGATTCAAAATCAGGGACATCCCTGAAAATTAGGGACAGTTGGGAGGTATGGCCTCTGCCCTAAACAGATATGGCAGTGTTTGTCCTGCCATGATACTGTGTGGGGGTTGTAAAGTGATGGTGTAACATTATTTCCTGCTAGAATGGCTGCTTCTCTTATCACAGTCATGTAATGTAATCCCACAACAACTGTTGGTAAAGATACACAGAACAAGTTGTGTGGTATGGCATTCCTATTTTTCCTTTGCATTCATTCATTCTGATGCATGATATATTTATTTCAGCACCAACTTGTATATCTACCATGGCTTAGTGATACTTCATGCAGTGTAGTGTGTACAAGGTCCGGGATTTGAGACTGACAGAGGTGTTTTATTTTGCTGTTGAACAGAACACGGGCCCTCACATACAGAGTGACTAAGGCACTTTTAAGCAGTTGTAAGCGGGTTTGTGTGGGTTTGCATGATGCTTAGCAATGCTTATCTAAGTGCAAACAAGTGCACACTCGCACAAACCCGCTAACTATTGCTTAATAGTGCTTACTCCCGCTAACCCCATGCTCATTTCTATGAAAGAAAAGAAAAATGGGGAGATAGGAAAGTGGTAAAAAAGGGGCACAAGGAGGGAAAGACAGTAGGGAAAATAGCTCTGGATGTGCAGGACGGGTGTAGGAAAGGTCCATAGCTGCCCATTTCTTTAACAGCAACAGTTGTGCATATGGAATAAATTTGGAGGTAAATATGAAACCTTCAACCCTTGAGAGAGGGGTGAGGACAACAACATATGTTGTAATGCCAATTAAATTACATTTTATGTGTCCAGGGGACATGTGTACAAAATGAGCAGTTATGTACGGGGCGTCATTTTTTTTTGAGAGCAGATTGCCCTTTTTTTCAGGTGAGAGTGGAATGTGGGGTACGGGAAGTAGGTATATTTAGGGAGGTAGGTTGGGGAGGTAAACAGACAAGACAAACAAGATGCGTACAGGGGCGGAATATGACACATGTAATGGGTGAACACCATTGACGGGGAGGGATGTTTGGAAATCGCAAGCCTATGAGCCCACAGATGGCAACAGTGGAACTGAGATCCCCACCCATGGGCAGTCACCACTGCACTTTCACAACCCAGAGGGTGGCTGAGCTGAGGGCTGTGTAGGAGGGGCAGGCTGACCCGGGAGTTGCACCACTCGTGCCTCACGCTGGCGTAGAGTTTCTGCAACAGAATGCTCGATCTGTCTATGCACCACAGCCCGGACCGTTCAAATGGAGATAGGTGGCCCTCCTCCGCCCATGCTTGCACAGGGGGGCTGAGCCCCATCCCCTGCAGCACTTCCACCAAAAGTTGGCATATGGCCAATGGAGAAGGAGGTCCCAGGCTGGGCACCGGACCTGCTGGTGCCAGGTGCCATGGCCAGCTGAGGTGGGACAGGTGGGTCCGCTGGGATCGGCCTTCCCATACAAACTATGTTTTGGAGAATTTAATAAAGATATGGGTTAGTAACAGTCAACAGCATTCCCAGTTAGTTATAACAGCATGCAGAAGTATTCCTATTAACCCAACACACCAGAGTTTCAACAGTTGAAAAGCAAGCATAACACATGCATATATACAACAATAGTGGACATTACAACAGCATGCAGGTTTAATTGATGGCAACAGGCCACCAATTTTGTGGTATTTGAACAGGGCACATGCATATAAATAAATGCAAATATTTATAAACCAATAGGACATATGTCCCAACAAATGTTTTGAGATTAGTCATACCCATTGAGGTGTGGAATTGAATTTTTTATGTACATACAGTAGGGTGGAAAAAGATAGCTCAATTAACAACTTATATATCCTTCTAGTTTACACTACATTCCTATTAACTGCAGTTATATGTCCCTTACATGTATTATTACACTACCCAATGTCCTTCTATTGTGTAATTGAATTTTGCTCGATCATTATATACATGAGCTGTATCTGACATACAAACTGTTCAGGATGCAGATGTTGCTGCTACATATTTTGAGAGTTGCTCACACACATTACAGCTGAGATGGTACACTGACAGCTCTACTTTCATATAATTATCTAGATATGTTCAGGTGAAATTATCAGTTATATGTGAACAGCTCCCTACATTTCTGGCAGCACACTGATATTTCTGGGGAACACAATACCAAGCTAGTCATGTGCCAGATTAACCTGTACATGCTGGGCATGAACCAACAGTTGAGGGCTGTAAATATGCATAAAAGCTTCTGGCACTCCCTTCATCCACTTTATATGGGCCTACCCAAGTGTGGGTTAACACTGCTTAATACAACAGTACTATTTCTAAAATGCAACAGTACAACAACATATCAAAGAAAATCACACAGATGCATTCCAGGAATTATACCTTTATTAAAGAATTATTACAGCTTTATTTATTGGGTTAAAACACTTTATTTGAAGGCTCTCTCATTTATTTTATATAACAGTACATGCAGAATAATTATTAAATAATTATTATACCTTTATTTATTGGGTTAAAACACTTTTTTGAAGGCTCTCTCATTTATTTTATATAACAGTACATGCAGAATAATTACTAACCTGCTTGGTGACGCAGCCTTTGCCGCCTGTCTTCATGGGCTTGCTGATTCATAGCCCATATACCTGCAGCTGTGAAGTAAAAGCAGTGATATTGAGATATACCTATCCATAGTATAGACAAGCATAGCAATTCTTAACTAATTAATACAATGGCTACTTACTCAGTACTGGAGCATTTGCCATCCCACGGGCCACCTGGATCCACTGGTCCAGTTGATCCTCCTTATGTTGCTTAGGTCAGAGTAATGGTGCCTGACCTGCTCACCAGTCCAAGGAATGCCAGTGGCACTGGTGAGATCATGAGCTAGACAGTTCCAGGCCTCTGTTTTGTATTGGGTGCCCTGGTACTGGCCCCACAGGAGTCTTTCCTCATGATTGTGGACAAGGAGCCAAACCATTACTTTGGTCTCCTCAAAGTCCCAATGTCGCGCTCAAAATTGAGTGCCTTCTCCAACACCAGCCATGCTGACTGCAGAAGGGAGCTACAACCAGTTATGGCAAGTATTCCTGCCTGTGGAGCTTAAATATGCCTCATTTCCTGCACTTATTTGTGATTGGCCAGTTTTGAAATAACTCAGCTGTAGGCACACCTGCTTAGCTGATGTTAGCAATGTTTAATATTCCTTTGATAGATATGTGTCTGTTGAAAGTACATGGTTATGAAATGCTGTCATGGCTTAGTGGTTATGTACTGTGACTATAATGCACAGTATCCCGAGTTCGAGCCCTGTCACTGTTTTGTATTTTCCTACTGGCCAGACCTGAATGGTTAAGGTACAGTAAAGGAGGTGTGGCCGTGTTTAGCTGACTTTGCTCAACTTTGCCTGACTTTGCTCAGCATTGCTCGACGTTGCCCAACGTTGAGCTGGTTAGCATGGTGCACAGCTATGCGCAAACATATTCTGTTTGCACTAGTTTGCACGATGTGCAGCTCCGAGCAAAGATATTGCACTAGTTAACGCAGTGCTCAGCTACGAGCAATTAAATATAAATATGCTCAGTACTGGTAAAATATGCTTAGCAGTGCTTTACATTGCTTGAAATAAGTTACTCATGCATCAGTATGCATAACCATTTCACCTTCCTATACATATATATATATAAAATTCGTTCACTACTGCATATAACATTTCAATGCTTTTTACAAAACTTTAAATAATACATGTCAGGAAATATTTTTGCATAAAGATTTCCAACAGAAAATGAAAAGTGTAGTGGTGGGACTCGAACTGGGAATGCCTCCTCTTTGTGTGAAGGCTCTGACCACTACACTATCGCTATTTTGCTTAATTTGCATATATTTTTCTTATTATCCTCTTCGGTGTCTAAACTGCTAACTGCAGCTAAGCAATGGGCAAACCCGCACAAACACGCGCAAATATGGGCTTTTACTTTTTATATTTGTACGGGGTTTACTATATGGGGGAGTGTAATGTTAGAATGTACACATGTGAGCGGACTCGCTCATGTAACTAGACATTTCCAGAGTTTCAAGCTTGCAGGGGCGTGGATTTTTGGACTGATTGGCAGTCTGACACACCCCCTACACTCGTCCATGCTCCATGTTAGTTTTAGAGTTGAGGCAGTGTGCCCTCATTAATATGCATGGCACACTGTCATCTTACTCTTGGAGTGGCTCTTCCGTGTAAGACTAATTTAGTCTTACACAGAAGATTAGTGAATCCTGGGGGCTGTCTCTGTCTTCTACTTTCATGTCATATGTGCATGTGTATTGCAATATTTGTTGAAATATATGCCTCATCAGCAAACTTACTAGGCAAAATGTCACTGAATCCTGGGCATGTATTTATAGATTCTGTATTTTTGATTAGAAACTGCTTATTGAAAAATAAATTTTGCAAACTGGAATCTTTAGAAATGAACAAGTGAGTATTTAAAGTATTTATTATGTTCTTTGTCATACTAATGGCACTGAGATCAGTACCATAGGAAAAGTGGGGCAAATGGGCCTCTAACATATGCACCAACATCTAGGGGGCACCAAATCTTAAAGATATAAAAAAATGTAACTTAGTTTACATTCTATCTAATAAGTGATCAACATTTTTAATCATTTTTTTAAGTTAGGGTAATAGGGCCCAAATAGGTATGCTTCCACAATTCTTTTTCAAATGAACAAATGGGAAACCATAAGTTCTGACAGTCAGATAAAAGTAAGATTTTATTTTATTATTATTGCTATTAGCCCAAATACTTATAACTTTGTAGTGTCTTCTTTGAGCAATAAAAGTTCAATGAAAAGTTCAATGAAAATTTGTACAATTGATAGTGTGGAAAAGAAAATTATGAGTTACATGACTGACAAATTACACAACACATTTCCTATAAAAATTTGGAGCTTAGGGACCATAGTGTCAGTAGGTTTTGTAAGACATCATGTAGTAAAAGTGGTTTGAAGCCTGGGAAAAGTGCCACCACATGCTTTCTCTACAGATTCAAATGCCTTTTCCAGTGGAGTAGGAAATATATCCTCCTAGGCCTATTAGAATAAAGCTGTTTTGGGTTTACTCAAATTTCTAACCAAATGATGCCCCTGTCCATGTCAGTGTACAAGTGACAAAAACACAACACAATTTATAAAGAATTCAAAACTACATCTCTGCAAAAATTAAATACATCTAGCATTTTCTGTTATTATACATCTAGCATTTTCTGTTATTACCACTGGAATGCTATGAGTGTCTCTGAACATGATTTTGGTTTGCCTAGTATTTTAAACCACCAGAAATGTTTTTTTTTTCTACCAGCCATTCTAAAAATGCTAAATAAAGCATTACTTTTCATACCATGTGTGAGATGGACTAAACAATTTGGAAGTATTGAGTGTAGCTGTTCATTTTGCACATATGCTTCCCTGTACCTCCCTCCCATTCATTTTCCCATTTGGTGAGGTATGTAGGTTACATTCAGTAACTTGCCGAGTAATAAGGTTGAACTGGTGTCTTTAGGAGCAATGCCTTCAGGAAATGGCATCGGTACATTCTATAGTGAAGGCATAAGTCACATGGGTATATAAACTTAAATAATTTGAGCTATACCTGTACAGGAAATCATGCAGATCTCTGCATTTGTTCATTAAAGTTCGTGGAAATATATATTAACTTTAAATATAATATTATGTGAAAAGCTCAGTAACAGGGCCCACAGAGTCACAAGTAAGGGTGGTACACAATCACACATACAGATGCATTTCTAATTCATAATATAAACCTCACTCAAAGACCCAAATCAACATGGGATTAGTTTGTTAAATATTGCAGCTCTAACAATATGCCTCAGCAATTTCCACTTTCCTACAGTTGTTAGTCTTCAGTCTTAGTCTTTAAATACATGCAAAGCCAAGCCATCCATTGCTGTGATCAACCAGTGGAAGTTCCTGATCTGAGTACTAAACTTCATTCTTAACTAGCATCCGCGGGCTAGACTTCTGAAAAAAGGACTGTTGCACTAGAGTACAGATACCTGTAACAACAGGCAATCATCTTATGTGTTAAAAATTACCTCTGCAAAAGGTACATTAAAATGTCAGCTGAAATGGCTTGTTAAAGTGATACATTCTGATGGGCACATTACGATCCATGTGGAAAAAGCAACATCTGAAGTTTCTGTTATGGCAACAAAATGAAGTCTTGTACCTGGGGACATTAACAAGCTACTGCCAGTGTGGTGAAGTTTTATAGAAATAAATGCAGCGAGTGACAAGCATGGTCTTATGACATAGTTTGAATCAGCTTTTAATGTGGAGTGCTCTTCATAAGCATTTGGCAGAACTGCATCGTGTTTATTTTACAAATAGGGAAACCGTACATCTCAAATTTCTATAACTGTCTGGAATTCACAAGAGATTTCAAATTCAGAAGATGTATCACTTCAAGGGCTTCAAAAGTAACTCAAATGCACACATTTCTCCTACATAAATTACTTAACCATGTGTTTGATATTCTACACTACACCATTGCTTAGTCAACTTCTGTCCACCAGTGTGGTTATGACTGGCACTAGCCACATCTGAAAATGTATAAATGCATCTCATCACTTCAAGTAGCTCAAAATTTTGTGATCTTGAGAAGACTGAATCGGTTGTCAGTCTATAACGTATGACTGTGGTGATATCACAGTGAACTGATCACAGAAATCTGTCTTCTGTTACACTCGACGTCAAGGGCTCCTTTAGGAAAATGTATTACACTCCTGCATTCATGCAGCCTTGTTATGATTCTATTTGTCTAGTTCAGAGTCACAGATGGACTCCATTTTGTAATCCTGAAACTCATAAGGGCCAAAAAAGTCCAAAATTGCAGTGGAACTGTGAATGCCCAATGTCAGTGGTCACCTTTAAAGTTGCTGTCTTTTTAGAAGGCAAGTCCCTTGCTCCCCTAATGTGGGTGACAAATCCTCCACAGCACCCAGACTTGTAAATACCAACTCTGAGATCACCATACCTCTGATAAAAGGGACTATTGTGATAAATGGCAATCTCAGACTTGGTACATCTAAGTCTGCATTTTTCAGTCATTCAGTCTCTCTATTCTGGGACCTGCAGTTTTG
The DNA here is from genome assembly GCF_019279795.1 of Protopterus annectens. Lineage (NCBI taxonomy): Eukaryota > Metazoa > Chordata > Ceratodontiformes > Protopteridae > Protopterus > Protopterus annectens. The sequence goes on from NC_056751.1 coordinate 203,911,678, forward strand.
AGTCTTGGACAGATGGTTACCTCATCTGCCTATTTTTCAGCAGTGTCCATGGAGCATGTCAGGCACTCCATAAGAACACAGTATAGGCAGTTATCTTAAACATGTCAGTTTCAATATGCTCATATCATACAGGTCCCAAGAACACATATAAGACATTTTCTGTAAATGTGTCAGGCTGTTGATATGGACATATCTTTTAGCTCTTATGTTACTTTGGGTAGTTCCGTTGAGCACATGCCACCCAGCTACCATGAACACATATCATACAATTAGCATGAATGTATTGTCTTCCAGTTTCCATGACCATACAATGAATGCCCTACACTTTAATATGTTCATCTTTGCATATCGTAACTTCATAATCATGGATATTTCATTTTGCCACATCTCAAGTGTCACAGTACTCAGAAAGATACCAAAATTCCTTATTAATTAATGCTCCATTTGATTTGAAGCTACCTTCAAATTAAATCCACATTATTATAATTAGCAACTTACATTCATTTCACTGGTTCAGATCTGCAAAATGCACTGCTTATATTTTCCTGTCATTCCACTAACTCCTAATTTCATTTTGCAAGTAACAATTACAGATTATTTATTTTTTTAAGGAATGGGATAGCGTGGCAACCTACATTTATTGGAATGTCTACTAGAAGTAGGAGAGGAACTGGATTAATTCAGTAGTATGTAATGCAGGTAGCCAGTATTTCAGTAGTTTTTAATTTCCTTAATACTTGCTTCAGACATAGTGTAGTATAAAGTCAATTTGGATATTTTTAGTTTGCTTAAGAAATATAGGTCAAATGCCATAGATTTATAAATTTGCATAGTCATAGCACTGTTTAAATTGATTTGGATATTTTTAGTTTACTTAAGAAATATATGGTTGGATTTATGCTAAATGTCCCATTGGCTTGAAGCGTCCAGCTATTGTTCATAAATTTGCATTGTATGCGATTAGTTGTAACTAATGCTGAGCAGGCAAAGTTTGTGAAATGTCTCAATACGTTAACCTCATGGCTGCAACAATTCATAGGCTGAAAGCATGAATCTGCAAAGCACTGCAGGCCATACAATGTTTAAAATCCCTGATGTATGTTTCACTGTTAGCGCCAAAATTAAATTGTCATATGTAAATTACCAAGATAACAGAGATGCAGAAGTGTAGATTCCTGCCAAGTGGTTAGATTTGGAATATTGGAAATCAGAGAAAGTAGACTCCTTATATTTCCAGGAGGAAAAATCTCATGGCTGGTGCATTATCATTCACCATACTTATCAACCTCTTAGATTAAGAAATCTGGGCAATGTGTAAAATAATGGTTGGAGACAAAGGCTCAAAAATAGGAACAGATTTTATATACTGTACTTATAAACTTAGAACATTTAAGTGCAACAGAATTTGTGTTTGAATTTACAGCATTTTCTGAAGGATATAAAGTCCGAAACTCAAATGTATTTTATTTTGTGACTTCAGTCTTCAGTGATAAACCAAAAAACACATTTTATGAGGAACAGGACACAAATATTAGGCAAAAGTCTGGACTTTCTATGAGAATCTGGACTGTTGAGAGGTATGGCTTTCACCATGCACGCTATACAATCTGTTGTCAGTTCCTAAATTATTGCATACATGAGATCATAGATGTTGCCAACACCTTAGTATAGCCGAGGTTGGCTTATGTCACAGGTGCCGTGCTTTCATTGAGAGGTTGCAGGACTCAGAACATAAGGAAATGGTGATTTTTCACATTCTTTATAAAATTTCCTTTTGCATGAGTTTGCATTCTTAGAGGTAGTATACATAGAGATACTAGGTATGGAAGCAGAAGCCCGACATCAGCAGGTGCTGAAATGGCAGTCCCTCCCCACAAAAATGATTTCTTTTTACTGGTTTGTGCTGTTTTATCAATGGTTTGATATCACTGTGATAACTTAGATATGTATACTGCAGCTGAAATATTTTGCATCTCATTTAAGGGAGACATGCTGTTTCATAGTAAAGCATTTATGGAGGACTGATTTTTTTCTTTAGTAATCTGTAGTTCAGGTTGTTCCTAAGATGTGCTGTGTCAGCTGAGGATCCATTTCTCATCTATTCATTAGACCGACCATTTTGACCTTTAAGAAAAACAAAGTAGAAGGAAAGAGTCGAGATGGTAAAAATGACCAGCTTATATTCCATAAGCAATAGAGCACCACTTGATTGTAGACTCTTGACAACAGCATAATAATTATACATTAAGGGATTACTGTGTAAATTGTATGGTAAAATAATATAATGGTAAAGTATTTTGATGTATGCTAAAAAGTTTCACTTTCTGATTTTTCTAGAGTGGAAAATATTGTGACTTTTGTTTAATGAAATTTTAGGCAGAAGGAAGAAGCACTCGGATAGCTCTAGACAAGTGAAATGACATTCAGAGCCTTGTAAAGGTAGTTTGAATGTTTCCTCCCAAGAGACATTCACTTGAGCAGAATTTGTCTCTTTATGTTATAGATGCTTTTTTTCCCTCCTAACTAGTACAGACTGAACTTGTAAGGGAGTAAGTGTGTAACAGTTCTTTGAGCTACACACAAGATCAAAAGAATTTTAAAAGAAGTTTCATTTTAGTTTTCCACGTTTCTTTGATCTTCTGTAATTCAGAGTTAGTGTTTGATGCGGGTGCAATTATGTGGTCATTGACCCAAATCTGCTATTTAACCTATGGCTTCATGCAGGCAGTAATCAATATCTGCCTCTGTTCAGATAACAGTTTTCCACTGTATATGCAAAGCTCCAATGGATAAATCAGATTCTTTTCAGAAATGAACACTAAGGAACATGTTTAAGAATTCAGAATCCTTTTTCTAGCATAACAGATGATGTTACAGCCTTTGAGTGCATGATAATTATTTCTGAATAGTTGTAAGGATAATCTAAAACTTATTTTCTTGTGAAAATCTCCATGACACATATGTCTGCAGCTCACTGCTAGTGTATGGTAGAAGAATTCATCAAGGCATGTTCTCTGTGACACAATATGATGCTCTTTTAAAAAAATCAGACTTAGTTATGCAAACAACATTGATATACTTACGGCTATTGAATCCCACAATGATCATCACATTGGGAACATACTTGATATACAGCAATATGACCATTTTCAAGCTTTGTGATGACACTTCTTTGCAGTATAATAGCAAGCGCTGTTATGTAATGCCACCCACTCATTTTTGATTTCTGATGGTTGTTGCGTCTTTCGGCTTTTCCCGGTTAGGGGTCACCACAGCGGAACTCCGGTCCGCTAATGATCGGCAGTATATTTTTACGTGCCGAGTTGCCGGCCCTGACGCACAACCTTCAACGAAGGAACACACATTCATGCATGTCTCCACACAGAAGACGCTCTAGCTGAGAATCAAACAGGACAACATCTTAACTGTGAGGTGACACCACCACCGCAGTTTCTTTTGGTATCTTAAAAACATTTTGTGAAGAAATGTTAAGTATCTCTTATTCTATGTGTGTATATGTATATGTGTGTGTGTGTATATATATATATATATATATATATATATATATATATATATATATGTAAAATTTATTTATTTGTGTGAATGTGTGCGAGTGTATGTGTATGTTTTGAGAGAGACAGACAGAGACAGAGGCAGATACAGATAGATATAGATATAACAAGGAAGAAATGGCTTTACATATAGATATTTATTTTCTAAAAAGGAACAATAAGTATTAAGGGTCCAGATGACATACACCTGTCCATGTATTCCATACATGGAACAAGAAAACTAGTGCTAAACTTATCCTGCCTCATGACAGTTGCCAAACGTTTACATAGATTTGCTAACATGTGCTGATTAGATGATCTAGAAACATACAACTGCTCTACCTAATTTCTATTTATTCTGTCTTATACACACACCTAAAATGAACTCTTCTCAACCATAAACTAGATAAGTGGTATTCATACATGTATAGATGGTGTTAATTTCTAAATAACGTTTTCTATTAAATACATGCTCATACATCAATGTCACTGTAGCTGTTACAGTTAACAGCATACCTGTTGCCCTATCACAATGCTTTATTAGTGTCAGTGGGTCAGAAAACAGCACACTCAAATAGGATTCTTTGCAGATCAGAAAGGTGAGAGTTCTACTTGCAAACAAGGTGTTTGGGTTCAAGCTTCAGTTCTGATATAGGCATACTGTGCATGGAATGATGTAATAAGTGAAGGTTGCATCTGTATGAGTTGATGGTAGCATGCTGAATGTTAAAGATCCTGTATGACTTATCAAAAGTGCAGGGGGCAGTTCATTTAAATGTTAAATATAAATCAAATGACTTATCTTCTTTACCAGGAAATACTTTTGTATATAACCACAAGTTCTGATATATCATAGCAATATTCCACTATATTTTTATTATTTTTATACTTAATTTTTTTTAATTCTTATTTCACACACAGCTTGACTTAGACCAAAGAGGCCACACATGTTTATTGCATTTTATTCTAGCAGACATTACCTCACCAATTATCTTATTCTAATATTGGGTTAATTCATAGTTTGTCATGAGTACATAACCATAAAAAAACTCGTATATGAAGAGGGATTTTATTACCATTATCTGCCTTTTTTACATTTACTTATATTTTTACCTCATTTTTCTGCTAATGGATCAATGTAATAAAAATGTTTTCTAATTCGACTACTTCTTTTCTGTCTTCCATCATTCTGTATTTCCTGTGGGTTATCTGAATTTTCTATTGTACATGTTTTATCCATGTTATCTTTTCATTTCATTTACATTTTACTGATGTGACTTGTGTACATTACTGCCATCTCCCATCCCTTTCCAATATCTGAATACGCCACTTCTATTCTCTTGTCTTTCAAACTGAAATACACACACACGCGCGCGCGCGCACACACACACACACACACACACACACACACACATGCACACATGCACTCACACACACACACACACACACACATACACACACACACACACACACACACACACACAAACACACACACATGTGCATGCCTAAACTACGTTCTTCCAGTTTTTAAGGAAAATGTTCATCTTAATTTAGTTTAAGGACAGTATTCATAGTCAGTAGTGCACATGTGTGAAGATATTAAGTGACAAGTGCAGATACGCAAAGCAAAGCCAGTTACACCAGTTTGTAGTGTATCCAAATGTAGATATGCAAATGAGCAGATAATGAGATGGTAATGAGAAGTGATGTAAATATTAATCTAATTAAGACTGTTTAATGCCAGCTGCAATTCATAGTCAGTTTTTCCCGCTTTGCCACACTTGTCGCAGATGTTTTATAAAAAAGGACTCATAGTTGCAACTGATGAAAATGCTATCTTTTTCTGTGAGCTTTGCTATTTCTAGGTCAGAGTTGCATGTCAAGGCAGGCCAAAACTAGTTTGTGCCCTGCAGCACTTGCCTACCAAGAAGGAGGAAATATAGGCAAAGGATTACTCATAACTTTGACAATCAGGAAATTGTTGATGGGTTTAGAGTGGACAGGAAAATAGAAGGGTCTTAGTGGGCATATTTGACCCCTATAGGGACATTGGAGAAATGTGTGGACTTTCAGATCCTGTGGACACCAAAGTATGTATATCCCTCACTATAATTACTATGGGGGACATCCAGAGACAGTCTGGGGACACCTTGGGGATCTGACAGGCTTCTTCTTTGAGGATACTGAAGGAGTTCCTGGCTGTAGTCTTGGCTCATATTAATCAGTACATCAATTTCCAGATATCACTTTAGGACCAAGCTTGGAGTATGCATGTCTTTTCCTGGTCCACAGTGGTATTGCAATAATAAGGGCTTCCATACCATCAACTGCCAGGTAGTGTGTGATGCATGAGAGTGTATCACAAGAGTCTCTGATCAGCATCCTGGCAGTGCACATAATTCTCACACCTGGAACAATAGCTCACTTTACCACCTCTTCCTGCATGGTAAGATGCCCAGTGATCATCTTGTTGGTAAGTTTAAACTGTTCTTTTTTTTTCATGTAAGAGGATGCCAGATATCCACTGAAGCCATGGCTCATGACTCCAGTGAGAAATCCATCTGGAGGAGTGGAGGAGAACACATCCTTGTCTTAAACCCATATTGTGATTGAGAGGGTGTTTGGTCTTCTGAAGAACCATTTCAGGTACCTGAACAAGGCTAGAGGTGCCCGAAGTATGACCCAACTACTATGTTTAGGATGTTCACTGCCTGTTGCATTCTGCATAATATGATTATGCACTGGTCTGGTGGTGAAGTGCCAATGCTGTCACTGCAGCTCCCACTTCTATATCCATAACTAATGATGACCAGCCAGAAACAGTTGTAAGGGACATGCAGGGTCATGCATGGTATGTGGCTGCACAGGTTAAGAGATGGTGTCTAGTACAGACCTATGGAACAGGACATTCAGGCTAGTGTTTCCTTTGTTTAAAACACACACACACACACACACACACACACACACACACACACACACACACACACACACACACACACACACACACACACACACACACACACACACACACACACACACACACACACACACACACACAGCATAATTGATGCATCCAGTGATATCTGCGGGCTACACTGTGTGGTTGCATGGTCTATTGTCACTGTTCATTTCACATTCTTTCTCATTTTAAAATACTTTTTCTTTATTACTAGCTGTTTGTCTGAGTGCTCACTGATTCTTGTGCAGTGATACTGAAAGGCAGCAAATCAATAAAAAAGTCAACAACTGCATATGTTGTATTTAACAGATTTTTAAAAATTATTTATTTAGTATTCAATAGAAAATGGTACTGTCAGCAATGAAAAATGTAACTTTCATTGTCATTTTATCTGTAAAGAATTGTGTTGTACTGCACATCAGATTTCTTTCTTACTGTCATTTAAAATATTAATGAAGTCAGAATCTTCCTTCATCTGTGCAATGATCAGGTATCTCAACAGATGTGCATACACTTCCCTCCTCCTCACAACACAATTGCAGTTAAACACAAATGTACAAGACTGCAAGTTCAGAATATGGTGAAAGTAATAGCTGGAAAGGGAATGAGCGTGGCCTAATGGTTATGGTGTTTCCCTTACAAACACAAGATGCAGGTTTGGAGTCTCACAAGAGATAATTGGCTAGGCTTAAAATGGCTCGCAAGGGCAGTTAGCCTAGTACTAATCTATGAACTCATATATGTCTCCCCCACCACAAACAGACTAATCCTTAGTTTCATTACTCAGGCATATTTATTAATAAATGTTAAGTCACATTAGTTCTGGATCAATTCAGTAATAGGCCTGGTGATCGTGCAACAGATTTGGACTATGGGCTATTATGAGAACTGTAAGGTGAGTCAGTGCAATGTTGTCATCTAGAGGAGGAAGGTGATAATGCTGGCAAGTCACCTCACAGAGCTTTGTGAATGTGGCCTTGACATGGAACTTGAGGTTCTTCTAGGTGTAGATGACCATTGACATGGCCCATGAGAAATGTGTTGTGATTGCTCACTGTGAATTCTGACATTACTGTCTCAAGAGCCAGTGTTAGTATTATGTGATCTTTCCTAAGTGTCTGGACAGACCATACCTCTCAACCTCTTAATGCAAGAAATTTGGACAAAGCCAAACATAATAGGGGGAGCAAAGACCCAAAAATAGAGGAAGACTTTAAATATTGCACTTATAAACTTAGAAAGCCACTTGAATAATAGGATTTATGTTAACATGCATTTTTGAAAGAAATAAAGTCTGAAACTTGGATATATGTAATTATTTTTTTCATTATTTAGTGACTTCAATCCTCCATGATTTGATATAAACAAACACAGATTTTATGAGGAATGGACCAAATATTTGAGGCAGAAATCTGTACATTCTATGAAAATCTGTGCAGTTGAGTTGTGGGACAGACCCTGTCCCCACCCCTTGATATAACATAGTCCAGCTTGACTCCGCTATGTCCAAACCAGTGTAGAAATGGAGGCTGCAACTGATGTCTAGTGTGCCACCATGCTACAGTCAATGAAACTATGGTATTATTGTTTCTCTCTGCCAGTTCAAAGTACTATTTGAAGTCTTTATTCATACCCTGTAGGACTTTAACCATTTCTAGCAGACTCTCTGTCACACTGGTTTGAGTGCTAACTATGTCACAGCACATTTCCTGTTGTGCTGCCAATACTTTATGTGTTTCCTCAGGTAACTCAAAATAATTTCTGTTCCTAACACCTCTTTGTAATGTTGACACTGAGGGTGATGTGGCCTCTGACTACCTGCTTTCTTCCTCAAATTGTTCTTCTGCTTTGGAGACATTGGTGCAGAAATGAATGTTTTCTCCTGGTGTATAAACGTGAATAGAATGTCAGCCTGTTTTTGACTTTGCGATTCAATGTCTATTTCCATAGACTTACTAACATGTTGCAAAGTGAAACAACCTGTCATTACATTGGGGGGCCGCCTGCCACTTCCCTCAGGGTGCCTCATAAATACAACTACATTATCACCATCATCGTCATCATCATCATCATCAGCTACACCCATTCTACTGCTGACTTCATCCGTATTTATTGATACAGTTAACTGTTTGCTTTTGATGCTGGCTATGTAAAATAAATCATTACAACACATTAATAATGCTGTAACAGCATATGCTATAGCATGCTTACATGGAGAAGGGGGCACTTACCATGAAGTCTGCCTTCATTTTCATTAGGTGCTGATGTTACAAGGCTGACCTAATAATAATGAATTGTGATTAATTAGAACACATATGTCAACATTCAATGTTAGACATTTAAAAGGTGAATTTTTTAAACTAACGTTCTTCAGCGGATGAATACAAATGCTGCTGCAGACTTTGGTTTGATGGAACAGTGCCTATGCCACCTCTAACATCCCCATGGATGGACAGAAGGAATTCATCACCTGACGTTAAGTTAATAACATTCAGAGACCCTACCCCCATAGTGGTCCTGAAAATTGCATTCTGCCTGGCCTTGCTTTTAGCATGTCTTACCATATCATTTGCCTTTTTCTTGCATTGTGCTAGAGATCAATTTCTGCCTGCAAAGCATTGATTTCAACATCTACATGCTTCCATGCTTTGCTCCACTGGGCTTGTCTGGACCCCCTTTACCAAACAGCAGTTTTCCACATGCTAAGTGCTGCCATAAGTACACAATTTTCCTCATATCTTGTCTATGCCTGGATCTCTTATGCTCCATCTGAACTATACAAAGAAAGACAAACAAACAAACGAAAATGAATACAAAAAATAAAAGGGCTACTGTCAGATACTTGTGAGTTGTGACAGTGCTGTCTGCATGAAGTCAGTAGTTAAAGTGTAATCCACTGGCCTGCTATTCCCGCCAGAAACACAACTACAGAAACAATCTAACAGAAGTGTGATTTCAAGGAGTACATGTTCAGATTTTTCATTACAAAAATGCAGTGCTGCTTGCCATTGACAGGCACTCTTCCCTCACTGACTTTAGTACAATGCTTTACATTTCTTCCTTATGCACAGTAAGCATTGTCAAGTTCAATAACAAGGTGTAAATTGGATGGACAATAAAAGTAATGTATTGTTCAGTTATTACATTTTCAATGAGCAGAAGCATATGTCAAACAACTTGCAAGCAGTTCCCCATAATTAAACACTCATTCAATGCTAAAACACAATACAGTTGAAAATGCATTGCAAATAACCTTTAAAACTTTACGACAGGATCTGTTAATTGTCCTGTTAATAACTATTACTTTTTTTATAAACTTTTTTTACTTTTGGATGTCTGAGGTATCCTAAATAATTTGCAGCCTATCTTCACGACTACTAAATCAACATGGCACAGCTTGACTTTGCAGCATAAATTCAGGGTCGCACTGCAATGGGGAAGGGGGCATATCCCATTTACTTTTAGTATGCAAATTAGGCTAATTTATATACAGGTCTATGAATATTGAATATTAGTATAATGCAAACATATTACAAAGTACATCGGCATATTCTGGATTTTGACTGATTGTGAATGTGTGTGTCATACTACATGAAGAGTCTGAAAAGTTATGGATGCACTGGGGACATTTCTAAATTCCACAGCATTATACAGCAATGCCACACTGTTTGCAGACATGTGCTGCTTGGCCAAAATTATCCAATATAGAGATATACTAGCAAAATTCAAAATGGAGTTATCTGAATGTCAAGTTGTAATGAATGTGAAAGTTAATCCCTGGCCATCCAGATCTGTTTTCTCCAACCTAACAAGTAATATATATATATATATATATATATATATATATATATATATATATATATATATATATATATATATATATATTAAAATCAGTGAATGCTTAAAATAGTGAACATTGATTTATCGACCCTTTAAAAGTGAAAGCTTCAAATCCCAAACACAAAAAACAGCATTTTTTTCCCAGTGGAAAAAAAATCGCTGGGCCATTTAGGGGACTTTGCCATTTCCTCCACTGTGGTGCTATCTCAGAGTTGGTATATTTAAGTAGGGGGGTGAAGCCCCTCAGTAAGGGGCACAAAGAAACTATACCAGGTTGCAAGGCAAAGGCAGAAAGATAAAGAAGATAGCCAGACACCCTTCATAAGGGATTCCAGCAACAACCTGCTTACCAGCCCACAGGACATCAAAGGCAGATGGAAGGAGTATTTCCAGCAGCTTCTGAATGAAGAAAATCCCACAGAAGCAGTACTGCCCCAGAAACAGCCTACAATGAGAGTAGAAGAGGAGCCCAGCTTAGAAGAAGTAAGAGCAGCACTAAGGAAAATGAAGTCAGGGAAAGCAGCAGGATCAGATGAGGTCACAGCAGATATGATAAAGATGCTTGGTGAGCTAGGGGAGAAATGCCTCCTGAGAGTACTAATTGCAGTGTGGAGAGAAAGGCATATTCCAGATGACTGGAGAATAAGCATACTCGGGCCAGTGTACAAGAACAAAGGGGGCATCCACAAATGTGGACAGTACAGAGGCATCAAACTCCTACCACATAGCATGAAAGTTCTGGAGAGGGTGATTGATAAACGGATACGCAGCATAGTAAAATGTAAGATGGGAGATGAACAGTTCGGATTCATTTCAGGATGCAGCACAACTGACCCGATGTTTGCACTGAGACAAATACTTGAGAAGAAACTAGAGAAGAGGAGAGAGTCAAACTGGGCTTTCCTAGACTTGGAGAAAGCATATGACAAGGTCCCAAGAAAGCTGATCTGGGCAGTACTGCGGTGGTTTGAAGTCCCAGAAACATTGGTAGAATTAGTACAGGCTATGTACAAGGACCAAGTGACTCAAGTACGAACAGTATTTGGCCTCACTGAGGGGTTCCCAGTGGGAGTGGGTGTACACCAGGGTTCAGTTCTGAGCCCACTGCTGTTCATACTAGTAATGGACTACATCAGCAAACAGGTTGGAGGGGTCAGAGCAACAAAGCTGCTGTATGCAGACAATGTGGCAGTACAGGCAGACTCTGATCTAGAACTTCAACAAAGGATAGGAGAATGGAATGCAAATCTGAAGGCATATGGGATGAAACTAAGCACAGATAAGACAGTGGTAATGGCAGCAGATTGGGGAAATCAGAAGAAGCTGAGAATAGAGATAGATGGAAAGATAGTGGAACAGGTAAACAGCGTCAAGTATCTGGGAGGGGTGGTTGAGGAGAAGGGAAGTCTGAATGAAGAGATCAAAACTAGAATCAGAGGGCTGCAGCCAACTAGCATAGAGTGTCAGGTGTAGTCTATGACAGAAGAATGCCAAAGAAGCTGAAAAGTAAGGTGTAGAAAACAGTGGTGTGACCAGTACTACTGTATGGTACAGAAACCTGGGCAGTAAAGGCAGAACAGTTGAAGAAGCTAGAGGTGATGGAAATGAAGTGCCTGAGAAAGGTGGTAGGATGCACACTGTGGGACAGGTGAAGAAATGATGACGAAAGAGCAGAAGCTAAAGTAGCTGCAATTGCAGAAAAGATCAAAGATAACAGATTACAATGGTATGGGCACATGTGTAGAAAAGCATAAGACAATCTGGTGAGGGGGATTTGGGACAGACAGGAAGAAGGTAAGAGGAAGCGAGGGCGTCCAGCAAAGAGGTGGATGGATTGTGTGAAAGAAGATCTGCGACAGTCAGGCATGAGTGTTGAAGAAGGCAGGAGAGTGGCACTGAATAGAGAGAGTTGGAGACAGTTCATACGATACCCCGAACCCATGTAAATGGGAAAAAGGGGATGATGATAATGATGAAGTGAAGCCCCTCATTTTATTTAGTGTTTTGAAGGATTTTTTTTGTTTTGTGGAACAGCAATTTTCTTCCCCGGGGAAAAAAAAATCACTGTTCTGTGTGTTCGGGATTTCAAGCTTCCACTATCCGATTGACCGACACCCATTTGCCCGACCCCATTTGACCGAAATTTCATTTGACTGAAACTTCATTTGACCGACACGTCATTTGACCGACAAGTATTATTGGCAAGTAAATGGGATATGCCCCCTTCCCCACTGTAGTGCGACCCTAGAGTTAAAATATATAGTTAGGGGGGTGTGGGGGGCACATCCCCCCATAATGTGGGGTGTGGGAGGGCAAAGCCCCCACTTACTTTTGTTTTACTAAGCAATATTAAAGCAAAACTAATCAATATAATATGAAATTAAGTGGGGGGCTTTGCCCCCACACCCCCCTAACTATATATTCTAACTTCAGGGTCGCACTGCAGTGGGGAAGGGGGCATATCCCATTTACTTGCCAATAATACTTGCCGGTCAAATGAAGTGTCGGTCAAATAAAATGTCGGTCAAATGAAATTGCGGTCATTTGGTGTCGGTCAATTGGAAGTTAGGGCAAATTAAGTAGACACACATATATATATATATATATATATATATATATATATATATATATATATATGCAAAAGTCCTAGAAATACTTCCTCACATTAGCATGGGTATTTCCTTCTCCACTAACTTTTAATAAAATAATTACATAAACAAATAAATTAAATTAAAAAAAAGGAAGATACAAAAGTGATATGTACAACTTTAATGCATGAAACCAAACACTGTTAAAGTCAGACATAAGAAAAATGTAAATGTTATTAAGAAATATTTCTGGCAACACGTAACTGATTTAGATAAAATTAGAAATAATCCATTAGTAATTATATGCTCTGATAAGTGTTTCCCTTTAAGAAAAAACAGAGACTTACAAAACATTTTTAGTTATACCAAACCTGTCAATGTTATTAATACCTGGTCTATTGATCATGCTAGTAAAAAAGGGTTTGATCAAGGCTATGTCACACCCAACAGGAGAAGATCTAATTCTGGGTGATATAGCCCTCACCATACTTTCATCATTCTGGTTCTGGTGCTTCAAATGATGGCAACACCTGTGTTCCTAGCTGGTCTGAGAAAGAGACCTTAATTGTGGTGTACCTTCTACATGACTTGAAACTGTAGATGATCCAGCCCTGCACGTATACTAGTACTTGGAAAAAAGTTGATATTTGGTAGGAGTACAGCGACTACCTGTCAACCCTGACAGGCATAACCCACTCAGGTCAGAAGTGCCATGACAGGAATGATGACTTGTAAATGTGCAGTGCTAATCAGCTGGTCAAGTGGGTTGATTAGGTTTGGGTGAGAAGGCCAGAGGTCTAAAGTAAGTACAATAGTAAGTACAATTTTTAATCCATAGATATGAACGTATATATATATATATATATATATATATATATATATATATATATATATATATATATATATATATATATATATCTGTGTATGTATTCATATGTATAATACAAGAAAGGATAGAAACATTTATATACAAGTGCATGGCATGTACTTCAACAGTCAGCTATATTAACCTGCAAATATGTACTTGAGGTGACATTCAGAAATGTGCTAAAAGTAAATACATACCCTCTCATATAATCATACATCTCTGTGTTCATGACAGAAAATACTACTGTTATTTTTAAGAGGTTACAGTAATAAATAAAAATGTCAATAAAGAATACAAAATAATCTGTACAGGTAACCCTATAAATCTAATAGTGATGTTCACATATCAGGATTGTTGACTACATGTAATACAGTTATAAAGTAAAACTTGCAATTCCAGATGTAAAGAATTATGCGGTATTGCATTGCAAATGTTGTAAGATCTTTTCTAATTATTACAAAAAGACAAGATCTGTGAGAGGTAACCAAATATAAGTAAAAAAGAATTGCGGAATGCAGTTATTTGTTTATAAGTATTTCTTGCTGCAAATACAACATGGTTTAAATGACACACATCAGAACCAAGTCAGACCGACTGCTGGGGAGGGAAGTTTGGGCTTACTTTGCTATAATAATGAGCAGCACATAACTTCTCAGAGAACAAGTAGTTTTACTTTATTATTTACACTAGACAAAGTTCTGCAGAAAAGAAAATTCACAATTCATTGACTTGTTACATTTCAGCATTTGCAGATCAGTGCTGCATGTATTTTTTTAAGACAAAAGGCAAATCTGCATCCATACTTCTTCAGTACCCTACACAAAGCAGTAGAATATTTCATTACCGAACTGTTATAATACACACATATATGCATTCAGCGGTTACAATGTGATAGGATAAGACAAAAACAAAATGATTACAGGCAATATAAACTGTGTATATGTGGATTACAGTCAAATACAGGTAAACAAGATTATCCTTCTCTCTTTTACTTTGTCGCTGATGAAGAAATCCAATATAATTCCCATCAATAAAAGAGAAGAACCAAGAGACTGGTGGAATCTTCTGGTAAGAGTAACAGGTGTCCATAAGATATTTATTACTTAGCTAACCATAGCAGAAATTATTACTCATAATTCAAGGCAGCATAAACAGTACTACAGCAATGCTTTCAAAACTGATTTCAATGGTAACCCTACAAATGATTGTTATTATACCTTTGCAGCTGAAGGAAATTCAAAGGTAGACAGGAACAGATCAAGGAAAACGTGCTATATTGTCATTTTTAACCATGATTAACTGCAGTAGTTAATGATGTGTCATGTTTGATGACTGTGTACTGTAAAATGTGTTTGTAAGTATGAAACTGACACACAAAACCATTCCAATTGAAAAATAAAAACATTAGTTGCCACTTCAGTAAGTTACAAGTATGCTTAAGCACTACTGTTAAACATTCACCCAAGTTACATAAATACTTCCCAGTCACTACACCCTAATGTACACAGAAGCACTTCCCATGCACAACTATACTTTAATAAAGATATTTTTCTCAGTGGTTTATTGACTTGATACCTTTCATTGCAACACTATTGTGTGGATCTATTCTGTTATTTTCTGTTTTGTCTCTCCCCTACCCTTTTTTTCTTTTTTACTTACTATTTTGCTTATGTGTTTCTTTTTACTTTGGTGTTTTGCTTCTCTCCAATTCCCATTTTGCTTTATACAGGTTCAAATCCCTTAGGAGCAGACTAGGCATGTACCTCCCAGCTAGGAACAGATCACCCTCTGCTCATCCGGGGCCATGCTTGCAGGGTTGGATTGGAGGTGCTGCTCCTGCAGGCACTCTGGCAAGTGGTAGCTTGGCAATTCTCACTGAACAGAAGCTTCAGAGTTTCATTGAGGACATACTGAAAGAGGGAGTGGACAGGAGAATTATGCCATTAAAAGCCTCTGTTCAGCATGTAGAAGACATGCTTAACCAGTTGATAACTACCACTGTTTCAATGCAGGCCTCTAACCCATCAATATTGGGAACCTCCACTTCAAAGCCATCTGGTAGTGGACATGTTTGAGGCTTTGTGGAATGGGTACATGGCTGGCACTTACTCAGTCCATCTTCCCTTACCATTTCTCCCACATCCTCTTCCCTATTTCCCACACCACCCTCTTATAAAAAAAAAAAAAAAAAAAAAAAAAAATAGAAAAATATGGGGAGCTATCCTCTGACAAAAACATAATACCCATCCTCTCCCACCTCCTTCAGATCAAACCCTTATGGTGTTTGCCTTGTGTGTTCTAATCTTTGTCTGTACCCTTTTTCAATCTTTTCTATCATTCTCTTTCTATTCTTTAGTGAAACCATCAGGGTATCCACAAAGTGATACCCTATATGAAACTATTCTGGCCCGTTTACTTAAAAATACAGTTTTAGCTACTGCATAGTCTGCAGCTTTGCTATAGTGCTTTAAGTGTGAGTGTGCACAGCCGCACTTGCTTGTGATATGCCAAGTCAGCTACAGTTTATGATACTGCAAAATACTTCAGACGTACAGAAAGACAGCCTTAACAAAATGTACATATTTAGAAGAAAAGGGCATTATTACAGAAAATACTTTGCATTTCCATATTTAATACAACTATATTATGCTGATCTGATTGCATATCTGTGTAGGGCCACTGTCCGCGGATGTCGGCTGTACTTTTACACAGCCCTGGACTTTGAATACCACCCTAAATGTCTCATTTGTATACCACAGAACTGTATTCTAACTTCCAATGCTTAAGGTAAGGAAAATTCACCAACTAAATAAGTAAAAAGTAAAAGGGGGGAAATGTACGACAAAAGAAATAATCCCTGCTCTCTTATGTTTATGTATCTAGTAAACTATCATCTGATTTCTGTAATGGTTACTTGTTTGGTTTACAGAAGTTGTACTTGCATTCTCAAATATTAGGCCAAATATTCTCACAGGTTCTTGGCTAACTTTAAATTTATTAACTACAGTATCAATGTACATCCTGTGTATATGCAACTATTTTTCCATTAACCTTAGCTTCCCTTTTCCTAAAATTTCTGACATGGCTTCAGTGCCTAATCTGCACTTTCTTCTTATTTCATAATGATAAAATATCATGGGCCGGATTCATGAAGGCTTGCACGGAGTCTTAGAGTAGAGTAAGACTCCATGCAGCCAACATATCCGCCGAGCGATCCAGGAAGAGCCAGTAGGGGTGCAACTGAGCTCTCCAAACTAGTCCTACATGGACAGGGTTGTGATATGCAAATCACCTCAATTGCAGGCGAAAGCCATGCAAATGAGGTAAATTTGTGATCCAGGAAACCCAAACCTGTCCGAGTAGGAGTAGTGTTATTTGCAGAAATGTACTCAGTTGATAACTGAATATGGTTCTGCAAATAGCAATATCCATATCAGCTGAAAAAAAAAACATGCATTCACAGGAAGAAGCATAGCAATGGCCAAAAATATGGCCATTGGCAACGGGAAGTGATGCAAATTAAAAATAAAATAACTTTTTTTTTTTATCCCGATCTCCGGGGTTTAACGGTAGCGCAGCGCCGTGCAAACGCGCTGTGCCCTAAAAAGCAGAAAATTAATAATTAAGATCCACAAATTTGGATTTTATAGCTAAAATGAATTTACAATGCAAGGGAATGGCAGGCTGAAGACAACATGGCCACCGAGTGGAGGTTGCTAAGGGGGGAATCTCAGTCTAAGAGATGTAACTAAGCATTAGTAGGCAATCCTATGCAAATAAGAGTTATGATAGTGAATTGCAAGTTTACATAGCAAATGAGCACAGTCAGTGGAGTGTAGGAGTAGGATAAGAGGAGTAACAGAGTAGAAGATAGGTGACATCATGAGGGGGGTATGTATGAAAGGAGTGAAGCTCACTGGAGCAGAGTGACATGTGTCAGCCTACATTTACATAATAGTGAAAGAGGTGTGTCAACAGGTAGGCCAGGTAAAGTCAAGAAATCGAAGGTGTATGCTGTGGATAACACCAAAGTTTCTTGCTGAGCGTGCATGCGTGCATGTGCACGCCAGTAAACGCGAGTAAGACAGTATGCATGCGTGTAAGCATGTGTGCGTGCATGTAGGCTTGAGTAAGCATATGTAAGGCTGTGTAAACAGTTGTAAGCGCGTTTGCACCGGTGTGCGTGCGTTTTAACAAGAATAAGCAAGTTTTAGTCCGTGTAAGCATGTGTGCGTACGTGTGAGCTGGTGTGCGCGTGTTTGCGCTTGTTTGCACTGCGCGGCCCACTGAGGAAACAGAAAGGGAAAAGGAAGCACAACAAATAGTAGGAAGTCAACCAGGGAGTACTAGCAGAGCTAGCAGGTGAAAACAATTAGAATCAGGCAATTACACAGGCAGTACACTAGCCCAGCCCAGCCCAACACTTAAAACACAGCAAAAACCATTCCAGTATGATTTTCTCAGACACACTGCAACACTGCAGTAAGCTAATAGAAGTGAAAACTGAAAAAGTTTTACTGAGACAAAGAAATGTTAGGGGCTGCCATTGCTGTCAGAAGGCGACATATGCAACATGCTGAGGGTGGTGACAATGCAAATGCTGCTGAGCAACCCACAGTGAGGAGACGGAGAAGAGTGTACAAGCCTAACGTAACCTACCAGGGGCTACATGACCTGCAGATAGTGGACCACTATAGAGTGGACAGAGACCTCATGCAGCAAATTGTTGAGCTGTGCAGGCCACGCCTCACACACAGAACCAACAGAGGTAACCCATCCCAGTGGAAACCAAGGTATGTGTTGGCCTAAGAATATTAGCAACAGGTACCTTCCAGAGACCAACTGGTGATATGATGGGGATTTCACAGGCATCAGCATCTAGGGTACTGCACCAGTTCCTGAATGCCATGGCAGCACATGTTGGTGATCATGTATATTTCCCCAATTCCCGTGAGGTATTGGCCAGAAATATGCATCTCTTCCAGCAAATAGCGGAATACCCTGAGGTAGTGGGTGCAATATACTGCATGCACATTCGCATCCAAGCACCAGCCGTTGAGCGGGGTAGGGTCTACTATAACCGCAAGAGTTACCCCTCCATCAACTGCCAGGTCATGTGTGATGCCCAGGGCATAATAATGAATGTGTGTGCTGGCTGCCCTGGAAGCTACCATGACTCCCATATCTGGCATCTGACACAGCTGTACCAGACATTTGCCAATGGGGACATCCCTCATGGTCACCTAGTGGGGGATGCTGGATATTCACTTGAGCCGTGGCTGATGACACCCATCAGAAATGCACACACACCTGAACAGGAATGCCATAATGAAGCACATGCATAAACACGAAATGTAATTGAGCGTGTGTTTGGGCTGCTCAAGTCACGGTTCCGGTGCCTGGACACATCTGGTGGAGGCTTGCAGTACTCACCAACTACATGTACCCAAATAGGCATGGTATGTGCTATGCTACACAATATGATTCTGTGAAAACAGCTGCAGCAGGAGCAGCATAGGTCCGGGCACAACAGCCCCCCACCATTGCCAAGGCCATCACATGCAGAGCATGACTTGGAGGAGGAACAACCTGAGCCTGCCCCAGTAGGCAGAAGGAGGTGTGCCCAGTATGCATTGGCCTTGGCAAAGAAGCAAAGCATAGCATATACACTGGCTCAGTAGGAATCCTGGAAATTATACCTCTCTCTGACTTGCACATATAGTAAAAGCAATGCCTAACTTGACACTACCTGTTAACAAACATGTATAGGAAGTGTAAAATGTGCATCCAACATAGGCAGCCCTGCAGCATGACCTGAGGCATGATTGCTATGTGTTAAGCAATATAAAGCACTGCTAAACAGCTCTCACCACTATTTAGTATATGTAAACAAAATTGCACACACTAAGTAGCACAACTACAGGCAATGTTCAGCAATATTGTGCACTGTCCAGCAATGTTGGGCAACATTGAGAAATGTTGTGCAAGTCTGGTCAAATGTGGGTATAGTTCATCAAAAGCAGGTTAACATGTTCATATTTGCTTCACTTTTCTTGAAGCAGTCTGTTCTGGCATGTATGAAAATATGAAGCAGTGACAGTCATCGAACATAGGATACAGTGCACTATAGTCATAGTACAGAACCACTAAACCATGACAGTATGTCAATAGTCAGTTTGTATGAAAAAATGTTGATAAGTCAATGCTAAGTATCTCATGGAAACCTTGCAGGCATAGCATAATCCCTGTCGAGTTGAGACACAAAGGTGAGGCCTGCAGTAATAATAGAACCTGATATTCAACACACATATAGTATAAATGTTAATATTGGTAATGTTCACACACATTAACAAATGTAGTGGACCTCAGACAGCAACATTCTGCAAGGTCACACTGGGCATGTTCACACACTTGAAAATATGAGACAAATGTCAGACAACAAAACACTGAAAGTCTGTACTGGGCATGCTCACACACTTAGGGCAAGTTTGAGTACAGCAGTGGGCCACACATATCCCTCAGTTGCATGTGTCAACCCAGGAACCTCGCACTATTCACCAATCCGCCATGTGCACACAGTGATATGACAATAGGCACAATATAATATAGTGAAATCCTGCCATAATCAAATATGTTATGCAGAAACCTAGGTTGTTCATAGGAAGTGGTAAAACAAAGAAGAAACAAAACCTGCAATCAGTACCATCACTGAACAATGTGCATGCCAAAAATTAGCATAGGTTCAGAGGTTGACACTAGGCTCTCTGCCCTAGGGTATGTAGAAGCCTAGCCACAGTGTGTTTGTATTTTGTAATCCCACTAGATCAGTAGACTGTGCCTGTTAATAGTAGGTCACACAATATATCTCACATATGTTCATTTCATTCTGCCACTGTCTAGCAAGGACCCATAACATATCCCAGGGCTAAACATACAATCACCCATCCACCTGTGAAGATGCCACCTGTAGGTGGTCAGCGTGGGTCTGTGCATATGTGGGACTGTGATCACATTCCTGAGTGAATGGAGCCTCTGTGATGGTAATATGCCCCTCCAGCATGTCCTTTTAACACCATTGCTCACGTACCTGTCCCTGGAGCATGTAGCTGTAAGGGACTTTGATATCCTCATGTGGAGCCTGTCCATCAATGCTGTGATGGACATGGCTTCAAAAAAAGGAACAGACTGCATCCAAGTAGGCAGTAAGCAACTGAGGAGAGCTGGGGTCACCATAGCCAAACTGTGCATACCATCTGTGTGAGTCTCTAGATCCACTTGGTTATGTAAATCTGTGTACATTCCAGTTGCTGCAGGTGTTGGGTAAGGTACATCCAAAATGGGGCATTGTATCCAAGCATGTGCCTGATGACTATAGGGTCACAATGACCCCACCTGATCTGGATGTAAAACCGTATGGGATAAGGTTGGCTAAATAGAAGGTGTGTCCAACAACATTGGCAATGTGAATGTCAAAGGCGAGAGTACTAAGTATTCATGTCCTCAAATCACAAATCACACACACTGTACGTGATGTATCATCACCTATGTGGTAATGTGTGTGCACAATGTTACTACCAAAGGTGATGACTATGCATCTAAAGGAAGGTAGCTGTAGGCCATGGCACTGACACCAGTCATCCATCTCTGTGAGACCCTTTCTGAGGATGCTTGTGCCAGCTATGGAGTCGATTATGGCACACAGTTTGCAGTCATCTGCAAATATGGTCATCCATATTCCTCCTGTGTTAGCCAGTATGTATCAGAAATATATACAGAACAAGAGAGGTCCCAGGACTGAGCCCTGTGGGATGCCACATGTAACTGGTGTATAGTCAGACATGGCACCTGCAATACTGACCATGTGTGTGCTATCCATGATCCAGTTAGCAATCCATCTTGTGACATATGTGTAGATATTGAATCCGGTGAGCTAATGTATAAAGCCCAAGTAGGGTATTATGTAGAACTGGTGTGTGAGCTCCAGATAGGCTGTGTGGACAACCCTGTGTACATCTATGGACCTGTTAACTGTTTAAAGACATCAAACATCTGCAAGAGGCAAGATATGCCCACAACAAAACCAAATTGTGTAGGATGCAGTGTCTGTAGGTTCACAATGTGTATGTGTATGTGTTCCATGGTGATACAGTCCATAGCATAGCAGACCAGAATAGTTAGGCATATATTGGGATAATGTCAAGGGTCCCTTGTGGCACCAGCACTGTGGAGCGGGTATACTGTAGCTGTATGCCATTCCATGGGTACATATCCTGTAGTAACTGTGATATTGAACAGTGACATAATGTGAGTGTGAAGTTTGTCACGAATCTCATGTCTGCCACAGTCCGGGACACCATCTGGTCCCACTGAGGCTGTGTTTTCTGCTATGGAGAGGGCAGCACAGACATGTTCATCTGTGATGTCAGGGGGGCTACACCCTGTTGTGATGGACATGTGCACTGCAGGGGGGATGGTGGGGAAACATTCCCACTGAACCTGTTGTCCAGGATGTTCGCAATGTCAATGGGTTCACTGTATCATTTGTAATTATGCAGTAACTCACAGCATATCTGTGAGTTCCCAACCAGGTCCCTGACATAACTAAGTAAGGCCTTGTGATTGTCCATAGTGTCTGTTGCAAATGTCCGTTACAAGTGGGCCTTAAATGAATCAACAAGTGATCGTAGCTATACCATAGTACTGATCAGAGATGCCTTCCTGATTGTGATTGTGCTCTATAATGTAGTAGCCTCCTCCTGTCCCTGTATAGCTCAGTAATGGCTGTGGTCCAGTAGACAGGTCCCCTGCCTTTGGAGGAGTAAGTCTTGTAGTTATCTGGGATAGTATGATCCAAGCATTCCAGTAGTTGTCCATATAATGGGCTTGTAAAGTATGAAGTGGTCTGAGCCGTAATTAACACTGTCCCAGGGTCATTGAGGGATACCACCTCAGTCTGTACAAGTGTGATGTTTGCTTATGAGAAGTACATCACTGAGATCACATAGGATGTGTGTGTGTATGGGATATGTATGTCTAGTGAGATGAATGTATGTTCCGACCTTAACAATGACAGGTATACCTCTGTTGTGGAACATAGAGTCCCCATGTGGGTGATGATCAGGTCCCACATGCTTTAACCCCCTGTGGGTGTGGTGAACAGGTCTGCATAGCATTTGAGTGTAACAATTCTAGCAACTGTTGTGCGAGGGTGTCAGTGCTTGGGTAGTATACCCAGTCAATGTTTGTGTATTTGAAGTCGCACAATATAATGGTGTTTGGTGAGACCTTCACATTCCCCAGTGTTCCCAGGAATAACTAGTGCTGTGCCCAAGTTTGTGAGTGTGGTCTGTAACAGTCTACAAGCTGAAATGCATTTTTGCCCACTCTCAGTTGCACATGTATGTTCCCCAATGCTTTGTGCACTGCTACCAACCCGGAGGTGTGTGTATGAATGATGTATATGGATACACCCCCTATTGTTGTTGTCAGGTCCGAGTCTTGTGTCTGAAAATTATGGTATGACGTAAAACCTGTTAGTGCTGTTGTGCTTTTGTGACCCTGAACCAGGTGTTTGTTACTGCACATATATCGACAGATTCCATACTGATGTGAGTCCTGAGTGCATGCATTCTGAGGGTTAGACATCAGTTGTTGAGCACCATCACTCTCCGTTTCCTGTACCCTGTAATGTCTATGGCTGTGGTTATGTCTTCTGACCCTCGCTTCAAACAGCCACTATGTGTATGTCAAGAGCCTAAAGCAGTCTGTGAAAGCCTAGGGGTGACAAGTGCATGGCGTCCATAGCGAATGTACGTGGCATGTTGAGCATATAATCCCAGGCTGACAGACACTGGATCCCCTGTGAATGACAACAATATGTTAGGCAACTGTTAAAAGTGATAATTTCATCTGTATACTGTGACATAGTACTTGGTGAGGGTAAGATGCTACACAAGGTCAGGGTCATACTGGCCTGGGCTACATGATCAGAGAGCTCCTCCATGTCTCTTGTCATGTAGTCCAGGGAGAAATATCTGATGGTTTACACACCAGAATGGTCAATGATGGAGCCATATTTGTACTTGCAGTGGACTGACAACAGTGCATGTGTCAAGTGGCATATCCTGGCACCCGACACACAGCACAAAGTGACCTTCATCTTGTTCAGCCTGGTGAGTGGGATGTCAGTGTGACCGACAATTACAGTCACCTAATACAAGTGTATGAGGTGTGTTATGTATGCCTAAGGGCAGTGACTGTGTGGCACAATGACTTTGTGAACTATGTGATATGTGTGTATGGTTGTGTGTTAGCAGTTGTTTGTGTGTCTGCTTTGGATATCTCTGCTGCTTAGGTAGAGTATATTTAGATGCTCCAAGTATGTCTTTGTGTGTCAATGTATATGGTTTGCTGTTGTCATAGGTCCATGTGCGACTGTATTTGCGGTGCGTGTGGTTACCTTCACCACCCGATAGACTGTGCCAGTCATGGCTTGGGAGAGCTCAGCCTCCTGAATGTCTAAACAGTTGCACCTCTCACATATATCTGAGTTTGTTGGTAGGAGGACAGTGTTCTCTGTGTACATAAGGCAGTTGTAACAATGTATCAAAATTCCAATATGCACCAGCTGGACTGGAGAGTACACACAAAACCGACCTTTGGACATGCCAGGATATAATGATGACATACACTGTCGACTGACAAAGGATCAGTAGTTTGTCAAGTGTGTAAAAGAGTATAACAGGGGTTTATTGTTCAGGTTTGTTGTTGCTGTGGAAAGATAATCTGCAAATGAGTACAGACAAAAACATTACACCTCCTTCAGCTATGTCAGAAATATCGATGTACAGTCATATATGTCCTAAGTCAGGGTCAACTGTACCTGACTGACAATGTCGACATCCTGTCAGACAGTTCCATACATACATACCCACCTCCCAGTGACAAAATGCCCTAACATCATACCAGGAGATATCACATGTAGAATGTGTAAACTGATCCTCCCAATGCCAAATGAATCCCATCACATGGATAACATTGTTTCCCCATATGTGCCATAAGTAAACAACAAGACAAACAGACACTGCACCCGAACAGTCTGTTGAGCCTCACACTCTCTACAGGATCTTACACCATTGAATGTGTTACAGCAACATGTGGCATACTCCACAAGGGTTGGTGCACAACACACCATGGGAACTAAATTCCTATAAGCCTATGAGGTCCGAAATACTAGTCCATGGAGTCCATCATGATTGCATTCAGGAGCAGAGATATTGTAAATCCAAATGTCTGTGGTATGTTAGTGTGCACATCATGTTCCCCAAACCTGCTAGATATCTTGCAAGGCAGCCACTCAGGACATACACCACTGACAGGAGCAACACAGGTCCCACATAGACTTTGAATAGCCCTTTACCAACATCACAGACACATGTTGTATCCACAAAACCTACAATCCATGCATGGATATGTATTGTCATATGAAGGAATGGTAATTAGTCCCCAGATAGATCACACAAGCTATGAATTGTGTATTCCTGTTCAAGATGTTCATACCTGCTGACCCACAAGGTCCATTCCTGGGATTGCATAACACTAAGTGCGCACACATTACCATGTTCAGTCTGATGATGTCAGCAACCTACAAATATAGCATGTGAACAGAAACCACACAATAAAGTATATAACGTGTCGTGTTAATGCGTATCTCACTCGTATCATAACATAGTGAGGTAGGTGTTTGAATCTTGCAATTGCTGAATGTCTGTGTGTGTGTGTGTGTGTGTGTGTGTGTGTGTGTGTGTGTGTGTGTGTGCAATTGGCTTTGAGGGGAGTGGCCTTTTTGGAGACTGTGGAAACACATTAGGAGTGGTGAATACCTCTTTGCCAAGTGTGATGATGTCCGCATCCTACAAGTAGAGCTTTGGAAATGAATGCTCCCAGTCAAGCAAATAGTGTGTTGTGTTAATGCATATCTCACTAGTGTCATAATATAGTTAGGTAGGGTTTGAATCCTGTAAATGTGTGTGTGTGAGATTGCCTTTGAGAGGAGAGGCCTTTTTGGAGACTGTGGAAATACATTAGGAGCGGTGAATACCTCTTTGCCAAGTGTGATGATGTCAGCATCCTACAAATAGAGCTTTGGAAATAAACGCTCCCAATAAAGCAAAAAGCGCATCGTGTTAATGCGTATCTCACTAGTGTCATAACATAGTTAAGTAGGGGTTTGAATCCTGCAAATGCTCAGTGCGTGTGTGTGTGTATATGAGATTGCCTTTGAGAGGAGTGGCCTTTTTGGAGACTGTGGAAACACATTAGGAGTGGTGAATTCTCTTTGCCAAGTGTGATGATGTCAGCATCCTACAAATAGAGCTTTAGAAATGAAAGCTCCCAGTAAAGTAAATAGCATGTTGTGTTAATGTGTATCTCCTTAGTGTCATAACGTAGTTAGGTAGGAGTTTGAATCCTGCCACATGTGTGTTGGGGGGGATGTGTGTGGTTTCCTTAGAGAGGAGTAGCTTTTTTGTAGACTGGGAAAACACATTAAAAGAGGTACATCCCTCATTGGAAAGTCTGATGATGCCAGCATCCTACAAATATTCAAGGAGAATCGAAACCACCCAATAATGTATATAGCACGCTGTGTTAATGCGTATCTTACTAGCATCATAACATTGTTAAGTAGGGGTTTGAGTCCTGCAAACGCCATGTGTGTGTAGTGGGGGGGTGTGTGTATGTGTGTGATTTCCTGTGAAAAGAGTATCCTTTTTGGAGACTGAGAAAACACATTAAAAGAAGTACATCCCTCTTCGGAAAGTCTGATGATGTCAGCATCCTACAAATACTCAAGGAGAACAGAAACCTCCCAGTAATGCATATAGTGCACTGTGTTAATGTATATTTCTCTAGCATCGTAGCATAGTTAGGTAGGGGTTTGAGTCCTGCAAGCGCGGTGTGTGTGGTCAATGCAGTGTGGGTTTTGCTTTTTTACTACGGTATGACATATGTTTCAAACAGAATGTGCATTGCACATATCGGGTATTTGCGTGTCAAATAAATTTGTGTACATCTGACCTCAATCAGTACATATGTGTGAAGCCTGCATACTACATGAATACATTTGTAACCTTCGACAGATTGTGCCGCTGCTTCTCAGATCATAGGTCACATATGTATGTATGCATCAAGACCGGCCAATGTAGTGATCCATGACCCAGGAGATCCCTGCCACACACACCCATGACATGTACTATAGATTACTGTGAATGAGGGTAATTGCTGGAGTATATGTCAGACATGTTCATACACAACAATGACTGGCAATAATGGACAGTCATTATAGGTGTGCACCAGCCCTGTGGATATGCATGCAGGCCCCTAATGTGTTATGTGAAACACTGAGGGACCCCACAATACCTATGGATATGTGGATACCAAGGGACAGATGACATAACACATGTCTGTCTGTACACATTGGTACCCAACATACATGTTCAGGGCTACCATCTATGTGGTACTGTCGGGATAGTATGTATAGTAAATGTGGATGACTATGCCATAGACGGCGTACTGCTATACAACATGTATTGGACAACAGGTATCTGTCTGTATGATACCCATGAGTAGGATATGCGTCCCATCTGGGGAATGCAGTGTAGGCCAATGCATGCATTTCCAGATGTGGATGGACATATCCCTAGTGTGTTTTCATGTACCTAAGAGGGCTATATGCCACACAGGTGTGGTGCCAGGAACATGTGGTGGCCAATACCACTGGTTACTGTCATAGTATAGTACTGGAAGGACCCAACTGTTACTGAGTTCCCGACAACTGTGAGTCATTTGTCAGGACATCATCTAATGACTGGTTATAGTCATGCTGTTGAGGTGGTGTATATTGCCAGACTGCAGATCATTGACAGATATCAACGGTATCGCCCACAGCATAGTGCCAACCCATATCATACACACATGTGTAGCCATGTTAGTACATATCTGCAGTAGAATGCATACTGGCCATCGAAAGATACCATGAGATGTTAATGTGTAGAACAGGGTATGTCGCACATCCCATGTCCACTATGCACGTACATGCAGACAGTGCGCACACACCATGTTCACAGATGTACGCCCGTTAATTTGTAATGCACACATCACACAAGTACTGTCCACTCACTAACACATGCTGGCAACACTGTACACTTCAGCCAAGTGGCACATGGGTGGACAATACATACTCAGACCTAACACTGGTGCAAACAATGCTACAATGACTATCAGAGCTGTGATACATAATGCCTGCTCAGATATACCTACAAGGATATCAGTACACTTTCCTGTTGACAACTTGCTACTATTGCTACACTGCTATAATGTCACCCTGTGCATCAGAACCATATTAGCCTATTCCTGCATCAATGTGACAGATGACAGGAGGTGCACAAGTATCATCATATGTACAGGGTGTGTTGTAGATTTGCCTGAGCCCGACATTGACCCATCCAATCGGCATGTCTCTGTGTGTGTGTGCGTGTGTGTGTGTGTGTGTGTGTGTGTGTGTGTGTGTGTGTGGGACAACAGTACTGCATGGGCCAATGTTGATGTAATGTGTGTGTGTATGTGTGAGCCCTAGTTGTATGGTAAATGTGTGTGTGTCTGCATGCACAGAACTCCACCATCTGGCTGCCATATATGGGCGGTTGTGGGACAGCCACAGACTGTACCTGCTAGGCCATACAGATCACTGTCTATGGTCACAGACACAGTACCTGTGCCTAGCAGGTGTGCTACGGGCAGTACTGGGGACCAGACCTGACTGGGTGCTATCAAAAGAGGCAGAACTATGATGACTGGACCCATGTCCCTGCTGGGACTGGCCAGCACCACGTGCACATGGTCTAGTAGGATGGTCAATGGACAGGCCAGCCCCAGCATTGCTGGGGCTGGTACTGCTACAACGGGAGTGGCTGTGATCCGTAGTCCATCTGCGACAACTGCCAGCTGATGCTGTTGCTGGCATGCGTCCGCATCGGCTTCTCATCCATCCCGCACGGTCCTGGCTCATGGCTAACACATTGTGGAGGACATCTAATGTCTCCCTCCAATGGCTATCAATGACCTCGGTGAAATTCCAGATGGTACCGGCAAGGTCACGGATGCTGTCATTGATAGCAGTGTATTGGGCCCCCTGCGCCCTTAGTCCCTGTCAGCTGTACCGTTTCATACATGCTTGTGCCAGCATTACAGCCCGGAACATACTGGAGGTTGTAATACCTCTAGGGGCACGTCTGCCAAGAGCAATACGACCAATGGTGCTCCCCCGCGAACCCCTGGGCATCCGCCTATGTGGTACCATTCCGGTAATCTGGCTATGGCTGCTGTGAGGGGATGCACGTGCCATAGGTACCACACTCTCCTGGTCAATGCCAACTGTATGCTGTCCCTCAACTATGGCCATTGGTGATGAGGGATGTATTGGCAGTATGAGTGTGCACATAGATGAGGTTGACCGTTGTGTACTGTCGATTGGTAGACCAACGACAGACCTTGTCAGACCTTCCTGTGCCACAATACATGTCTCATCATCTCCACTATTAGTAGCGGTGACATCAGGTTCCCTGCTGCATTCAGCCACCCCAAACTCAGCACCTGTGGAAGGAAGACAGGAAACACACTTTACAATCTGTACATGATGTTAGCACACATGCACACATGAACACATGCACACATGCACACATGCACACATGAACACATGCACACATGAACACATGAACACATGCACACATGCACACATGAACACATGCACACATGCACGCATGCACACATGCACACATGAACACATGCACACATGCACACATGCACACATGCACACATCAACACATCAAGACATGCACGCATGCACACATGCACACATGCACATAAATACACTGCCCACCACAGCACATACACACACACACACACACACACACACACACACACACACACACACACACACACCAGCAATCCAACACATACACAAGAGTGGGTGATGGTGGGTGACAGTATCACAAGGCAAACAGTCACCACACATGTGTCAGCAGGCAGACCATGTGTTGTTCAACACCATAGAGTGCAAGTGTAGACAGCCCTATCTAATGACATTATTCATGGCTTTGTTGCATGTGTGTAGTTGTTCAGTGATTGGCTACACCCTGGAACACAATGTGTACATGGACACAACATTGCTATGCAAGTATTATCTGCTCTGCAATGTCATGTGCACCATCACTCCATGGTATACATACCATGGCTGCATGTGTTATCTGTGTGACACATAGCTTGCCATGTCTGATGACAGTGTCTGTGTCCATAGCACATAATAGTGGGCACAGGTGTAGCAAATGCATGCAATGTACAGACATGGGATGAGTGGTGCATGTAGACGTGAAGGAATGATATGGACATTGCACAATGGTTATGGTGCGTGTGGGACATATTGCTGATATGTTGGTGCCAGCCATGACATGGCATGCTACACGACTGCAACATTAAACACCACACATACCCAATGGGTGTCATGTGACCTATACACCCAATAGCATTCCAGGACATATATGTGACTTTTTGTACAGATGGTGACTGTTGTGCAAAATGTGTATACTAGCATATGTAAGCACACACACAACATGCTATGCATGGTGTGTATAGGTATGTTTGCACCACAGAACAATGAGGTGCACAGCAAAAACTGCTATGTGTAGTACTGTGGTCACTGTAACTGGATGGGGTGTAGTACCATGTGCCATCATCATCATCATCATCATGCATCTTGTGGTCACTCACGGCTACTACTGTGTGACAGACCACCGCCTAGCATGCTGTACCTGAACTGCAATGCTGTGGATACGTTCACTATTACACAGCCACTTTGTACATGGGAGCATTGCCTAACCTCACTTATGACATACATATTTCATTACCAACATTGCAGGTATAACACACTCACCAGCATGGATTGGCTGCCCTGCCGTCACACCAGAGGGACCTGCAAGAATATGAGAGGGTTCATCAGTGGCCACAACTGTGGCATTGCTACAGTGGGTATGCTAAACTGCAGTATAACAACAGTCAACAGTCGCATTTGTAGGGATATTATTCAAACTATCTGTATTGCACAACACTAGGCAGCAGAACTGCTAAACGCACAGTACACATCTCACGTACACATAATCTAACAATACAGTTAACTGTAGTCTACAGATAGGGCATGTTACCTGCTTGCTCCAGGTGGATGTGCTGGGTGGCTCCAGCCTCCATTACAACACATGTCAGAGGTTGATGTAGCTGTTGTCCAGGAGCCACGATGCTTAGGAGCAGCTCCTCCAATCTGGTGAGGGGGGGATGAATGGCCACTCCACCATCTGTGGCAAGCTGCTCTCTTTGGATATTAGACGCACGCCTCCGGACTTGTCTAATTAAATCACTGCAGTGATGGTGTACCTGCTCATATGTCCGGTTATGCATGCCTATGTCATTTACCCGATGAACAAGTTCCTGCCACAGTGCAGTCCACTTCTACTGGTGCTGGCTGCTTCTAGAGAAGAGCATTGTTTACCACTGAAATAGGCTGTCGAGTATCACCTGTTCCTCATCCGCTGTGTACGCTGGGTTGCATTGGTGGGCCATCTGGCTGAAAAAGATATGAACAATATGTGTGAGAGTGTCCTGTGGCACACTTTACACCTTTACCCACAGATATCACTTTACTGACATATATACCATCCTATTGTCTGTCAGGGGTTACACACATTCAACACCACTAATTGGTTCTCAGGTCACAACTAACTAACACTGCCTGGCAGACTCTATATATCACACCACTATACAACAGTACCCGACTCACTGTTTGTGACACATTGCACAACCTCAAGGCAGGGGTGTATATCACACCAATGCACGAACAGAGATGTCATCCATTGCAATGGATGTAAACTACAGGTACAGTAGTACCAATCAACCACCCTAGTCATTGATTTCATAGCCCTGCCTAACAGATGTGTCCAGTTGTTACTATAGGTGGTATACTGCTGTAACAGACTATATATGTTGCTGGATACACATGTTATCCCTGTAACACACATATGATTGCAGCCATTGCACAGGCATAATCACACACACATCAGGCAAACATACAACGCACCACTGTATGCCAACACAGATGAGCATTACCTGTGTACCATAGGTACTGTGTGCCACTACTTACATACCCTTATGCCTGCATTCTGTCCTCTGTGCAGACTACAGGAAACACACATGACAGTGTTTCCAAGCAATGTGAACGCACACCATATTGTGCTGTTTAGGCCTACAGCTTCAGGTAGTACTACATTTCATATTGGTGATGGATTCACCAGCAGTACCACTCACTAAGCATACATGTATTGCTTTAGCCTACAATGAGCCACCACATTCTTCAACGGAGAACTACGTAACATCATATGCCGTACTACTATGTCTGCCTAACAGTACATTACACATCAGTTGCTGTCCTCACAGCTAGGATAGGCACTACCATGTCAGATACAACTTCACACTAAGCTATCACACCTTTCAGACCTTGCATACATTCAGTGTTACACTTATTCAGCCACACATAGCAACTATTGCATTAAGTACATGTGTGAGTGCATAGTGTCATAGGTAGGTAATATGCTATTGGCCCTAGGGCCTACGGCAGCCTAGCCATATCCTACCCTGGCCTTTGGCACACATGTATTTTGATTTCACTTGTCCCTGCCAACCTGAACAACAGAGGTGTTTCCTGGGGTGTATTACCAATCTCCCACACAATCATCAGGGGTATTTATAACAACTGCTAAGGAGGAGCCTTGTTTGCTATCGCTATGTGGCCTATTCTGGTGTATGGCGTATCTCTGAGATGGAACCTATCCCTCCAGCATGTGCTGTTTAGTGAGCTGACAAGGTTTAGGGCCCTAGAGCATGTATCCTGGAGGGATTGTGATATGTTGCCATGGTGGTTGTCACCCAGCTATACCTCTGTATGTCTGGCAGAGGACACCTCTGTGTGGCCAATATGCAATACAGTGTAGTTGTGGTTTTGTGAGTCAGTCTGCAGAGAGCATCTGTTTGCGGCCAGTATTACCCTTTGGGAGGTCTGTCTGTGGCCTGTTCACCTGGTGTAGTTGTCTTATGAAGTACATACCACACAGGCATTGTGATGTGTAGAGGGGAACTCTACCCTATACTTCCATAGATGACACACCTGTTGTCATGACACATACCACACAGACAGATTACAGGTGTAGTGTGGCACTGCCTTCATCAAAGTTGAGGCTACTGTCCACCTGTGTCCCATGTTCCCTTATCACACCTTCACTGTTAGGTAGATCTCTACCTATGTGGTAGGTAATGGGTACACTGTTTTGGGAAGGTGGAATGGCATTGCAGTATCAATACTTGTCTACAGTCCATGCCTTGGTCACCACACACCTGTTGCAGTACATATGACCCTGTGTCTCTCTGTCTCTGTCTCTCACTCTGTATGTATGTATATATATATATATATATATATATATATATATATATATATATATATATATATATATTATATGCATATCTATACACATACATGTACACATCCATTGCTGTACACATGGATGTACATATAGGCACATGTACAGTCCACCTTTCTTGGTGGGGATATCACTTATGCGACAGTTGTGGGATGTACAGGTATGTAATTAAATTGCACAGTGTTGTGCAGAATGCATGTGGGTGTCCCCAGCCCTTGTAGCATTAGCAGGCCTCACTGGCTGTAACACAGCAGATCTGACAAATCTGTCCCACAGCATTTAACCACCACATGACGTATATCAACACTACCATAGCTGGCCTTAGGCATAGTCCTACTGGGCGGCTGCCTAGGGCACCGGTCTAGCAGGGGTGCTTTTCCACTATTTATGTGGTGTAGTAAGACAAGGATGGGGGCACCAGGAGGTTTGGTAGGGGGTGCCATGGAGCCCTTTTGCCTAGGGCACCAGTTGACCTAAGGCCGCTCCTGCGCACTGCATGCTGTGCTCTAGGCCACACACTATGACCTTATTGGATATATGCACATATCAACCTTCACTGACAGATATCTGTCCACCCTTCACTAACAGTTGCAGTATGTCCCTTGCCCTATGCACATGTGCAGATACAGATAGATACAAACTGCTGCCACACATGGATGATTTGCAGTGTGTAGAGTACTCTTCAGGAACATCTACAACATGCCGACACATACATGTGAGTTACATACCTTACCTTTGTATTTCCCTGCTCCGTGTGGTACGGTTTTGTAGTTTTTTTTTTATTGGTGGTTTGTTTTGGGTTTTCGCCCTCTATTTAAGTTTCTGTCTCAGTTTCTCACTCTGTTCTGTCTCTGTCTCAGTCTGTGTCTGTGTCCATGTCTCTCTCTCTCTCTCTCTATCTCACAGCACCTGCAATGATATAATTGCATGTGTGGACTGCAGGTACAGCCTGCTTTTCTAGGTATCTGCACTTGTGCATGTGACAGCCTCTGCACCAATTGCTGCCCACCATTCAGTAATTGCATGCAGCCTGCTGTTTGGTGATTGCATTACTCACTGTGATTGCAGTCCACTGCTATAAAATGCTAGGTTAGGTAGGCGTAGCCCTTTCAGATTTCCAAGGTGGGGCCCATGCTTGTTTGCTATGGACACCGTTGTGTCAGTCTGAAGGTCGGTATATGTCTCTTATCTGATGCTAGGGATGTAGCTAGTTATATGCATGTTGTACTCAAACCTGAATGTTGCTGCTTCCAGTACACACATCTCAGTGTAGACATGTATGCACTCCTCCAAATGCTAACACAGGATACATGGGAGTATGTACTTTTTTCTCACTTAGACAATTAACTGCCATACAAATGTAGTTATTGCACTGTATTTCTGTGGCCAGTATTTATCCTGGACTGATACTGTGTGGTGTTTGTAAGGTGCTAGGTGCTACTGTAACATTATTCTCTGCTAGGATGGCTGCTTCTCCTTTCACAGTCATGTAATGCAATTCCACAACCACTGCTGGTAAAGACCCACAGAAAAGGGTTTGTGTTATACCATTCCTAATTTCCATTTACATTCTCTCATTGTAATGCATGATATATTTATTTCAGAACCAAGTTATTTGTATATCTGCTGTGGCTTAGTGTAATTCATGCAATCTATTGTGTCAATGGTCTGGGGTTCGAGACTGGCAGAGTTTTTTTCTTTTGCTGCTGAGCAGAACAAGGGCCCTGACATAGAGTGACTGAGGCACTTTTAAGTAGTTGTAAGTGGGTTTGCGTGGGTTTGTGCGATGCTTAGTGATGCTTTGCTAAGTGCACACATGTGCACACTCGCTTAATCCTGCCTACTACTGCTTAAAAGTGCTTACTCCTGCTAACCCCTGTGCTAATTTCTTTGAAAGAAAAGAAAATGGGGATATAGGAAAGTGGTGAAAAGTGGGCACAAAGAGGGAAATAAAGTAGGAAAATAAGCTTGGGATGTGCAGGACAGGTGTAGGGAAGGTCCATAGCTGCCCATTTCTTTACCAGCAACAGCTGAGCATATGTTGCAAATTTGGAGTGAAATTTCAAACCTTCCACCCCTGAGAGAGGGATGAGGACAACATAGTTTGTTGTACTGCCAATTAGAATTATCAGTGTACATGTCCAACGGACATGTGTGCAAAATGGGAAGCTATGTGTGGGGCATAATTTTTTTTCTGGTACAGATTGCCCTTTTTATTTATTTATTTATTTTTTTCAGGGGAGAGTGGAAAGTGAGGTAGAGGAAGTAGGCATATTTGGGGAGGTAGGTTGGGTAGGTGAACAGACAAGACAAAAAAGACACATACAGGGGCGGAGTATGACACAATGGGTGGGTGAACACAATTGATGGGGACGGATGTTTGGAAATTGCAAGCACATGAGCCCACAGATGGTAACAGTGGGACTGAGATCCCACCGATGGGCAGTCAGAACTGGACCTTCACAGACCTGAGGGTCGCTGTGCTGGGGTTGTGTAGGAGGGGCAGGCTCACCCATGAGTAGCGCCACTCTTCCCTAGAGCTGGCATAGGGGATCAGCGACTAAACGCTGGATCTCCCTACGCACCACAACCCGGACCCTTTGGAGGGTGACAGGAGGCTCTTCTCTGTCCACGCTTGCAGGGGGGACAAGCCACATCCCCTGCAGTGCTTCCACCCGAAGGTGGCACAGGACCTATGGAGGAGGGTGGCCCGAGCTGGGCACCAGACCTGCTGGTGCCAGGTGCAACTGCCAGCTGAGGAGGGACAGGTGGGTCCGCTGGGACCGGCCTTCCCATACGTTCTGTGATTAGGTGTGTTAAATTACAACATAGACAACAGCATTCCAAGTTAGTTGTAACAGCATGCAGTAATATTCCCATTAACCCAACACACCAGGGTTACAACAGTTGAACAGCAAGCATAACACATGCATGTATTGAATGACAGTGGCCATTACAACAGCATGCAGGGATGATTGGTGGCAAGAGGCCACCAAGATTGTGGTGTTTTAACAGGGGACATGCATCAAAGTAAGTGCAGATTTTATATAACAATAGGACATATGTCCCAACAAATGTTATGAGATTAGACATACCCATTGAGGTGTGGAATTGCATTGCTTATGCACATGGAGTAGGGTGTAAAAAGAAACCTCCATTAACATCTTATTAGTACTTTAACTGTACACTACATTCCTATTGACTGCAGGTGTATATCCCCTACATGTATTCTTACACTAGGCAACATGCATTTGATTGCGTTATGGGTTTTGCTACTTCATGATATACTTGACCTATATCTGACATAGCAACTGTCCAGGATGCAGATGTTACTGCTACATACTTGTATTAAATTGACTTGTTTATGTATCTGCACATCTGAATGTGTTCATGAACCTACTTTTCAGGTAGCATACTAACATTTCTGGGGAAAACCTTGACAGACAACTCGTGTGCCAGATTTACCTATGCATGTCAGCCATTTCACAACTGTTGAGGACTGTTGCATACTTCACAGCTACTGGCACTTCCTTCATCCACTTTATATGGGACTGCACTACTGGGGGTTGTCAGTACTAACTACAACAGAGTAACATTTCTTCACTGCAAGGGTACAACAACATTTCTGAGTAACTGGCACATACACACTGCAAGTATTATACCTTTCCTATTTACATTAAAACTCTTTTCTACAGGCTCTCTCCTTTATTTGACATTACACTGCATACAGTAGACTATTCAGGACATGTTATACCTTTATTGATAGGTTACAAGACTGTTTTACAGGCTCACTCACTTTTTTCTGTGACAGTGCATGCAGAGATAGTATTCCAGACATGTTTTTGCTTTATTCATAGGTTACTACACTCTATTCCTGGCTATCTGACTTATGATATGTAAACAGTACATGCAGAGGATTTATTCAGGGAATGAATGTTTTATGCTTCACAGCTACTGCCACTTCCTTCATCCACTTCCTATTGGACTGCACAACTGTGGGTTGACAGCACCTAATGCAACAGTACTATTTTTTATTGCAAGGGAACAACAACATTTCAAAATAAGTGATACAGACACACTCCAAGTTTTATACCTTTATTAATTACATTGTACACTCTTTTCTACAGGCTCTCTCCTTTACTCATTATTACAGTACATATGGAAGACATATTCAGGACATATTATACCTTTCTTGATAGGTTACAACACACTTTTTCAGGCCTGCTCACTTATATGTTATGACAGTACATGCAGGGATAGTATTCCAGAATTATTTTGCCTTGATTGGTGGGTTAGTACACTCTATTTCTGGCTCACTGACGTTTGTTATATAACAGTACATGCAGAGGATTTAATCAGGACATTTTATTGCTGTATTATTGGGCTGAAACACTTTTCTCATGTTCACTCACATATATCATGTAACAATACATGCAGAATATTTACTAACCTGCCTGGTGGTGCAGCTTTAGCAGCCTATCTGCATAGGCTTGCTGATTCATAGCAAGAGCACCTGCAGCTGTGGAGTAAATAAAGGGATATTGAGACATACCTATCCATTATTTAGACTATATTAGCTTGTCTTACATACTGTATTCCATGGCTACCTACTTAGTAGTGGGGCATCACACATTTGATGGGCCTCCTGGATCCACTGGCTCAGAAGGTCCTGCTTTCACCTCTTCAGGTCTGCATGGTGGTGATGGAACTGCTCACCAGTCCGAGGGACACCTGTGGAACTGGTGAGTTCATGAGCCAACCGGTTCCAAGCCTTCGCCTTATACTCCATTCCTTGGATCTGGCCCTGCAGGAGTCGAGTCTCATGCCGATGGACTAGGAACCAAACCATATATCTTGACTCCTTGATGCCCCAGCATTGCAATCAAAAGTGTGTACCCTCTCCAGCACCAGACATTCTAACTGCAGATGGGAGCTACAATCAGTTATGGCGAGTATTCCCGCCTATGCGGCTTAAATATGCCACATTTCCTGCACATTTCTGTGATTGGCCATTTTTGAATATTCTCAGCTGACTGCAGACCTGCTTAGCAATGGTTAATCAAACATTTATTACTATATATATGTTAACAGTGGATGTTTGTCCTAAGCTGTCATGGCTTAGTGGTTCAGTACTTTGATTATGGTGCACAGTGTCCTGGTTTCAAACCTTATCATTGCATTTTATTTTACTGCTGTCCAGACAGACAGGTTAGGGGGCATGGCTGTGTTTAAGCAACCTTGCTCTACGTTGCTCCATGTTGCCCGACGGTGCACTCATTAGCACGGCGCACACCTCTGCGCAAACCAATTGCGCTGCGCAAAGCGCTATTTATCTATGGGCAAGTATTTTGTGCTGGGTAAAGTGCGATTTAGCTATGGGCAACTACATTGCGCTGGGTAAAGTGCGATTTAGCTATGGGCAACTACACTGCACTGGGTAAAGCGCGAGTTAGCTAGGGGCAACTATATTGTGCTGGGTGAAGCTCTGCTTAACTGCAGGTAATTTTATATTGCGATCCTTTAAAATATTTATTTTATTCACTAATACATTGGCCATTTCACTGCTTTTTAGTTATGTTTAAACATATATGTTAGGTATTATTCCATATACTGATTTAAAAAATAAATACGAAAGGGAGTGGTGGGACTCAAACCGTGAATGCCTCTTCTTGTGTGACCGCTCTACCATTACACTATTGCTATTTGGTGTGATTTGCATAAATATTCTTTCTTATGCTCTTCCATGTCACAATTGCTAACTGTAGCTAAGCAATGGGCATACCCGTGCACACACGCGCAAATACGGGCAGCTATTTTGGGAATTAAAAAAAAAATTTAATGTTATGCGTTTTAGAACTGTGATGGGAGTTTACAATATCAGACAGTGAGGTGTTGGGTGCAGGGACATTTGAGCAGACTCGCTCTTGTTTATTTGTTTTATTTTCAACACTTGCAGGGGCGTGGACATTTAGACTGCTCAGCAGTCGAACACGCCCCCTGCTTTCTTACACGGTCCGTGTAATGCTTACGGTTGGGTCAGCATGCCCTCATGCATATTCATGGCACGCTGATGTCATACCATTCAACTGCAGCCTCTGAGTAAGACCTATTAAGTCTTACACAGAGGATTTGTGAATCCGGGGGCATATCATCTTTGTAAGTAAAAAGCTGGGATTAGATTTGATTTCTATTAGTTGTAATGTTTTCAGCACAAATTAAGCAATAACTGATGATGTGATGTGGTATATTGAAGATCTACCCATGGCTGGTGTGGTTTAATCATGAGGACGAAGCCTGAGTGATTAAACAAAGGCAACCGTGGGTAAATCTTCAATATATCACAACCACAGAGTTGGTTATTCCTATTATACAATGGCATTATTTAAGAAAAAAAAATACTTACTTTTCTTAAATAATGTCTTTGTATAACGGCGGATTACTGTTCATCTGCTGGTTGTGGTATACTGCTTCTTCATTTTGATGTACTGTGCATGCGTAGGGGACTTGCGTTCCCACACATACCCAGTACATCAATGCTTTGAAATGGAAGCAACGGAGAAAAGAAAGTCTCTGTTGCTCTGTTTTCTCTTTTTCTCTCTTTTTTTTTTAACTGTAAAAAAAAAATGGTTTTGGGGCACTTTATACCAACGGAAAAAAGTCCAGCAACCAGACCTTTTTCCGTTGGTATATTGTAGGATTTACAACGGGCACGCTGGTTGGGCTGGCCAATCAGTGTGCACGTTTTTGAATATTAATAGGGAGTCATTGTATAATAACATTTTTTAAACTACTAATACACTTATGAATACCGCATGTATTCAACACTAAGCTAACAGGGCATTGGTGTCTATTATTAACATTATACTTAACTGTAAAGTCCGTGTCCACATAATCATTTACAAGCAAACTTTCTCCTGCATTTTGATAGAGTCATATGAAACTTATTACCATATTTTCTTCATTACCTGCAGCTTAACATTTCTTTCATATCATGCCACTATTAACCTTGTTAAAAGCTGCTGCTTAATTTGGGATGATTGATTACTATTTATGTTACTTTTCTTGCTTTGCTTAAATCATTTTATTTTTTCCACAAAAAGTGATTCCATTATTTTATGCAAACAACGCCACATATTGACTCTTACTTATTCATCTGGACAGCCTGTTTACTCTTCCTTAGCTTCATAGGTAGATAATAGGCATGTATTCCATGAGCCTTGGGAAGACTAGCCCAAATTCCTAATTACCCTGAAGTATTGTCTGATTAAGTAACTTGCTTAAAGTCACACAGTAGGTAGATGAAGACATATGGAATCAAACCCTGAACCACAGGAAGTAGCTTATAACCTCAGTGCTCTGTGTCAACTATTACTACAAAATCAAAGGAACTACAAGCACAGTTGTCAAATGACCAATGATGGTGCACAACCAAGTGTGGGAATCGAACCGAAGCACATCATTACATGCCTTAAAATGTTCGGCGGTGTTTTTGTTTAATAATACTCGAACAAAACCTTGTTGTACTTTGTATAACTCATAGGGAAAACTGTTTGTGTTACGTCACCTTTCAGTATTTGTTATATTACATTCTGTGCTTCTTCAGGTTGTTCAATTGTTTTATTTAATATTTTTTTCCAAAATTTTGTCATTATTAAATGGCTACTCTAAAGGTGGTTGAGGTGAAATTCCTTGAGTGTCAATTACACTAAGCAAATGGCAATGGGGAATATAATACTGCTTAATCATTGCTGGTGCATTTTATAAGTATGCTCTCCCTTCTATTGGGAGATTTCTCCCTTTTTTAATTTGGTACAGCTGTGAAGTTGGTATATATAAGCTCAGAGTTGCTTTTCCACCACATTAAAGGGTGCAGGGGACTTTCCCCCTCCAAGAATCAGTTGAGGTTAGTTAAGGTTCACTTTTTCAGCTTTCTGAGTTTCAGGCATTATTTTTCAGTGTTGTCAATGATTGCAGTTTTGCGGTTC
The DNA here is from genome assembly GCF_019279795.1 of Protopterus annectens. Classification (NCBI taxonomy): domain Eukaryota; kingdom Metazoa; phylum Chordata; order Ceratodontiformes; family Protopteridae; genus Protopterus; species Protopterus annectens. The sequence goes on from NC_056751.1 coordinate 203,953,043, forward strand.
AGCAATCCATAGTAGGACCTAATTAAACACTAAAAACAGTTTGTTAAATATTAGGGCACCTCATTTACAATATAATTACTTTGAACATTAGCTACTTAATCTCTTCTTATCATTAACTGTGAGTTCATGTCATATTTAGCAACATTTTCATCAAAAGGAAAGGTCTTAGGACTTTTTGAGTTTAGTCCCATTTACCCAGTCTCTTTGGACTGATAAATTCTTGGCTGAAAGAGCTCACAATTTTTTCTCAGGAGACTAGATTAAGCATCTGACATCAGTTAAAAAAGAAGTTATAAAAAAATTGTTCTATGAGATTTAGCCCCATTTTAAGAGGTGGGATGAGTACTATAATGATGGTGAATGTAGAAACACCTAAGAATGATGTTATGGTCTTGCAGTGCAATCATTTAGCACCAGATTTGGCAAAAAGTTTATGTAGGATATGGGAAAGTGTGCTTGACACTGAACTGAAAAACAAATTAGGTGCAAAACATAAAGTTGTATACAGCCGGGGCAGAAATATAAAGGAAATACTTGAACGTGACAATGAAAAGTATAAAAAGACATACATCTCTAGGATGAGCAAATGTGGAGCATGCAGAAGTTGTAGGTTTATTAATGATAGTCCTTATGTGACTATTGAAACATACAACAGGACACTGTGGTGTCCTGGATTCTGCAACTGCAATAAAAAGGAGTTGTATATATTGCTACATGTTTGTCATGCCTTTCATTCTACATAGACAAGACCATCAGGAAGTAGAATTCTGAAGCATAATAGGGATAAAAGAAAAAGAAAAAAGACCAGTGCTTTATATATACACACTAGAGCATGCGAGTATAAAAAATATATATTTTTTGTGATAGCCAAAACAAAAGTAGGAATGAGAGGGGGGATCCTGAATTAGAACTTTGAAACAACAAGTTAGAATGGCAACATAGATTAAATGCCAAAGAGAATCCAGGCATTAATGACAAAACATCTTTGCTATGTGTTCTAAAAAGGAGAGCAAAATATGTTTGATTTTTTTTTTCTTTATGTGATGTTTATACTTGATGGATATGTTTTATCTTGGTCAAAGTGCCTATGATCTACCTTTTGCAAAGATTTGTTTCATTTACCATGTTAACAACAGGTTAAAGTTGCATTCCAGATATCTTATTTTTAATTTTTAACTGTTTTAACATTTTTACAATTTATTTGAGATTTCCTCCTATTCTCCATCTTCATTAACGATCTGTGTACAGTAATCCCAAATGCAACTTGTATTCAGTATGCGGATGACTCTACCCTAATCTGTTGTGCTACTTCCCTGACAGACTTACAGACTCTATCACAAAACACCTTTAACAAAGTAGAAAACTGGCTCACTGATCGGTGACTCCTATTAAATCCAAATAAAACAAAGCTGTTACTCTTCACCCCCACTCGTAAGGTCTCTTTGCCATCATTTACCATAAAATCTAACAATGGCACCATAATTTCCCTAGAACCAAGCACTAAACTATTAGGTGTAATAATCGACAATAAGCTTAAGTTTGATTCTCACATTGATAAAACTATTAAAACAGTCAATAAGAAACTTGGCTCTTTATATAAGATTAAATGATTCCTAATCCCATCTGCTAGGACTGCGATTGCCTGTACACATTTGCTATCAACCCTTCTTTATGCCTCCCCTATTTTCATGAACCTAAGTAAATCTGACCTTAGTAAACTCACTAGCTGCTATAATAATACTGCCAGGTTCACCGCATGTTCAGCATATAGAACACATCATTGTCTTAACCTTGAATCACTAGGCTGGCTAGAACTACCCTGCCAACTTCAGTATAACCAATTAATAGTTGCTCACAAAGTTCTCTACGAACCAGAAAGCAAGCCCATACTTAGAAATATTATCACCCCCCTACAGTAACCTAAAAACACTCCACAACATAATGCTAGTACAAACTGTTAAATCCAACAACTTAGCTGGTGAACCATTATTTACCAACTCTGTTGGCAAAACCTGGAACTCACTTCCGGCTGAACTTACTGCAGTTCCCTCCTTAGCTAAATTTAAAATATCTCTTAAAAAACACCTAAAATGAATTGGTTATGCCCCTGCACAAACCCTGACTAACCCCTTCTCAATTGTTACATATCACTGATAACCTTGGCTACATGTAGAAACTTTCACTATCATAGCTCTGATACATCAGCTGTTTTAGAAGATTGATTACATGATTCCTATTTATTGGAATGTACCACTGAATGATATAATAACTTGTACAACTATGTACTACTAAAAATGAATGTGTTCTCGCATATTATTTAATACCTGTAAAGTTTTACTGTATGTATTCCAGCATATCTGGAATATGTATGTATGTCTTCTTGTATAAAAGTCTAGAACTGCAAAGTTTCACTGCATGTCTGTATGTCTGGAGCTTTTCTCCCTGGGCCTCCCCTGAAAATGGACCTATATCAAGTTGGGCTTTCCCGGTTAACAAATGTAAAATAAATAAAAAATAAAATGTTATTCTTCATATTACATCATTTGACATGACAGGAAATTATGTAATGATTGACTTTAAGATCTGGTGTTATTTAAATAGAGCTTAAAGATGTTTTCACTGACTCTGATGATGCCTTAATATTTTATCAGGCAAAAGTGCTTAATCCATGAATATTGTATGTCAATTTATGTTTAATAGTGTGGAAACATTAAAGTGAGTGCTTTTTCTTTACCACAGGCAGTGGTTTTCTTATTTTTCTGTTATTTGTGTTTTAAGTCGTCTGTGTGGTGGTTTGGAGAAGCTATATTTCCTATTTTTTTTAACTATGCCTGTGGCAGCAGGTGTAAGTACATGGCTGTAATACAGATGGTCCTGGATTCTAAAAGAGGACATGAAACATATTTTTGCTTTTCTGACAGTTCAATTTATAGTAATGAACATGAAAATATCCAAGTGTTATTTCAATATTTCTGTGGCAATAGGTGTAAGTGTAGAGCTGCCATACACATTGTTCTGGGTTCTGTTACAGGAAATTCCAGACATTTTTGCTGTTGTTCCATTTCACATTGCATTAAATATCACTTATAACAATTTATATGTAATTATAAATAGTGGAGCTGATATGAATTATATGTATGAGGAATAAGACATCCTTACTGTGTTTTGAAGGTTCAGATGTATGACTGAGGGTATACTGTCTGCTATGTTTCTAAAAGAATAATTCTACTATCAGGACTTGGATGGTCTTCACACTTAAATAAGACACATACACAAATGAATGTATATACAAGGACCTTGCCAGGTCACAGACATACATGGTTAACACCTCAGTCTGTCATCTGTATTTATAAATAAATCAGGACTATGGCTGAGAAGTACTTCTTCTGAGGCAAAGATGGACAATCACAACTGTGGAAGGAAATGTTTTGTTCCTTATGCATAGGTTTGAATCCTACACTGTAAAAATCAATTTTAGCAGTGTACAAAGCCAAACATGTCAGGTCTGAAATTTATGCCCCTAGTGCATGTCTGCAACGTTAAATCACCTAATAGTTACAGCAGCACACACCTCCTCAAACTAATGTCAAGTGTCAGATTAACCTTCCAATTTCCAAAACTACTTTCCCCTCTGTTTGGCACTGTTGGTCTTTGCTTAACAGCATGCAAATGTGGCTGGCATTGTTAATCAGGTTTGTACACTACCAGTAAATGTGGTAAGAGGAAATGGCAGGAAATCATTATTTCCTATTGCACTACTTTGGGATCAAATATTTCTGGTGTTAGAAGGGACGTGCAAAATTTAGGGAACAGAGGTGGGGTTTGAGGAGTCCAGAATATTTACTGGACTCCTGGTAAAACATCACAGCCAAAGACTTTTGCAGGGGGACTATTCCAGCTTTCAGTACAACTCTGAGGCTTGGAATACTCTGGCAAAGGCTGTACCCAAGGCAACTGACATCCCATGCACTGGAGAACAGTGTAGCCATCACTTCAATGACCTAAAAAGGCACAAGAGGGAAACACTCAACCAGTGGTTTGATGAGTTCCAAACTAGCAACATCCTGAAGTTATGTAAGTTTGCTAATAAAGAGAATTTATAATATATAGAAAGATAAATATAGGCAAGACTGGTATGCATATTGCTCTTCTTTTCTTTTCTTTTCTTTTCTTTTCACAGCTATTTCTGAAATAGATGCAAATAGGCAGGCCCATGCTGAGTATCTAGAGAAACAGAAGGAAGCAACAGGTATGTATGCAGCACAAGAGAAGTATTATCATATCTTTAACATTTAAAGAAAAAAGTTATTTTCTATATAGTACTAGCAAAGTAAGCATGCATATCCTAACTGTAAAGGCAAGTACATACGCATCAGTCTGTAGCACAAACCGACTTTAGGAGTCGAGTGTAAGACTGCATTTAGAGGTTGTGGGTTCAAATACCACAAACAGCGACAAGTATAAAATACTGCAGTTCTTTAATAATATTACAGAAATTAAATTCTATACAAGTGGCATAAATGCCTTGCTGCTAAATTTAATCTGTAAAATTTGACCAAAAAATATGTGCAATATCTACATGTTGCAAGGATTACCTTGAGCAATCTATAATTATAGTCTGTAGTTGTTAGGAAGTAAACTTACATGTAAAACATCAGATAAAATAGTTGTATTATTGTCACAATAAATTGTATATCACATATTCTTCTTCTTCTTTCGGCATTTCCTGGTTAGGGGTCACCACAGTGGATCACCTGTCCACTCATGATTGGCAATAGAGTTTTTACAGTGTCGAGTTGCCAGCCCGGTGCCCACCCTTCCACGGAAGGCACACACATGCACTCACTTACACCTAGGGCTAATTTAGAGTGTCTAATCCACCTACAGCATGTCTCTGGGATGTGGGAGGAAACCAGAGCACCTGGAGGAAACCCACATGACCACAGGGAGGACATGCAGACTCCGCACATAAGGCACCCCAGCTGAGGAGTGAACCGGAGAAAATTGTATGTCACATATTATGGTACTAATTTTATTTCTTTGTTTTCTCAAACCCCAACACTTATCTCTTTTTTTATTTTCTATTGCATGTCATCAAAATGACTCCATATCATCCATCTGTAACAAATCACTAAATGCTTCGCAGCACAGGAAGGTAGGCTAGCCCCAGTGACTTAGCCTGCCCCCGCTCAACCAGCTCTGGCACTGATGCCCAGAGCATTGGAGCCCCAACCTGGCAGTACTGCCTCTACTGCCCCTGCACTACCTGCACCCTCAGGTAGCACTACCCTGACAGCTGGTGCTGTGGTATGCTCCGGGAGTACTGGCGGATATGTGGATTTCATCCCCCTCCAGAATATGCCAGGGTTGGTGTGTAGAGTCATGGGCAGCACCAGTGGTGTAGAGGCTGATCTCCCTCATGGTCCATAGGAAGAGAGAACGTCAAGCATTCCAGCAGCCAGTGGAGTAAGGGGACAGTGATGACAGTCCTATAGATGAGGACTAGATTCTCACTGCCCCCATATGTGATGGGCATGTGTTTGCATTGTCCCTTCCCTTACCCCAATCATGGTGTCCCCAAACTTTTCTGTTCCTCCCTGTCCCTGGGTCTTGTCTTGTTTGTTCTGTTTATTTGCATTTGCTTCCTCACCTACTCAACTTTCCTGATCCAGAAATACCAACATCCCTTACATAGCATTCCTCTCTTAAATAATTAAAAAAGATAAATGAATGGGCACCTGTCCTTCCAAAAAAAAAAAAAAATCTTCCCATACATAGTTCTACATTTCACAAGTGTCTTCTTGATCACTTGATTTGGTCCTATTGGCTAGGCTATACAACATGATTGCATTGTTGTAACCCCTCTTTGTGGAGGTGACAGTCCAAATTCAGCTAATATTCTGTACATATTTTCATTTTACACTGTTGAAAAAATGGATAGCTATGGTTCTTTCCTACCTCACTCCTGCACATTCCTATATTGCTTTCCTTTTGTTCTTCCCACTCCTTGCCTCCATTTTACCACTTTCCTATCCACCCCATTTTAACACCTATAGTTTGGTCAACAACAGAATCACACATAACACACATAAGTAACAAAAAAAAAAAAAACACAATGGAGCCCTTCATTTTGTGGCTTCTATGTTTGTGCAGAGTTTGGCATCATGCACCAATGCCAAACAATGGTGAATGACTCTTCTCTGATGCAGTTTCCTCCATGCAATGCCACTTAAACATGATGTACTTCTTCACACAGTAACACACAATGAATGTAGTATAAAGAATAAGTTCATTGTATTGTCACTACATTTTAAAATGATTACATACACCTGGATTTGAACCCTATATCATCTCGGCTCCAAGAAAATGTGTCAATTCATTTATACCTACTGCCACAGACTCAGCTAAACAGCCAGTGTGCTTCATATCCTTGATACTGAAAATTCTCAGAAGTTTAGCAATGAGACTTGCATATGTGCAAAGGTTAACTACACACAAACAGGGAAACCAGAAGAAATGTGCATCTCGCATGCACAGTTTGCCAAACATTGTGCAAACCCACTGTTGACTGGTACACTACACAAAGTAGACAATAGTTTGTATTACTTCTGTTTACTGTCCATTTAGTCTTCATGCCATGAAAGTACATGTGGAAACACAAACAAAATGAAGGCACTATCTAAGAAAATGACACACATTTAAAATGCAGTTTTCTGTTAACTCCCCCCCGTGCATTGCAATCTATGTCTCTCAGTACTTGTCCACAAACATATCAGCTACACTAAATAAATAAATAAATGTTTTCTTATATACCATGCACATCATTATAATGACAATACACATTCAGATTCAGTACTTGTAGTAATGTGGACACCTGTTTCAATATAGTTTGTAAAGCTCTCTTAACAGTATCAAAAACAACAGCTGAGTTCCAGGATATAAAAATGACAATGCCAGATAATCCAAAGGATTTATTGTAGCAAAAATGTTATCACACCCATAGCAATAATTGTATAATTGATTAATTGTTTAATTGTTTTTATGATGTTTTGTATAAATAGAAGCATCATGGGTATGTGATTTTTATACTCGATTAAAGGCAGTTTGTCCGAGGGGCTAGAAAAGTCTATTCGCAACACTAGAAATATTTTTGCTACAATAAATCATTTGGATTATCTGGCATTGTTGTTTGTATGTCTCTTATAGTATACCTGCACATTGGAAACATGACCATCAAATACTTCACATTGCACACTCATCAATCTGATAACATGCAGAACTTTAATATCTTGACAGCTGGGCATGACTAGCTATGCATTTCATGTAAGCCTTCCAATATCTTCACTCCAACATACACTGCTGATTTCATCCAATATAAGTTGCCCTGTAGCCTTGTAAAAGTCAAACTTGTGCCATGACACTTGTGTAAAATACTGAGTTCCCTTTTCTGTGTACTTAGGTAGGGGTTCTAATCTCACTGCCGTCAACTGGGAGGTGTTTGTGTGTGTGTGTGTGTGTGTGTGTGTGTGTGTGTGTGTGTGTGTGTGTGTGTGTGTGTGTGTGTGTGTGTGTGTGTGTGCATGTGTGTGTGTGTGTGTGTGTGTGTGTGTGTGTGTGTGTGTGTGTGTGTGTGTGTGTGCGTGTGTCCGTGTGTGTCCATGTGTGTGTCTATCTAGTCAGAAAAGCATACGTGTGTAGCCTGCAGTTACCACTCCAATCTCGTGGATGTCCAGTATTTTGACAGTTGCACATGCCTACACATCCATTTCATGCAGGCCTCCCAACATCTTCTCTCTAACAGTTAATGCTGATCACATCCACTATAAGTTGTCCTGCAGCCTTGTAAAAGTCAGACTTGTGTCATGGCAGTGGCATAAAATACTGAGTTCTCTAGTCTATGTACTTAGGTAGGGGTTCTAATCTCACTGCAGTCAACTGGAAGTTGTGTGTGTTGATCTAGTCTGAAGAGCATAAATGTGTTTCCTGTAGTTACCACTCCAATCCCATGGATTGCCAGTATTTTGACAGATGCACATGTCTACACCCATTTCATGCAAGCCTCCAACATATTCTCTTCAACATTCACTGCTGATGTCACCCACTATAAGTTGTCCTGCAGCCTTGTAAAAATCAGACTCATGAAGTGGCACATGCATTATATATAGAGTTCTCTAGTCAGTGTGCTTAGGTAGGGGCTCTGTTCTCACTGCAATCAACTGTGTGTGCATGGTATTAGAGAGAGCATTTTACACCAGCCTGTGGGACACTGCTTTGACTGTCTTCATCTCATCAGGTAGCTGATTTGCAGATGTGCAGTATTTCCACCAGGGCAGCATCAGAGACTGGCTTTTAGGCCAGGTACAAGTCACCTTATCCTGTGTGATACAGATTAAAGTGAAGAGCTTTCAGTCTTTCCACATACATCATGGCATGTTTTGTAGGCCCTGTATTTTCATGTTGAGAAACCCTTGTGGTCTCTCCAGCTGCTACACCTGTCTGGTGAGGTGCATGCAAAAGGGAGCATTGGATTCTATTAGTGTTCTGATAAAGGTCGAGTTCAGTGCTGTTATAACATCCTCAGATCTGGATACAATGGCCTGAATTATGAAGTGCATGATGTAGTCATTCCATGCCATGGTGGAAACTTGGCAGCCGAAGTTCAGATTGCTATCTACCTGTGTTCTCAGGTCTTGCACTACCAGGTTTCAGCATGGGAGGGGGTGTTGCCAATGTTGTAATCAGTGTGGAATTTCACTTTGAAGAAGGCAAAAATAATGACACATTTTTGCATTTATTTGTAGATTGTGTGGCTTTTGCACCAATCATTTGTCTGTGCTAGCCACTCCTGTAATATGTTAACATCATTGGTGGACTCAATTATTGCACCCAATATGCAATAATCAGCAAACACAGTAAGCCAAAGGCTGTATACTTTAGCCTGGACTCCCAAGAAATAGATTCCAAACAGTAAAGGTCCCAGCACACATCCTTGTGGTACACCACTGGTGACAACTCTACTGGTAGAGGTTGATTCACCTACTTTCACAGCATGTGTTCTGTCACTGAGCAAACTGGCTAACAATCTAGAGATGCGAGGGTTAGTCCACAACTGGGAGAGTTTCTCAATGATACTTGAGTGGAGGATTATGTCAAAACCCTAGGCCAGACCATGGTAGGCAGTATGCACTGTCTTGCCTTCATCCAGGCCTATCATACAGAATCAATGAGCTGTGGCAACATCAAATAACTCCTGTAGTGTGACTCAGAGCATACATCTATGTGACATGGTAGACCAACATGTAATCATGAACCTTTTCTAAATGGATTCTGGCAATATCCTAGCTGCTTGCAAAAGATATGTGGGAGCTGTTAATGCTACATCCATGTCTGTTACATCTGAAAGATGTCCTCAAGAAGGTTATCAAGGGCATGCATGATGACAACACTATCATCCTTTGGAACTTGACCAGGCCAAGGCATTTGACACAAATCCACACTGAGGTATTAACTTAACACTGTCACAAGTGGCCATAAATGGATCTATGATTGCACATCAAAAAAATTACAGTGAACAGCTAATAATCAAATGTTAAACGGCGAAAGTTTAACATACCTAAAAAGCTTAAAAGCAAAAAATAATTAATTGAACGGCCATAGCTGGGCAACACTGTATGTAAATGTAACAAAACAAGGAGGGGGGATTCGACCCCCCCCCAAATATATATAACACCTCCAAGATTGCACTAGAGTGGGAAATAGGGCACATTTTAAAAAGTTTTCCTTCGTTTACCTTATGCATCGTGGTACTTCCTGGTTGTTGATCAGCTATGGCCATTCGATGAATTATTTTTCACTATTAAGCATGTTCAGTATGTTACATTTTTTCTATTTAATGTTTGATTATAAGCCTTTCACTGTAATTGTTTTTTTTGATGCATGAACATAGACCCATCATAAACACCTATATCGCCAAGTGGGTAAACCACTGAATCACATACGTGGCATCTAAATATGTTGAAATGTGTGAAGTAATCTGTATGTCGAGTCCAGTGATCAGGTCCATACATCAGGCCTGTCTGTTAGGCCCTTTCCTGTCCATTATTTAAGTCACAAAAGTCAAGAATGACATACACATTCTGTGTCCAAACAGCTGTCTGGAGAACTGCAGATTGTGGGCAATCACTGACTCCAGCTGTGATATTAGTATAATACAGCAAGTATCAACACACACCAAATATTGCTGCCACAGCCATGACAACACATGAGATGAAAAAAAAAAACACTGGGGATGCATTAAGTTATAAAAACAGACGCACAATCCAATGATAATATAGACATCACACTCCTATGAGTAGACCAAGTGATAGCAGACCTATGTCTTAGGGTAGATGGCATGTGGAACATCTGCGAGCATTTTGTCTTAGTGCAGACTACTCCCTTTTATGTAACAAAACTACTGAATATGTGAAGGACAGCCACATCAGAGGTCATAATACGTCCATAGTTCACAGCCTTCATCACACCAATAACTGAGTATAATGCAACCTTCTTCATGTACCTCCCTATACATCATCCAGTGATGTGTAACTGAAGTGTGCCATCTTTGCAACAGTGAGCTCTTACACATCTTATTGGTCGTACCTAGGTATTCTTTTTGTTGCATAAACATTGCGGTCTGATGTTGCAGAACCCCCATCAAGGTGTTACACCAGATATATGTGTGATGCCTGTTCTGGTGATGCACACAGTACATACATAGCTGTTTGACAACATGGTTGGCATGGGTTACATTCGTGACACTGTGGATTGTGCCATATATATGCCATGCACAGCAGTCAACTAGCCTGGGTTGATATTAATGTCATATACAAGTATAGCAGTGTCCCTCTTAACACCTCCATCAGATGTTACAGTGTCAGGATGGTGTGCTTGATTACCCTCATAGGTTGCTGACATGTGATAATAGTTGCATAAGTGTGTTTATGCAGAACCAACTATGAAAACTCAGGATTACATACGCTATGTCAGAGACATGGGATTACTGGTGGTACTATTCTGATATTGTCCATGATTGTGCCTGCTTCTGTTTACAGTTGACTATGAGCCTGTAACTGTACCCCACTTGTAGGAGACCTCTGCTGACGTTACAGACATATTCAGGCAAATCACTTTGCACGACTTCACAGTATGCACCCAACCCTGATTGTATATATCATCCCTGGTAGATGTCCTCTCCATTGTTCATGTCAGGATGCTTATATCACAAAGACACCTTCTCCATTGTTATGTCACCTTGTCTGACAGTCACATAATATGCATTTGCACTGTGTAGTCCATACTGTAGCATGTCAATATGTGATTAGTGTTCCTGCTACATCTGTCTTCCATTTACATGCCATCATCTGCTGCACATTATGATGTTTCACCTGTCCTATAATTCATCTGTGCATCAATACATAAGTTTCCCTGACTGTTTATTTTACATCGCAGTCCATATAGAATTACCGATCATCTACACAACTTTTGTTCAGAATGCCTGAAATGATATTCCACAATACTCTGCACTGCATACACTGTCCTGTAATCTGCTTGGATCATACACATTGCTATATTATTAACCTTGGTAATCATTGTGGCATTCTGCACAATCCTATAGATTTAGTTTGCCCATAGGTAAACAGGTCTATATGTTTACTGCTATCCATGTTGCTTTACATGGTTTCCTGGCTGACAACACTGCTGCCAGCCACAAAACCATGCCTGTTTACATTTAAATGCAATGCACAGCATGAGTATGTAATTAGCACTGCTGCTCATCACACAAACACATAAACTCCATGCAGACTTCGTGCGAAGCCTACATTGACTTTACTGAATCCATCTATCTTTTACCATGGTTTTCATTATACAACAGGTTTGCATTAGCAGTTATTACCATAATAAGAATCCCTGTAGGAAAATGTCTTCCATGTCTTGGATCTACCTTTTTTAAAAGGAGAAAGTTTACTGTATGTCATGTCACAATCCTTCCCCACGTGCATTTGTCAAATTAATACTGTCATTGTCAGATACAAAGTCATATCTGAGACTCTACACTAATACAGCTGTCTACCAGTCAGCTAGTGAGCTTTTCATCATATTTACAGATCAGTGGTAAATTTAGCAATGTGTAGTTGTGCAAAGCCCCACTGAAGAACTTTGTATGGTTTGAGTCAAGAAGAAAATATGGAATAGCACATAATAATGTTGTAGTACATGGAGCATGGTGATTAAGCTCCACTATTCAGAAAAAGACAACTCAGTTAAGCTCTAGTATAGCATGAGACCTGACCTTAACAAATGTTAAGTATCCTCTGTCATGGTAGGCTATCAGTTCAGCAAAGACAGCAGCAGAATAAAAAACAGATTTGTTTCTGCCTGCTGTTCGTACCATTAATGTGCCCATCCCTTCCTCTCATAAACTTAGAAAGTAGCTAGAATAAAAGAATGTGTATTCACCTCCATTTTTCTAAAGGATATGCAGTCTGAAAAAGAAATGAATGTCATTATTTAGTAACTTCTGTTCTCAGCAATTTGTCCGAAAACCAAATATTTTACGGGGAACAAACCAAACAGAGGAGGCAAAAATCTGTACAATCTGTGAAAATCTGGACATTTGAGAGGTATGTCAAGGTGAGGATAAACATAAGGGACCATGTTACACTGTCTTCCTGACAGCACTCACTAGGTGCTTTGCAGCTTTAAAAACTAGCAAAACACATAGCACTTTTTTCTTTCTTTTTTTTTCCCATTAACTAGTAGTGCATAGGTTCATAGGTTGGTACTAGGCTATCGGCCCTAGGGCCTATGCAAGCCTAGCCATAACAATTCCCAATTCGCTGGATATTTCTTCCCACAATATTTACTTCTCTGGGCCCCTGTCTAGCAGGGAGAATAACATGATCCCCGGGGTGAATTTCCTATCTCCCATTCAATCATCAAGGTTCCTTTTGAAGAAGGCCAATGAGGCGCTCTGCTTGACATGTATGGGCAGTCTATTGCAGAGTATGGGGAGTCTCTGGGTCAGGAACCTATCCCTCCAGCATGTTTTGTTCATTGTGAAGACAAGGTCCAGATCCCTGGAGTGTGTGGCTCTGAGAGATTGGGATTTCTTTAAGTGGAGCATGTCCAACAGCTCATGGTTAGACATGACCTTGTATGTTAAGCAGAGATCACCTCTGAGTAGACGATATGCCACAGAGTATAGCTGGAGTTTTTTTAGATGGTCAGAATTAGGCCTGTGATTCTTTTAGTGAGGTATTTCTGTGGCCTTTCCAGCTGTTGCAGATGTCTTGTGAGGTACATACCAAACGGGGCATTATACTCTATAATGGGTCTAATGAGGGATGAGTACAGCGAGACAATGACCTCCTTTTTTCTGGATGAAAAGCCCTTAGTGATGAGGTGTGCCACATAGAAGGATTTCCTGACTGTTGTGGTGATGTGGTTATCGAAAGTGAGACCACTGTCCACCTGTGTCCCTAAGTCTCTCATCACACTTTCGATGTTTAATGTCCTGACACCTATGTGGTAATTCATGGGTACATTTTTTTTCTAAAGGGGATAACTATACGTTTCTTTGCATTAAGCTTGAGCCCATGGCTCTGGCACCAGGCATCTGTTTCTGTAAGGCCTTTTTGTAGAATATCCACATCATTTGGGGATTTAATAATGGCTCCCAGTTTGCAGTCATCTGCAAACTTTGTTAGCCAGATTACCTTAGTGTTGGCCTGTACTTCAGAGAAGTAGATGCCAAACAAGAGTGGTCCCAGGACTGAACCCTGAGGTACTCTACTTGTCACTTGCCTGGAGCTGGATTTGGAGTTGGCTACTTTTACAGTCTGGGTTCTGTCAGTAAGCCAGTTGGCAACCCATCGAGTGACATAGGGATTTATGCCCAGCATAGTAAGTTTATCTATGATTCCAGAGTGGGGGATGGTGTTGAAGGCCTTGGCGAGGTCCAGATAGGCTGTGTGGACCACCTTACCCTTGTCCACAGTTCAGGAGACTGATTTGAAGAAGTCAATCAGATTCAGTAGACAAAATCGGCCCTTAAACAAACCCAAACTGGGTGGGGTCCAGTGTTTGAAGGTTGCCAATGTCTTTGTTTATAAGTTCCATAATAATGTGTTCCATGCCCTTGCAGATCAGGCTTGATGGGACAGTAGTTCCCGGGATCCAAGGCGGATCCTCCCTTGTGGATTGGGATAACTGTAGCTGTGCGCTCTCAGTGGGCCCGAAGCCTGAGGTGAGGCTATGATTAAACATGACACTTAGGTGAGGTGCCAGTTCATTTTGTAGTTCATGTAGTACACAGCCTGGGATGTCATCTGGTCCCATGGATGCTGTATTCTTAGCTTTGGAGAGTGTGGTTTCTACCTGTGTGGCTGTGATTATCGGAATTTGGCAATCTTTTGGTATTGAGATGGGCCCTTTAGGGGGTGAGAGGGGCTGAAGTTGGCACTAAATCGATCTGCCAGGATATTGGCAATATCCTTGGGATTATTATATTTAATGCCATTCTGTTGTAGTTCAGAGCAGATCTGAGCATTGCCATTTAGATTCTTGACATAACTATAGAATGTCTTGTGGTTGTCTTTGGAATCTTTGGCAATTTTATTTTCGTAACTAAATTTTGAGGATTTTATGAGGGATCTCAGCTTCTTACTGGGGCTGGTGAGGGAATTTTTTGCATCCTGGGATTTTCCCCTTTTCTGCAACAGTTTCTTCCTTCTGTTGTATAGTTTGTTTATAGCAGGGGACCACCAGATTTGCTTCCTTTTTTGGAGAAGAGCATCTTGGTTCTATTTGGGATGGCACGATTCATGCACAAGTGGATGTGCTCGTACAGTGCCTTATTGTAGGATTCTGCAGTCGAACGTCCAGATCCCGTCTGCGTGGGTGTTGTGAAGTTTGTCACTTCTGACTTCAGTAGCATGAAGTTGGCTTTGGAGAAGTTTTTTAAGGAGGTTTCCTTACTGGGGGGTGGGGGTAGGATGTAGATGTCAAAGGTGATTTGCTTATAGTCAGACCTGACCAATGAGGGGGTGACCACTGGTGTGGAGCATCTATCTCCCATGTTGGTAATGACCAGGTCTAGGATATTAGCTCCCCTGGTGGGACAATGGATTAGTTGATCCAGGGCACTGGAATTTATGAATTCCAAGAACAACTGGGAAAAGTAGTTGGTACCCAAGTAGTTTTCCCAATTAATGGCAGGGTAGTTGAAATCACCCAGTATTATGGTGTTTGGTTGTATCTTAATATTTTCCAGTATGCTTAGAAAGGTGTAGTGAGAATCTTGTGGCATGGTGGGAGATCTGTAGCAAGCTACAATTTGGATTGCAGTCTTACCTAGTGTTAGTTGCACCTGGAGAATTTCAGATGCCTTGTGTTGGACAACTAGCCTGGAAGTGTGAATATCCTTGTTGAATATGGACACTCCTCCACCTTTAGTGTTTCAGTCTTGGTTTTGTGGTCGAAAAGTGTGGTAAGAATTGTAGCCTGGTATTGCAAGGGTGCTCTCTGGAGCCTTGAACCAGGTTTCATTTATTTTTTTTATTTTTTTTTTTTTATTTATTTAACATTTGTTGACCGGGAATGTCCGACTAGGTTCCACAGAGCCTGTTTTCAGCGGAGGCCCGGGGAGAAATGCTTTACTGCACAGATATCTATGTTCTCCATTTTTAGGAGTGCCTCAAGAGAGTGCATTTTGAGGTTTAGACTTCTAACATTGAGTAGCATTACCTTCAGATTTTGCATGCTTGTATCTGTTACAGTGGTGGTTTTATCCTTTGAACCTTGCCTAAAAAAGGCAGTATGGGGGTGGCAAGAGCTTTAGCCAGTAACATGAATCCCAGGGGTGACAGATGCAGACCATCTCTGGCAAAGCATCATGGTTTGTTGATCATGTCTTCCCAGACAGACAAATACTGGATCCCCTTTGAATGACACCAGAAGCTTAGCCAAATGTTGAAGTCAATCATTTTGTCCTTATACTGTGGTATCATTCTGGGTGAAGGCAGGATGCTACTCAGGGCTAGGGTCACACCTGCCTGGGTCACATGATCCAAGAGCTCTTCCATGTCTCTTTTCATGTAGTCCAGGGTGGTACGTCTCAAGTCATTCACTCCAGCATGGACAATGATAGAGTCGTATTTGTACTTGTTGTGGAGTGACTTGAGTGCATGCATTATGTGGTGGATCCTGGCACCTGACAGGCAGCTGACTGTAATTTTTTCTTTGTTTAGCCTGGTGAGTGGGACATCATTGTGCCTGACTATAGAGTCACCTATGACTAAAGTGTTGGGTATATTGTCTTGCCTTAGGGGCTGTTGTTGGGTGGAACACTGGTGTTGTGAGCTATGTGTCACTTTGTTTGTGACTGGTGTTTGTTTGCGTTTCGGCTTCAGAGGTCCTTGTTGCTTGGGCAGGTTAATGTTAAGGGCCTCTGCATATCTGGGTTTAGTGTTGCTATGTGTGGGTATTGATGGTGTGGGTTTTGAAGGGCTATGAGTTGCTTGAGGTGTAATGCAGGTGCTAACCTTCTCCTCTTGACTGTCTAGCACAATCTTGGCCAGAGAGAGCTTAGCTTCCAGTTTGGCTGTGTAAGTGCATCTCTCGCAGGCTGTAGTGTTGGGTGGTAGGAGGAGAGGATTGTCTGTGTACATGAGGCAGTTGCCGCACTGCCCCAGTATGCCCAGATTCACCAGGTGGACAGGAGAAATCACTGGAAGCTGACCCTTGGACATGCCTGTTTAGGTGCTTTTTTGTAAAGTTTAAGAGTTGTTTCTCTTACCTTTGCAAGGTACTCTGCAGTTATAGGCTGTTTAGTGCCTATGATTAATTTCTCCTTATTGACAAGGAGAGCTGAGTGCTTGAATCAGTTTCAGGCTTCCTAGTGCTTTCTTGTAAAGTTTAAGAGTTGTTTTCCCTTACCTTTGCAAGGTACTTTGCAATTATAGGCTGTTTAGTGCCTATAATTAATTTCTCCTTATTGACAAGGAGAGCTGAGTGCTTGAATCAGTTTCAGGCTTCCTAGTGCATTCCAGCAGGTTCTAGAGCAAGTGCTAGTCACAGGGGTTCAGATTTTAGTGCTAGTACTGAGACACCAGCTAGTTCTAAGGGAACATTTGAAGAGCAGACTTTCTGGCACCTGGAATAGTTTAACTGTAGCCTAGCAGTGCTGCACGATGTGAAAAATGTGCAAACACGTGGTTTTAAGCCAGAAAGTTGAAAGGTATAGAAATCAGCCCAAAAAGGCTAATAAAATTACTAAAGCTCCATGTACCACAGAGTCATAATTGGATCTTAAGTCATAACCTTTAATTATGTGTTCTCAACATGGATGCCAAGATTTACCTCTCATTCTTTGCTCCCAAAGTTAATTTCTTGGTATCCATGTCTGGAACACATAATAAGCAGATTTTTATCAGTGACCCACTCATAATCCTTGCTATAAAATTATAAAAGAGATAACTGCCCATGTTGATAAAGAATTCCTTTTATATTATACAATGACTCCCTATTACTGTTGGAAAACATGCATGCTGATTGCCCCAGCCCAACCAGCGTGCCCATTGTAAATCCCACAATATATCAACGGAAAAAGGTTTGGTCACCTGGACTTTTTTCCATAAAGTGCCCCAAAACCTTTTTTTTTTTTTTTTGAATTAAAAAAAAAAAAAAAAAAAAGAGAGAAAACGGAGCAATGGAGACTTTCTTTTCTCCGTTGCTTCTGTATGTGTGGGAAAGTCCCAAGTCCCATACACATGTGCAGTACATCAAAACAAACAAGCAGTATACCACAACTGGAGGAAGAACAGTAATCCGCTGTTTATATAAAGACATTATTTAAGAAAAGTAAGTATTTTTTTCTTAAATAATGTCATTGTATAATAGCAATAACTGACTCTGTGGTTGTGGTATATTGAAGATTTACCCATGGTTGCCTTTGTTTAATCACTCAGGCTTTGCCCTCATTATTAAACCACACCAACCATGGGTAAATCTTCAATATACTGCAGGACATTGTCGGTTATTTCTTTAATATGCCATTGCCATTATGGCACACTGCAAACAACAGTTTCAAATGAACAAAAATAGGATTCAAACATTTAGCAGATATATAGCTTAAAGTGGTTGTTCAAAGGATATGTTATGGCTTGTATTTCTTCATTGTGCTATCAATATAGCAGTTGCACTGCAGTGCATATTAATAGGATATTCATATATGTATACGCTGTGCCTAACTGCTTTATGCCAACATGATATGATATCAGCAGCTCTAAGTTAGTGAGCTGAGGATGGATGTCAGTATCATTATAAATATAATTACAGAAAGGGTAAGAATAATGAAGCTAATCTGCATTTTTGTGTGCCACATAAATCCTGTAATAAGGTAGAAGTGAAATGCAAAGTAGGCTGAAAAGGAAAAGTGTGATGGTAACTGTTAATGAAAATTATATGTATTGCTATAATTCCTTTGCAGCCTTACTGAGGTTTATATGTATTTAAGTGTGTACTCCTTACAATATAATTCAAAGCTGGTCATTGCTGTATATTTCTATATTAGGAATATAGCTATGACCTCCATAGGCACTGTTTGCTATAAATCATTCAATTTACTGTAGCAGAAGACAGACGTTGCAATGCAATTTACATATCATTTACAATGGGGTGATGACAGAGCTATAAATGACTCTTTTCTGGTGACTTTTAACCTTCAATGTCCTATCTTGCAGTTCTGAAGAAGTGGGTTATATTTCACATTTGTCACAAGAACTGCAATAACTTACTGCATTATATGTTACAGGGTAAGAAAAATCATATCAAGCTTTTATGTTAACCACAAAGGTTACAGTCCAGCTATAGCTTTTAAGACTGTGACTATTTTTCAAACCCCAAATAAAATAACCTAGGAAGATATATTCATCATGTGGTGAAACCTTAGGCCTCAGAGAGAAAATAATAACTCAGAGTAAAGTTATACTTCAAAATGTTTCTTGTGCCAGAAAATACATTGCCATCTTTCTTTTTTGTTTGAGCTGGAACTACTATAGAAAACTTTTTTTATACAAATGGGATCAAATTTTCAGCACTGAGTCTTGACTTTTACAATAAATAATTTTATGCTGCCCTTTGTTAAGTGTATCAAATGTCAAGAAATATATGGTGCCATTTAGAAGTCTCTGAATTTGCATTTTGATTTTTTTTTTTCTGTTTAGAACAAGTAGCTTCAACTTCTATTTCTAGGAAATGGTAAACAAATGACATTAGGACGTATTAGGACTTCAATATAAGTGTGGTTACTGTGTCCCAGTTACCACTATGTGTGGAGGCTTGGAATGTATAGCCTTCTTACATAAGACATTTGTATTTAAAAGTGGTTTCACTATCACGTGTTAAATCATTTTTAGTGCACAATTCAATTAGCAGACATTACTGCTTCTGAAGATAGCCATGATATTTTGACTTTATTATCATTTTCTGACCTATAGCTCTACTGAATAAGGTGCCATTACTTTCATTTAGCTTATAGAATCCAATAATAACTGGCATCTTTAGGTCATCTGAATGTGAAGTATACTTTTGGCAAGTTTCTGCATACCATCTTTACTGTAATGAAAAAGCTTCTGATAAGTACTAAAATGACTACTTCATGCAACCCCCTCTTATTTGGTTAGCTTATGTAATTAAATTCATAAACCTTTTTCTCTGTGAACCATGAAAGGGAACTGAAATTTTTTTGTAAAAAATGCAAAACTTTGTTTTTTCATAACTACCTAACAGATGTTCGTGTGAAAAAAATGATTCATGAACATTTTGCAACATCAGTGTCTAGCACTAAGGTATGTATTAATTAATTAAAGATTGGCAATGGAGGAAAATTAAAGTTTGAACAGCACTAGCCATCCCTCTCTTTAGTAAGTGAAAGCGCAACATTGTTCTAAATGCTTATAACTGAAAGGTGCAACCACTTCACTGGAAAAAACAAAAACCACAGTCTGAGAACAAGGAAAATACCACAGGCATTAGTGTATAAATCTTGTAATTGCCGCTTTCATCAAAGAGACTTCATCAGAAATAAAACAAACTGAAACACTGCAACTATTATACCAAAGTCAATTAAGCAATTAATCTCATTAATTAATTAACATTGTTAAAACACACCTGAACTCATTTATAAAAACATCCATTAGACCACACATATACTTAAAAAATGCATAGTTATAGGAAACAAATGTCAACTAAAAAGGAAAGAAAATATATGTGGGGGGGATACCCACTGAAAATTACTGACCTGTATCCCCCTTCCATTTTAACATATATTCTACGATTCATTAAGAAACATTTCATGTTTATTGCATCATTAAACCAGGTTTCTGATCTGCCCTCAAATGGATTTGCCATCTGTTTTTTCTCTGTTCTAAAACATTTTTGATAAGTACTAAAACGACTACTTCTTGCAATCCCCTCTTATTTGCTTAGCTTATGTAATTAAATTCATAAACCTTTTTCTCTGCGAACCATGAAAGGGAACTGAATATTTTTTGTAAAAAATGCAAAACTTTGTTTTTTCATAACTACCTAACAGATGTTCATGTGAAAAAAATGATTCCTGAACATTTTGCAACATCAGTGTCTAGCACTAAGGTAGGCACTAATTAATTAGAGATTGGCAATGGAGGAAAATTAAAGTTTGAACAGCACTAGCTATCCCTCTTTTTAGTAAGTGAAAGTGCAACATTGCTCTGCATGCTGTTAGTACAATATGCTGGAGGGCAGAAAATTGTGAAGATGGAACAGGCATGGATAGTAATCTTACTGAAAAATAATCCCAGATTTTGCAATGATTGTTTGAGAATAGAAATGGGAAAAAAATAACTGACTGCAGAGATAATTATGACAGTGGCTACTTACAAAGATACAGAGCTGCATGGCTGCAGGTGAAGATTCATTCACAGAGGTTAGGTGTCCTTAGCCTTTGTCCATAAAGCATCTCCATGCTTATGTGGTGCTGCTGTTTGTTGGTGCAGTTTTTTCTGACTTCTTTGCAGTTAGTAATATTTATGAGGTCCAAGAATTGGAGGTTCTGGATTTCAGAAATCATTCTGAGATTTTTATTTCTTATGGCAAGACAGAAAGGAAGGTGACTCAGAGTAAGTGCTCTACCATCCAGGTGACCTAGGAATGATTTAAGCTGAAGTTTACTTTTGAGTTATGGGCAGAAACCACTCTTTAGCATTTTAGATGTAAGAGAAGATAACATGCTATGACAGACAGTCAGCTATCTGGAGGGCTATACAGTGGTTCTCAAGTTATGGTGGAGACTACTAAGCCTGAATATGATTATTACATGTTGTTTGTGTTACAGAATAACAGAAGTGAGAAAAAGGGTAGGGCATATTTAATTCTGAGGGTAAGAACATTTTTCCTGCCGTGTTTCTAGTACTAGGGTGAGGTAATTAATATTAGACTAAGCAAAGTTTAACTGTGCTATGACTTACCCATACATTAGTGTGATATTTGAAATATAGTATTGGGTCAAGAATAAGACTGAGCTAAGTTATAAGATACTTAATAGTCTATTACTAATAACATGCATTTGTTATTTGGGATTTTTATTTTTAAGGAGTTAGTTTTACATATTCTTTAGTGAGTGCCAAACAACACTGCGACTATATTTGAGACATTGGGGAGAATATGTTTGAAGAAAATAATGGACATAGCAAATAAGGACTTTTGGACTGTCATGTGGGATGAGTTACATTTTTGCAGGATTACGCCATCTGCATAGACAGTGATATTTGATACAAGGATCTTGTGATAATGTCATTTATTACTTTACCTGTCTATCAACACCTTGTGTAGAATGCAGCCCTTGATTCTTGGCTTCATGTAGTACAATATTGCCAAGATAGAATGATTAAATTATAATTGGAAATGTGGGCTGAATGGGCCAGGTAAACAGAAATACTGATTAGCACTTACATTCCAAAATGGTGGTCATCTAAGAAACACCCTCTCCACATAGCTCCAGCCCTAATCAGAAGGATAACTACAAAAATCAGTAATTTCTTGGTGAAGACCATTCATGTCTGAAGACTCATCTCACTTAGGTCTGATCTATCTGGAAAACCTAAAAATTGACAGGTTGAAACCTTAGTGCTACAACTGCTTAGCAAACACTTAAAACGTACATACACATCGATGTATAGAGGCCTATGCTTTCAGCACCACAGCAACAGACAGAATCCTAGAAAAGATCATACAGTCAAAATTGGAACTAAAAAATGCCAAAAGAAGCTGAAATTATGGATACCCAAACATCTAAAACTAAATTATCATATATATCCTCTTCTCCTGAAAAAGATGTGATCCCTAAGAGACAGAGGACTTCCAAGATCTCACAGGAACACTCAAAGGAATCAGGCAAGCAGAAGGCCAATGGAATAATTCAAATTGATAAGCTGAAAAGCGCCCTGTTACCTCTGCAATCTGTCATACAAGATTTGTCTGAAAAAATAAACTCTTTCGGAACTTCAATTAACCAAATTGCTGAACGTTTGGAACTGGTAGAAAGGAGATCCAAGGCAAATGAAATGGAGACTGAACACCTAAAAGATGAGCTGAAAACTAAGGATAAAGTGTTAACTGACATTCATTCTAAAATTTTGGATCTGGAGGCTAGAAGTAGGCATAATAACCTTATAATCAGGGGCTTATCTGAAAATTATGAATCAAATAACTTGAATGTAACCATTACACAAATTTTCAATAACCTGCTGCATGAGAGAAGCCCCCCATCTGAATGTATCGTTGAAAGAGCACACAGAGCACTGTGGAAACAACAAACTACTTCAGTCCCAAGACCCATCTATGTCAAACTTTTGAACCATCAAGATGTACAAGCCATCCTTTCAGCCTATAAAAAATTAAACCACTATGTATGGAAAAATCAGTCAATCATTATCTCTCAAGACCAACCTCCTGAAATCAGAGAGAAGCACCGAAAACGTTATTCCTACTGTGCAGACCTTATATCATGTAAAATTAAGTTCCAAATGAAATTCCTGTGTTCCTTATCCTTTTCTTACAAAGAAATTAAATATCCAATGTCCTCACCCAGAGAAGCAGGCCCAGCTTTCACTAAATGCTTTGGCTTGGCTCCGATTAATCAATGAAGTATCCAACTGCACTACTTTACTTACCGAAGATGTCAGCAGTAGCTCCGATCACAGTTTATAGTCTCTGGTGTCAGCTGATATCCTTTTATTACTTGAAAAGGTTTAATTGGGACTGAGACTTGCTTTCACTGTTCGCTGACAGCTCCTGGGAATAATTCTGCTGGTTTTGGTTGACCTGGGGAACTTCAAGTGTGACAACTGTAACAGAATCTTACTGGTGCACCTTCTAAGCCAGATATTTGGTACCAGAATTTCCCTGGAGGCCCACGATGTTCAACTTAAGGAGGCTCGGCATTATTTAATATTATTCTTTTTATTTATTTATTTTTTAATTTTATTGTGTGTTTTATTTCACTTCTTGCCTCTATGGGGTCTGCTTTCTCCGATCCAAGTCTGTCATGCTCTGCTTTTTTCCCCCGGGCTGTTTATTTGGTTGTGGAGCAGTTTGCTGATTGAGATATGCTGAAGAGAAGGGTGAGAGCTGGACTGCCTTTTTTATTTTTTAACCAGACAGTTGCTTATTGTCTATAGATTGACTATAGGCTCTCCCCTAAAGCACCCGTTTTGTCTGTGATCCCATACAGGGAGCCTCAAACTACTGACAGTCCTTTACAGGTTATTAAAACCTGGTGAAGAATCCCTGGCTCTGTATACATCTTGATTTAACTCTCGATTACAGTAAGAGTACAGAACTCATGCTCAGGGTCTATTATTTTGTTTTATAGCTACTCTCCCTCTTAATGTTTGGTGCACTAACTCATTCCCTAGTTCATGTTATGTTATCTAAGTTATATTACAATGCTTATACAAACATGGTTTTTATGATGGTAGATTTGTTAACCAAAGGCAGTTTAGTGGATTCAACTTGAAGTTTAGGCAAACCCTAATTGGGTCATCCTGGATCTCGGAATACAATATGAAAAATTGCATCTGCTCCACTTTGATCAGGCTTTTATAAATGTTATTTTTTACTTTAACATTGTTTTAAATACATTTTGTGGATTAAAGATTTGCAAATCTGTTATGTGATTCCTGCTATGTTACGCTATTAATATAACTAATTGATAGGTCTTAGTTTGTTTAAACTACATTTAAACTACATTATACCAGGCATTTTTAAGGGTGGCCATGGTGGTGCAGTGGTTAGCATTGTCACCTCACAGCAAGAGGTTCCCAGGTTCAATCCTTGGCTGGGGTGCCTTCTGTGCGGAGTTTGCATGTCCTTCATGTAGGTTTCCTCCGTCTGCTCCAGTTTCATCCCAAAGACATGCTGTAGGTGGATTGAACACTCTAAATTGGCCCTAGGTATGAGTGCATGTGTGTGTGTGCCTTCTGTGGAAGGGTGGGTGCTGGGCTGGAAACTCGACACTGTAAAACTCCACTGCTAGTCATGAGCAGACAGTTAATCCACTGTGGTGACCCCTAACAGGGAAAAGTTGAAAGGCATTTTTAAGGGGATGGAATATAAGTTAAATAATCTTATTTTATGATTATAAACTTGTAGGCATATATTCCCTTATCTTTATACCCTCCTTCGTATATATATTATATATATTACTAGCCACTTTCTGTGTATTACATTTATGTGGTCAAGTCTATAGTCGACTGAGCTACTCTACTCAGTAGTATACGTGGATAGTAAATGGGTCTAATCCTATGTAGTCGACCAACTTCTGCAACTGGTTAAACCCTTATTGGATGCTAGTTGGATATGATAAGAAAGGTTTTATTGATGGCTACGTTTGGGGTAGATTCAGTGATGTATATTTATTGTAAATATTGTTTGTATTTTGTTTTTCAACTGAATTTCATAAATTTGTTTAAGTCATGCATATCTTTTATGTACTTTACTCTTTCTCTCTCAATAATAGGGGTTTTGTGGATAGGCATGGGGGT
This sequence comes from Protopterus annectens, assembly GCF_019279795.1. NCBI lineage: Eukaryota > Metazoa > Chordata > Ceratodontiformes > Protopteridae > Protopterus > Protopterus annectens. The sequence continues at coordinate 203,978,167 of NC_056751.1, forward strand.
AGTTTTGGGAGAGTCTTGTGCTGTATATCTAATACTTACCACGCACCGCAATTTTTTTGAGGCTTACTCTGAGTCATATATTTCACACTGTAAATACCCGTATAGTTTAACCATGATTCCCATTAACCATAGATAAGGCCTGGACCATAACTTCCTGGAATGTCAGAGGGCTTCAGGAGAAAAGCAGGAGGAGTTTATTAATGCACCTACTATATAAATGTCAGTTAGATTTCTGTTTTATTCAAGAAACTGACATGACAAATGAGGATTGGTTTAAATAAAAGAACAGAAAATGGATTAGAGACATTATTACATTGGGATCTAGTAGTAATTCCAATGGAGTGGCGATCCTTATTAAAAGCTCCTTTACACCTTCGATTCTCGACAAAGTGGCTGACCAAGAGGGTAGATGGCGCTATTTTACATACAGAACTCAACATTTTGACAGACTAGTTCTAGTTGTAAATCTTTATGGACCATGCTCAAGCCAACAAGGATTCATCCTAACAACGTATAATCTTTTACTTAAATTCCCAAATCACCTTTACATCTTAGGCGGGGATTGGAATATGGTTATTGACCCTAAAATTGATTGCTCCATTAAATCAAAAGTTCATAGCTTTCAAGACTCCCTAGCATTAAAAGAATTAATATCTGATTTTGATTTGATAGATCCAATTTCCTTTGATAGCTACTCTCGAAATAACAATTTTTTTACATACTTCTCCAAATGTCACCACTATTGTTCTTGGAGAGATTTTTTTTTCTGATGTCCAATATCCTAACTAAAAGACAAATTAAATTCTCAACTAAACTTAGATTACTCTCAGATCATTTAGTGATAGTCTTAGGTATAGATTTCACATCCAATATATCCCTAGTAGATAGAGGTTCTAGCTGGTCTCTAAACAGCAACACTTTAAAAGACCTGAAAGTAACTGAAGAAATTACCCTAGTCTTAAAAGAACTCTTCACTGCTTCTTGAGACCTGGATATCCCTTTTGATGATAGATCGGTAGTGTGAAAAACTGTTCTTAGGGGGATTCTTATTAAAAAAATCTAGCTATCTGAAAAAAATGAGAAAGGAGAAGGAAATAATTTATTGTCAGAGATTACCATTCTAGATGATAAGCTCCTAGCTAACTACTCTCTAGTCACTGAAAAAGAGTTGCTAACTAAACAAAGAGAACTTTTTGAGCTCCATCAATCTAACTACTCCCTCCAAGAATTAAGATATATAACTAAATAGCTACTCTGGAAATAACAATGTTTTTACATACTTCTCCAAATGTCATCATTCCTCTTCTTCGATAGATTTTTTTTCTGATGTCCAATATCCTAGCTAAAAGGCAAATTAAATTCTCAACTGAACTTAGATTCCTCTCAGATCATTCAATGATAGTCTTAGGTATAGATTTCACGTCTAATATATCCCTAGTAGATAGAGGTTCTAGCTGGTCTCTAAACAGCAATGCTTTAAAAGACCTGAAAGTAATTGAAGAAATTAACCTAGTCTTAAAGTAACTCTTCTCTGCTTCTCGAGACCTGGATATCCCTTTTGATGTTAGATTGGTAGCGTGAAAAACTGTTCTTAGGGGAATTCTTATTAAAAAATCTAGCTATCTGAAAAAAATGAGAAAGGAGAAAGAAAATGATTTATGGTCAGAGATTAAGATTCTAGATGATAAGCTCCTAGCTAACTAATCCCTAGTCACTGAAAAAGAGTTGCTAACTAAACAAAGAGAAATTTTGAGCTCCATCAATCTAACTACTCCCTCCGAGAATTAAGATATATAACTAAATATTCCAAATGGATTCAAACCCCCTCCAAAGCCCTAGCTAGAGTGATAGAAAATAAGCTTAAATCCCCTAGAATTGCATTTATCCAGCATCAAAATACACTATATAAATCAGATACACAAATTATTCGACTATTACCCCAAATATATTCGGACATTTATGCTAATCATAATCTTCAATCCTCCTGTGCCGAGATGGAAAACTATCTTAAAAACCTTACATTTCCAAAAATAAACAAAACCCAGAGAAATATCCCCTCAGTCCCTCTGTCTCTCTCAGAGATCCACGAGGCCATAGATAATCTTAAACTAGGGAAAGCCCCAGGCCCTGATGGCTACTCTTCTGATTTTTACAAAACATTTAAATTTATCTTAGCTCCCATCCTGCTTAAGGTGTATGAATCCATATCAAATAATGGTATCGCTGACCTTTATATTAGTCACTCTAAAACTATACTAATCCCTAAAAATAACCCAGATAGTTCCAACTTAAAATGCTATAGGCAAATCTCTCTTATGAACGTGGACATAAAAATTATTTTGGCTATCCTTGCGACCAGACTTAAAAAAAATATACACTCCTTAATCTCTGCAGAACAAGTGGGTTTTATGTCCAATAGACATCCCTGGGACAATACTTTAACACTGGAAACCATGATAAATCTCACCAAAAAAGACAGAAACCCAAGATATGCTATGATTTTATATGCTTGCAAAGTCTTTGACCGAGTCAACTGGAACTTTCTGTTCATGGTTTTGTCCTTCTTTGACATACCCTCTGGAGTCATCAACATTATTAAAACCCTATACAGGAGCTCCTACACATGCCTTTCCATAAACAAGCAATATTCTCAACTGATAAAGATCTCTAATGGTACAAGACAGTGGTGCCCCTTATCCCCCCTTTTGTTTAACCTCTATCTAGAACTCTTCTTCCTATATATCTTGCAGAGAACCTATAACTCAGTTCCCAAAATTTCCAGTGCTAATATTACTTTGACTGCCTTTGCTGATGACCTGAATCTCTACTTCGAACATTCCTTATCTGACACCAAAAAACTAATTGATTCTTTGAATACCTTTGCCTATATTGCAGATTACCAAATTAACCAAAGCAAATCCTCTATTTTCCCAATCAACCCTGTAGCACATAGACATCATCTCTTTCCAGTTTCCTCCTTTCACATGATATACTCCCTCAAATATCTAGGTGTCTCATATGATCACTCTTCTTCTTCCATTCCTCACTCTAATTTATTAAAAACTTGGTTATCTATCTCTCAAGACATGTCAAGATGGCAACAGTTGAAACTTCCTATGCTAGCTAAAACTTCTATCATTAAAATGAATATTTTTCCTAAGCTTCACTATCAACTCAGTGCATCTCTCTCCTCTACTCCAAATCTCTTCTTTAACAAAGTCCACAAAGCCTTTGTGAAATTCATATGGCACCCTAAGGCTGTAAGAGTATCTTATTAAAGACTTACTTTACCGAAATCTAAGGGTGGTTTGGCATTGCCCGATCTACGTTTGTACTACAGAATCATTCAGGCCAACAGGATAATTACAATTGCCAATCATTATTCAAATTCTCCTACTTGGACTCCTCCTTGGGTCAAAATGTGGTACAACCATGTTCTAAATAATAATTTCAACCCAAAAGCTCTTCCTTTTTTAAGCATATCAAACCTTAAGGATCTAAAACTTTATCATTCCTTGAAATATATGATAAAAACCTTTCAGGAGCTATTCCAGCCCCTAAATCTAGCAAATGAGCTTCTCCTCTTTCAGCCTATTCATCTTAACCCAAACTTAAACCTGAACTCTAGAATGATTAGTTTGATTAACTACCCTTTAATCAAGGAAATCAGCCTATGGGATATTCATAAACACAACCACCTTTCCCTAACAGATCTTCGAATCGCTCTAAATTTATCCAAAAAATATATTACTATTTTGAGGCAAATAAGGGAGCTTATTATTTCAGTACTTCATAGATATCCCAGTACTGATGCTAGTTATAACCTAGTGGTAAACCTATTACAAAACTTAGTCAGTAAGAAAAATAGGGTGTCCATGGCTTACAAATCCTTTTCTGCAAGCCTATTTCAAGGAACAATTATCTTTGCTGATTATTGGGATCACCAAGGGACTAACTTCTCGATAGAGCAGAGACTTTTAGCTATTAAGTCTACCCTTCTGTTCTCACCCTTTAAAAAACTTACTTACGCACACTTTATGATTACAAACAATTTATATTTCACTCCAGTCCATTTAAATAAATTTGATCCAAGTGTATCCACTTCATGTTCCTGCTGCTCTTATCCTCATGTAGATATTATCCATATTTTGTGGTTCTGCAGATACTCCCACAGTATTTGGTGCTCTCTCAAGGTAAGACTTGACAAAATGGGTTACCACAAATCAACCTTGTCCTGGGAAATGGCATTGCTCCATGTTACCAGCCTTAATATTCCAAAATTTAAATTCCATGCCCTAATTACTCTCTGCCTTTTGGTCAAATTTTACATTACTAAACACTGGCTAGACTGCTCCAAGTTGTCTTGGAGGGGTTTTAAGTACTTGGCGATCAAATATATTACTTCTCAGAAACTGTTACTAATTAACCCTCATAAACGGATAGCATATCAGAAATTCTGGAACTTTTTATTTGTACTCCTGACTGACGATTAAGTAAGATTCGCTATATGTCCTTATTAATACTTATCCCTGCTTACCTATAGACCTTTTAACCCCTTTAGTTGCCTCTTTATGACCAGTGTTTTCATTAAAAAAGGCTCAAGTCTGAGTCAGAAATTTAACTTTCATCCCTTCTCCTGAAATCTGCAATATTGTTCAGGGTGAATTGCGATGTGTGTGTATGGTACATGTATTCTTTTCTAACTAGTTCTGCATATATTGATCTCTCTTTGTGCAGTATTTTTTTTCAGTTTTCCGATTCTTAGCAGCACATATGTATATAGTGTATTATAGATTATATTTTGGTCCTCTTCTGTATTACTACTTGTGATTAATCTGCCTTTTGTTGTGATAATGAGTTATATATGTTTGTTAAAATCAATAAAAATTTTTGTTTAAAAAAAATACTGATTAACTTCTATCTTAAGTCATTTACTAAAATGATTTGCATCTACATCACTACATTGTATATAACTTTAGTGCCACCACCATTTTCAAGATTGCACTGGTTGAAATCTCTAAACATATTCTCTGGTCTGTTACTAAAAACACATATTTAATCCTACAAAAACAAATGCAATTTACATCAAAACATGGAGCAACTCCAACTAACATCTCACTTAAGGATCCTGTTGGTAATGTAAACTTAAATATCTCTAAATACAAATATTTAGGTTTTATACCAAACACATATCTTTCTTTCTCCCACAGGGACTATTATCAATAAGATGCTCAACTCAAGTTATGTTACATGATGTCACATCTCTTGACTCCAAAAGCCTGAACTGCTATAGCCTGAACTGCTATAGCTAAGAATGTCTTCCCCCATACCTCTCAACCGTATCAAATTACTCAGTGTTTACTGAGTTTTCAGGTCCAAATACTGGTTGGGGTCCAAATACTGCGGTGTCACGATTCCCGAGTGGCATCCCTTCATTTCTGATTTTACCGAGGAGTGTTGGGGTACAGATACTGGTTGGGATCCAAATTCTTTGTTTTTATTTTTCGCACTTTGGGAGCTGACATAATCACATGCACAATGACGTCAGCTCCATCAGAGCTACCAGCCTGTCAGAATTAAGCTCAAGCAGCTCACGTCATGCATGCATTTCCGGCTGGCCTAGCTGTTCAAATGCGAGCAGCGTGATGATGTCAGCTCCATCAGGGCTACCAGCCTTTCAGAATTGAGCTCAAAGAGCTCATGTTGTGTACGCATTTCCGGCTGGCTTGGCTGTTTAAATGCGAACCAAATGCGAGCCACGAGATGAAGTCAGCCCCATCAAGGCTACCAGCTTGTTGGAATTGAGCTCAAGGAGCTCGCATCATGCACACATTTCCAGCTGGCCTGGCTGTTCAAATGCAAGCATGAGTGGGAACAACACTCCGGGAAGAAAGGAAAGGATTTAACTGAATGGGAAGGAACCTGTTTATTTCTGATGTGTGTGTGTGTGTGTGTGTGTGTGTGTGTGTGTGTGTGTGTGTGTGTGTGTGTGTGTGTGTGTGTGTGTGTGTGCAGTACTCAGGTTCAAACCCTTTACCTTGGGTACAAGGTAAAAATAGCCTAAAGTCCCTAGTCATCACCACTTGTAAATGTGTGCCTCATATTTTTGATCTGTCCCTCATAAAATCTGTTTTTTTCAGGATTTTTGTGGCAAATCACTGCAGGATTGAATTCATTAAAAAATGACAGTCATTTGGATTTCAGACTTCATATTCTTCAAAAAATAAATGATAACACAAAACCTTTTATTCTAGCAATTTTCTAAGTTTATAAGATCAGTATCTGAAATTTGTCCCTATTTGCTGGAGAGACAGATTTTTGTCTCTGCTTAATAGATATATACTTTTACATGTGCTATTGTTTGCTTCCTTCTGTTGTTTATACATGTTTTGGGGATTGCATATGAAATATTACTTTTCTTCCATTGTTGTTTGCAGTGTTTTGTTTCTCTAATGCTACTGACTGCATACTCGTGTACGTTGCACCATAAGTATACCTGTCCGTACTACGTTTGTTATGGCTATATCAGCTGTTATGATATTCAGGTAAAGGTATATAGATTATGACTTGTAGATTACTTTTATGTTTTGTACTATTTCTTCATAACGACCTGCGGTGGTGGTGCTGCAGTAGTGTTGTCACCTCACAGTAAGACACTGTCTGGTTTGATTCTCAGCTAGAGCTTCTTCTGCGTGGAGACATGCGTGAATAGGTGTTCCTTCATTGAAGGTTGTGCATCAGGGCTGGTAACTTGGCACATAAAAATCAACTACCAATCATTAGTGGACCGGAGTTCCGCTGTGGCGACCCCTAACTGGGAAAAGCCAAAAGACACAACAACAACAACTATTTCTTCATAACAGATTGATCACACACATTTGCTGCTGTTTTCAACAACATCCTAGCCTGCTGCAGATACAGATTTATAATGTCTTCAGCAACCCCTAACATTTTTCAAAGTTTCCCAGTGATTGAGCTAAGGTGAGCATGACATGCTCATCTTCATGTTATGTGCTTCTGATTCGGTCTTCCAATTATTTTTGCTTCATAAGTATGTGCCTCAGCTATTTATATGCTCATTAATATTCCTGGTTACTAACCCTTGTTTTATAGCCACAATGTGTACTACTGTTTCCTGAATTAGAAACAGCTCATCTGTCACTGCTCATCATGCAGGCAAGCTTAGCATGATGTATAGGCATTCATGAAAACTGGTTACTGATTCTAAAACATTATTAAAGAAATTATTTACAATGTATATTTAGGAACAATGATTGCTGGAGATTGTAAACAAACCTACCAGGGAACAGAACATACTGGATATTGTTTGTGCTTCTTTGGGGAAGATTATTAGTTCATGTCACATTATACCACATTTGAGGTACAGTGATCATGGGGTCATAAAGTTTAAACCACCACTAGATGATTATGCCAAACTGAAACCAATGCATAGAATAGTAATAGAAGACTGTGGATGCAAAACAGTCACATTATAAAACTAATTGGAGTGATGCAGTCAGTGGAAAAGCAGCTGAAGGAATGTGGCAAGTTTTGAAAGGGAAATTGAAAGCAAATCAAAAAGTTTGTAACACCAAGATCTGGGCTCACATCCCGGATGATATATTTCCATAAGAACAAGACACTTAGTTAAGTTGACAGGTAAAAGTATAAAAAATGGAAATATTGTTAAACCATAAGTGAGAAAACTGAAAAAAAATGGACAAACAAATTCAAATTATGTGAGATAAGAGCAGGAAAATCCTGAATAAAATGTATTCTCTCATTGTTGGCTTTGTCCAGTTTTTTTTTTTGTGCTAAGAGCTGAGAGCTATGATGAGAAGTGAAAACTGAATATGCATTCCCCCATTTTTGGCTTTGTCCAGGTTTTTTGTGCTAAGACGTTGAGTGTTATGGTGAGAAGTAAGAACTGAATTCACTAAATGATAGCCATTTAAGTTTCAGACTTGCTATCTTTCAGGAAACTACTGATTTGACATAGTGGCATGTTGCTCTGACTGTAGTGCACAGGGTCCTGGGTTCAAGACTTGCCACTGAAATACATGATGTTAACATATTTTATTCAAGCAACTTTCCAAAATTATATAAGCAATGTTTAAAATGTGTCCCTGATTTTTTGGCCTTTTGCCCCCCACCCAAAAAAAAACTGAAATTGAAAATAAGTGTGAGAAGCTGTGGAAGATGCCTATGACTTACACTACTGTCATTCTATTTATAGTGTGGGTGTGGAAGTAGACTTTTATGATGGAAATCTTCTGAATTGGGCAGTTTTGTCATTATTGGTTCATGCATTTTGTTTCATTGCCTATAGTCTAGTTGAAAAAAAGTTCAAACAATACATTTAAAATGCACTCTAACAAGTGTGCTATATTATACAAGGAATATAATTTAATAAAGTCAGGAAGATGTATCAAAAAACACATGTATTTTTCTTGTTTTGTGTGCAAGGGGCCAATGATTTGAAAACACCCCAAAGGTAATCTTTATCCACCACTGGTCAGATGCATTTTCTTTGATTGTGGTGTGGGTTTCAGTGCTGTTTCAAGGAATGTGAGTTTCAATGGCAGAAAAGTTTTAAAGCCAAGTTTATTTTCATTGTGAGACAGTGTTGCTATGTTTAGCAGATGCCTATTAGTGTTTGTGCATTGGGCTGTAAAATGTAAAAATAAAATCCAAATAATCATTGTAGAAGTAAAGCAGTATACACTCATTAGTGTTTATGGTAAATGGGGTGAAATAGCCAGGTAATGGGACATTGGAATGGCTGCAGGGGGAGTCTGGTTCCATATTTTGGTTGTCTGTTCTTCAGTTTGCATTTGAAAGTTGGTATCCCACAATTCCATTGGAGTGGGTGGGATTATATAATTATGTATGCAAATTTTATGTTAGGAAGCGTACCTATTTTTCATGGACCTTGTCCAGATTTTTGATGTTTCCAGGTTGAGAGGTATGCTTCCCCTAGGATTTAATAAAGTCTGTGTAGGCACCATGTAGAGCCTACATGGACTGTTACTGTGTCCATGTACATGGTTCCCTCTTGGCAGCACACCATACATATTAATCATGGCGTGCTGCCAAAGTAGAGCCAAGGAACATGGTTACTGAATCACTGTAGTGAGTGTGGTGCTAACTCTTCCTGCAGATGAGCAACACACTCTCTGAACTGTCCAACTGCATTATATCAATGTAAATGAATATGTTTTATTTTGTATAAAAAGCAGGTTTGCATGGTGTGACAGAGAGGGCAGCATGTGACACATGCCAGACATCCTAAGAATAGAAACTGGATGCATTTAATTATCTATGAAAAGGTCAGGCTTAAGCATAGCTGAGTGGCTTTGGACAGGATGAAGCAGTGCTCAGCAGTACTTAAAGGCAACTCAGAGGTATATGTAAATGTATAGCAGTATTCCACACATCTACATAGCCAAATGGGTAATGTTAGGGCCTTACGTACAGTAGGTGCAGGATTTGAATACCTGAAAGAAATATTAAGCATTTCTTTTCCAAATACAAATTATGCTTATTTTTAAATCCTGATTTGCTCCGCTCAGCTAAGCTCTTGCTAAGACATGCTAAGCCTTGCTAAGCACTGCTTAAACAAGATACATTTCAGCACTGCCTGGCACTGCTTGGCACCTCTCAGCTGTGCTTTGCTGGTTTACACACTGATAAGCACTGATAAGCATTGCCAATTTAAGCACTGCTCAGTTGAGCTGCACTGGTTTGCTTGGTTATAAGAGACGCTCCACACTTTTAAATATTGCCCAATTCATGTGAGGGTAGGAAAACAAGCTATATTAAGGTCACTAGGTGGGAATACAGCATATTCTGTTGGAGTTTGAACTGTGCAGTGAATATGGCTGGCATTGAAGAGGGTGCTCACTTCCAGGCACTGTAGTCTGGCATTCAGGAATCCAGGGTCATGGTTGGACTCCTGGTGAAAAACCATGATGACCAGCTGCTGCAGGGTGAGTTCCAGGACTCAGAGTGCAAGGCAGAACCCTGGGGCCGGCTGGCACATCAGCTCACCAATTATACAGGTATCCCCCGCACAGTTGAGCAGGTCCTTCACACTATGATGACCTGAAGCATCGGAAGGAGGATCTCTTGTCTACCTGGGTCCAAGATACTCAGCAGGGAATGCCTCACAAGTTTGTAAGCACGGTTACCATTGTTTCATCAATGCATAATCTGAATGTCTGATAGACAGGTATGCATAATGGTGTGCTTCTCTACCTACCTATAATTTCAAAGAAGAGAGCTAGAAATGTTGAGGCACATGTTGGGAGCTTGGCCAGGTTGTGCAGTGAGTGTGGTGAGTACAGATGTATTTTGAAATATATAGTCATATAAGCAAGAAAGAGTAAAGCATTAACTGCCATTAGGTATATACAGTAAATATTGTATTGCAGTGAATGTGGACATAGACCAGTCCTGCAATAAATGACTACTGCCAACTGTAGTGCAATAAGCAGAGAAGAGTAAATCATTAACCTTGGTAAAGTAAATGAAATAAAGTTTCTACTGGAATAACTGTGGAATTACAGCCGTATTGAAAAACCTCCATTACAAGTGCTGTGCAATAAAAACGTGAAACTATACCAGTAACTGCATGAAGGTACCTCTAATAAAGCTATGTTCTGCAATATGTGTGGAATTAGGACTGTTTTGTATGAAACTGATTATGACAACTGTTCTGCAATAAAAACACAAAACAATACCAATACATACTTCAAGGTATATCTAATAAAGAGTGTTGTGCAGTAAGTGTAGATTTAGAGCTGTTTACAAGAAATGAATTATGGCACCGGTTCTGCAATAACACATGAAGCAATGACAATAACAAACAATGTATATTCTGTATATCAGGATTGTCTTGTTTTAACCATTGCATTTCATCTATATGCATTCAGGCTCTGAGGTACAGTACTGCAGGCAAGTACAACAGTGTAATAGCTGCAGAATGCAAATATACTGTCTATAAATGTATATGGGTGAGGTAGCCAACCCAATAATCTTATATGGTGTGTAGACTTCACAGATATATCAACCCACTAACAATATATTGCATACACCTGCATTCCATGTAATAATGTATGTAGTAATGTATAGGTTGCCTAGTATCTCTGTCATGCTTGAATTTCATGTCTGTGTGTTTGACTGTCACTGCAGTCTACTATAAAACTGTACTTCCATTACCAGGTCATATATTGGTTCCAGGTGAGCTCTAGGCAAATATCAGGCAATTAGGAAGCAGCAGTGACTTAGTAGCTCAGTTTGTTAAATGCTCAGTATGAAGTGCATTTTGCCATACACAGACACAGTTTTGATTTCAGTGCTCTGTAGCACTATATATTACAGTATCAGTCACAAAATGATTACATATTTCTGTCTACAGGAGCTACAAGAAAATGGGGAGCTAGCCCATAGTCTGGGTAGATAATTGTGTGCTTAGATGTCACAGACTGTAATAATCATTGCCAGGTATGTGAATATACAGCATAAAATAAAATAAATAAATATGATACTAATAGCATAAAATAAAATAAATAAAATGAGTACTGTCAAAGATTGATGCAGTCAATTAATACATTTGATGCAGATATCCCCTGCAGTCACTTCTACTGGGTTCTATCCCCATGGCTGTCAAGCAAGGCATAATAGTAGTAAAGTTTTTGTACTACACATACATGTCTCTCAAGTGTCACGCTGTCATGGAATGTAATTAGTAGTGTGTAATCCTTCTGTCACACATTTACCATCGACATGAATATCTAACCAGGAATGTATGATTACACCAGCCCACTGTGCATCTTGGTAGTTACATAGGTCTACCTGATGTGCAAGTGTTCTGTGTAGTTTACTAGCCGCAGTTGTTATGGCTTGGCCCATACTGTGGATAGCTTGAGAGGTATGTACGTGCTACAGCAGCTATAGTCCACTTGTAACCATAAAGAAAGGACAGATCTGTAGAGTAGAGAGCAGTAGTGTTTTCCACAAAAAAAGACTATAATGGTATTAATGGACTGTTTATTTCTCTCCCTCCCCACCCCTTATCTTTATTTATTTATTATTGTTATTCATTGGTTATGCTTTACTATTAACATTTGTTGTTACATTAAAGTTTATTTTGGGGCATGTGTTTTATTATTCTTATGTATTATAATGGTTGCATGTTAACATACCTTGTTAAATACCTATATTGTTGGCCTTATGCCATAACTGTTACTGGCATGTTCTTAATGTACTGACTGTTATGTTATTATTGTTGTGTTCCATGTAATATGCATTGAAATGTGATTGGGCTATTTCCATTGTTCTGGCATGCTGTTATTACTAACAGTTGTGTGGTTCATAACTAGCCTATACACATTGCTACACCTCTATCACCACAGCATGACAGTGTGGGCTGATTCCTGCTGATCTGCCTACCCTACCACAGCCAGCTGTGGGACTGGGTACCAGCGCATCTGGGACCCAGGCCAGGGGTACCCCCTCCACTGGCCCTGCACCACCTTCAGGTGGAACTGCCTCATGGGATGGTGACCATCCATTCTGGGAATGGTGGTGTAGAGGCAGTAGTCACCCAAGAGCAACTACTGGCTATGGTGCACAGGATAGTTCAAAGGAGCTATGAACATCATCTGCGGCAGATTGAAGGCAGACTCAACAACCTGGTGTGCCCTGCTGGCCCTAGTGGCCAGCCTCCAGTACAGCTACCTTCAGGGTAGTGAAGGAGCAGTGTTGACTTCCCATGGGTGGGGAGCTCAGTCATGCTGCTGCTATCTGGTGGTACATGCTTCTCAGATTAGACAACACCCTCCCGATCCAAGGTGTTTAACCCCTCATGTGTCACACACCACACCCGTCTGCTATCTTGTCTGTCTTGTCTGTCTGCAATTGCATCCTCTCCTACCCAGCTTACCTCCCCACACATACCTGTATCCCTACCCCAACATTCCACCCTCACCTTAAAAAAAAAAAAAAAATACACCTGTGTTGCAAAAAAAGGTATTGCCCCATACTTAGCTCTCCATTTTTCACACGTGTCCACTGGACACAACTAATTTGGTCCAATTGGCTTGACAGCACATTCATGTTGTTTTCACCCCTCTATCTAGGGTTTGAGAGTCCAAATTCATCCACAAAATCTGTCAAACTACACAGTTGTTCCTGTACAAGAAATGGAAAGCTATGGTTCTTCCCTACACCAATCCTGCACATCCCTACCTGTCCTTCACTATGTTTATCCTCCTGCTTGTCCTCATTTCACCACTGTCCTATCACCTCATTTTTTTTCTTTTTAAATTTTTAGCACAGGCTTGCGGGGAGCTAAGCGGTGCACCATGCAAACCAACTCAAACCCGCTTAAAAGTGCTTTATAGTGCCTTAATGATCTTATGTGTTTCTCACATGTACAAAACAATCAGACATGCCAAGTCTCAAACCCAGGATCCTATCAACTACAGCATAGTGCATTAGCCCACTAAGCCATCAGTTCTTAATTAATACATGTTTTCCCAGCAAAATATCCTGATTGCCACTGACAGCTGCAAGTACATCAAATGGAAAAAATGGGACTCTGATCCAAAAAGTGCAACAGTACATAGCCACATAAATAAAAATGGATGTAAGTGAGGCCTGGGATAGCAGTTAAATGTATCCTTTTATCAGAAACATCTTTAAACACACCTGCTAAGACAACAATTGCAAAGTACATGTATACAACTGGGGCCCTGCTGCAGAACAACTGCCAGGAACATAATGATGGATGCAGACAATGTGTGTCAAAGACTATATGTATGCACATATGCATGCGCATATATCTTGCAAATACACATGCTGCAGTACTGACTGAGTAGCTGAGTCTGTTAAATGCCTTCCATATAGTACATTTCACCACCAACAGTCCTGGGTCTGGATACAGTGTGCTGCACTTCAATTACATTGTTGTGAACACAGCAAGTAATGACTGAGTCATGCAGTTTTAACCCACACAGGTTGCTGCTACAGAATTAACTGTTACCCATGGTTGCAAGTCAAATGCCTGTAGGTAGGGACACACTGCACATATTTGTATAGCATAACTCTATGTCGCCTACTACTCTGTGGTTGGCACTGTTATATAACAGATGTACCTTAAGCACATGCCTTGAGTGGACTGTAAAGGGTACCCTTACCCTGTCTCTGCTGTAACAACAGAGCTGGCACTGCTGTCTCAATTACACATAAAGCTTGCTGTCTTCCAAAGTGTTTACACCCCCCCCCCCATGCAGCTGTATGTTAAGCTAGCTGCTACAGGCCTGCCATACCTCACAACACCATAGAAAAAGAGATCCAGACAAAACCATATGTAAAGGAGGGGGGGGTCATAGGTCAGGCAACAGGCACATATTTCATAGTTTGCCCATACAGAAATTTTGAGCTGACAGAATAGCAGTAACTGCATCAGTATGCATATTCTGATAGGTATGACATCTGTCGCTCACATGTCACTGTCCTTAGTCACTACAACCCACAATGTTTATCACTGAACTGCCAGATAATCACAATGTCATGGTACAATGGCAAAACATATCATGCAAAACTGTGGACATACCTCATAAATCTCAACAGTGGACAGCATTTGTACCTACCCTCTGTGATGCTGTACTCTCCACACCTCACTGATGTCCATCTCAAAGACTAAGAAAGGGGCCAAGGTGTACATGAAGCTCTTAAATGCTACACTGTGGTGCCATGTCATTGGCTAATGAAAGTGCAACCTAGCTGTTTTGGATGCAATTATCAAGTCTGAGCCACAGATTGGTGCACAGGCAATGACCTATTAATGAGCATTACTTACAAAAGGCAATCAACTGCTTATGGAGAACAGGTCTGTATGTTGTTTTACTTAGACAGACAATGGTTTTGCAAGCTGTTTGCAGAGGTTATGGTCAAAATAGGATTACTTCACTCTACCAGGTATGTAATACATGTTCTTATATAATGGGATGCAGATGGGAGGATGGAGGTGGTGGGAATAGGGATTACAACAGTAGGCCTGTACTACATCTATGGTATTGACATGTTGCTGATACTCTGCTGTCTAAAAGCTACAGACATGCCTTTCAGCTGTACCTGCTTTGAATCAAATTGCAGCTCTGCCCTGTTACTCCTTCCTACAATAGTTGGCTGTTGTAGGAAAGCTAGGGATTACAAGTTAGACATATTGACATTAACTAAAAGTGTACACAGCTATAATATCAAACAATCTACTGTAATTCACCTCCTCCACACACATACCTACAGCAATAATTCAGGTCATAGCCATAATTAGTGTGGGTACACAGACCCAAACTCAGCAACAGAGTATTCTATTGGCCATACAAAGTAAGAGTATGAATAGACTATCAGGTATTACTGTAGCATAAGTGTATTCTGAGGGGTCTGCCATGTGACAGCCAGATTCTCTATGTTCTGACAACAACCATCAATGATTGGCCAACCATGTGTCAGACATCTACATGTGTGTGCCAAAATGACCACATTTATAAGGCACATGTACACATTCTGGAAACATCTGTGTAGCAGAGATGTATGATGTCGACAGGGAAGATATACTACAGAAGTTTGCATTGCTATCTGTCATTGTGGCACACTGGTGTTGCTGGACTGTCCCCATATAGTTGTTATAACAGCATACAGCTATTTGTCTTACAGTGGCTGTATGACATAGTAGTGGGACTTTGGCCATAGGGGACACACCACAGTAGACTGCAGTGATGTGTGTAGAGATGTACAACAGACTCTGTCACAGCACACAGGGACATAACCAGTATTGCTAATATCTTGGTGATAGCCACACATGTGTGTTGATAGACTGCGGAATATGATGTGTGAGGGACCGGTGGATAGTGCAGCCCATTTTGCTTGTGCAGGGTCTGTACATAGTGGACATCCACATATCTTGTCCTGTAATGTGTTTCCTTGTTGTTGTCTTGGAGATATGATGTATTGACAGAGACATCCTCCATTTTCATCTGCCGAGAATTATGCTATAATGGATGCCCTCAGACTCAACCATTACATCCTGCTATGAATGGATCACTACAATCAAGAACAGTGGGCAGCATTGTTGACCAGCCTTGTTTGGGCTGTTAATGATATTGGCCAACAGAACAGGACCTACAAGCAGGTTCGACACCGGACCACAGAATAGTCAATGCCACACATCAAAGGGCAGCTGCTATTGCCAGGGATCTTGCTGCCACTGGTGGAGGGTCTTCAACACAACAACCACTCTCAACCACAGAGGAATTCCTAGTGAACCTAGGATCAACCCATAGCTCCCAGCCAACCATGATGCCATACATCCTGGAGGTGGGTGCCACAGCCTCCACATCAGAGGAGTGTCCAGGTAAGGAGAATCTGTTCACCAGTATAATATATTTGCAGTCATTGTGGCAGGATTTACAGACCAGTACATGGGTGTCAGGTCTATCTGCATTGGAGGTGTGGTTGGCTTTTCACCACAGTTGTCGACACATACTCAGAATGTCAGCAATATAGCTAGTATCACATTAGCTACTGTACATGTGGATATACTCACATATTACCTTGTAACACTGCAATATTTGGTGTTGCTGACAATTTCTTTCCCTCACCTTTTCAAAGGTATGTCAGGTGTGGCCAGAGTTCATGGTCCTGTACCTGGTAAGTATCATAGTGTTGTTTTGCCTGATCAGATGTAGCCTATGAATGTTAAGGGCTGCCATTTTGCCATTTGCACAAGTGTTCTGCTGAGCTAGAGTAGAATACTTGTATGTTCCATTTCAGAGCAGTTAACTATGTGCATAGCCTAGGGAATGACAGGTGTGTATTTGTAGAAACATTAACATGTTTGCACTTATAGTTATGAGCAACTATGCAGTCTGCTATACATGAAGCAATTAGTCTGAGATGCCAGTTAAGACACAATAGGGAGAAGGGACATACATGAGGCAGTAGTACAACAACTGGCATATTATTGTCAAGATAGCTGTACTGGGTTTTATGTGTAGTTCTGTCACATACACTGTCATACTGCATACCTCTCAGGTGTATTAAACTGGCAACATTACCGGGATGTAGCTGGCATTCATGTTATACATATCCTGGGTTGTCTGTGTATGTTGTCGTGGGTGTGTGTGCTGTACATGGGATCAAAGATGAGAAGATGTGGGACATGTAATGCAATTGTAGATCTTCAACTGTATGAGCCTGTGTGGATTACCATACACAATGGTGTGGGTGGTAATGTACTACTTTTGTCTTGCTTCTCACAGGTGAACAGGGGGATTGGAGTCTGTCACCCTCACAACCTGCTATCAGTGTCTCATCAACCTCTGATGATGATGGTGGCCATAGTGAGGCACAGATGGGTTTGTTGTTGGCTGAATCTGTCCACCCTACGCACATGTGACTTGACTTGACTGTCTACACATACACACTCCAACACCACTGTCACATGCAGATCACTTACACACACACACACAGCACCACTCTATGACCATGTTGCCAGCACCCCTTCCTGATTCACACACAAGCTGTCAACTGTTTAGCACAGCCTAGGCCTCCGGCACCACCACACCACACCCTGCGCATGTGATGATACCTGTGCTACATCCCTGGCATCTATGCCATTGATGTGAGGACCTGCATATATGTGTCTGATGCATAGTGTGACCATATAACTTTATATGTGTGTGTGTTGTGCAGTAGTGTTATGCCTTGGCAGTTGTGGGCCATGACAGGTACTGTATGCTGGGATGTGTCAGGAGTACACATCAAGCATTGTGTATCATTGTTGCCTGATGGTACACTGGCGGTAGTGTTACAGAGTGACAGCTGTGTCATGGAGCTGAGTATGTTTTTTGTCCCAGGAATCTGACTGGTGCAACTATGGACACATGGCAGAAATGCAGTGGCACATGATGGCAAGACAGCACATCAGACATATGACATCAACAAGGTATGCTAGTATATGTGCATGGCTCCCTAGCTGCATATGTGTAAAACATTGTGTCAGGGACAATGGGGACAGTGTGTGTCATCATGCTTTCATACCCTGTGACACACTCTACTACCTTTGATACATGTCACCTGGGTAGTCTCCACGTACAACTATAGAGGGTTGTGGACATCAATTTTGCTTATGTATAGGAGGGCAGTTTAGGGCCACCATCTAGTGATGGGGCCATGAAATGCATAACAAATCCACAGGGGTAGGCCACATGGGTATGTCTCTAGTGCTGTCAGGGGACATATTTAAACACACAAGCTGGATGTTGTGAGAGTAGAACTTTTACCTATCTGGTATTGCACACTATAGTTTGTAGAACTTATCACATGCTGCATGCTGTGTATCTACTACTACCCTACCAGCCAGTGCTATTATGGTGGATGACATCAGCAGGCCTTGTACCAGAGGCCACTGTTGAGGCCAGCAGCTAGGCAGTGGGCATAAAATGCATAACCCTTGCACAGAAATACCCCATAGGGGCTTGTCTATAGTGCTGCAAGGAGATATACTCACACACACACACACACACACATACACACACACACACACACACACACACACACACACACACACACACACACACACACACAGACACACACACGTTGGATGCACTGAGATTAGAACTCCTACCTATTTAGTATTACACACTATAGCTTGCAGTACTTATCACATGTGCCACACTGTTGATCTGCTACTATATTATCAGCCAGTGCTCTTAAGATGGATGACATCAGCAGGCCTTGTAGAGGAGGGAATTATAGACCAGCAGCCAGTCACAGAGCCAAAAATGCATACCATTGCACAGAGACAGTGCATGTAAACATGTCCATAGTGCTGTGAGGGGATATATTGATACAAACACACACACACACACACACACACACACACACACACACACACACACACACACACACACACACACACACACACACACACACACACACACAAAGTTGGAGGATGTGAAATTAGAACTCCTATCTAACTAGTATCACACACTACAGTTCACAGTACCTATTACATGTGCCACAGGTTATGTTGGTTGTATATGTTGATGTAGGCACAGTACTTGTTGAGTACGCTAAGTGGCCTTGTGTTAGACAGGATGTGGATCCAATAGAGTGATACTGCTTGGTTCTGTTATTGTATCTAATGTCCTAGGGATGGTATACCTGGTCATATCCCTGCTATGTATGTACACCTATCAATCTGTCCATATGTGACTGTTTGCAGTTTGATAGGCAGACATGTGGGCAGGGACAATATGGCCTATCCAAGGAGTGCATTGCATCCATTGTACATTACACCACCTGCGTACTTATGTCTGTTTGCAGGGTGAGAACTCACAAGCTCAGCGGTCTGTGGGTGAGTGGATTATGTACTGTTGTGGCCTTGGTCTGGTTCCATTTGATGGCTGTTGTGATGTGTATGTGCCGATAACACCAGCAGTGAGAGGTATGTGGGAACATTCTTACATCCCCTCCCATATCTATCTCAATCTGTATAACAGGATTGTCTCTTTAAATGTTGTGTGTGTCATTAATATAAATGTGGTCAGTAGATATATGTGTGGAGTCTATGTATCACTGTACTTTATATAGCTATATATACATCTTGTTATTATATATATATATATATATATATATATATGCATCATACTGATAGAGACATTAATCAAGTATGAGGGAGATAGGGAGAGACAGCTATGTATATGTAGCTGTATGTCTGTAGAGACATATGTCCACTTAGCAGGTCTTTGGGCACATGGGGCAACAGACATTTTCTCAGGATAGCTAAGTGTAGGAGCATGCCCAGTGTGACAGTCAGTACTTACACGGTGACTCTTGGTCTCAGCTACCTGTACTCTAGTCCAAGATTTTGTGTGTTGCAGCCAATTGGTTGCTGGACCTGTTTCCACAGTCCAGCACCTGCCTGATATTTTGTCCACTGCATTCTCTGGCTGTTTGCCGAACATAATATGTGACACATACCTATCAACTTTACATATTGTAATGTAATGTGTAGAGTTTTGCATCATATTTTTTGTCCATTTTACACAGTATTGTGATTTTCTGGTACATTGGGGCAAAACATTGTAGATTGATGTTAGTATATGATAAGAGACATTTGAGTTACTGAATCCATACACATCAGGAGATTCATGGTAATGCAAGACCTGTTATTCTATCAACTTTCCACATTTGTCTGGCCAATAGTTAATCCTTCTTGTTGTATTTGAGCTTTATCCCACTGTTGTTTATGGCTTTGCCCAGATTCTCTACTCTACGAGGTTGAGAGGTATGATGTGAATGGGGGACATGATGTAACACCACACACAGGGTGACAGTCTTCATACCTCTCACTGTATGTGATTTTGCAGAATGTCTAGCATTCTGCCCCATGTGTCTGCTCTGTTGTAAGTACTGACACAGTTATGGGATAGCCTTTACATACTGCGGCTAATCTGATCTGTTGCAACCTGATATTATACTAGCAACCTTCTAGGTTACTCAGAACATGTATAATGCCTTTAGGTTTGGACCTCTGTCCCCCATTTTTTCTGTCTGTGTCCAGCTTTCTTGCAGTAAAATATTACAGTATTAAGACAATCTATGGCACCCCCACCATATGAGTAACTCGCATGCAAAAGTTGTAGGTGCAACCAGCTTTGAACCATCAACACCATCTACCATGCTAATGTATTTAGCCCAGTGAGCCATACCAGCATCCAGAAAGTGAGGTTTAATTCCTCACACTATCAGTGGCATACAGACATACACTGAGACCCCTGCATTTTGTGGAAAATACAACATGTGGCCAGGTTCTTTCTGACAGTCCTGGAATTGTGTGGTCTGCTGATATAGCCTTCCAAACATACTGTTACTACAGTTGTATGGGGACACTGATGTGTTGGGCATAAGGGACTCTGGCATTGACAGTTGTGTGTCTGTCCTATGACCCCACTGTTTGGCATTTCCCTTGCATAATGCAGTGGGGTTTCCAGCCATTTGCCCTAATGCATATTATGGAGCACCCATTTATGGACAGAGTACCTGTTGTCCCAAGTAGCTGTTAGTTCTCTGCAAGTAGCCCAGGAGCTCTCTCTAGTCCCTTGCATGCATGCTGTAGGTCCATACATATGCTACCATAGACTAGTACTCCGTAATTTTTTTGTATAGGATAGTGACTTACCTTGCAAATGCAGTAGTTGAGAGACCTGTGTTTCAGGGTTGACTCTGTCTGATGCACATAGTACACAGCCAATACATGGTTAGGTAAAGCTTGTGTGGTCTGGCTATCATCCTTTTTAACTATGTATGCGAGTCAGAGTAATGTGTCAGTCCCTAGGACCCTAGGTTGTCAGTGCATGTACTATGCTTTGTCTCTTGGCCAAAGCCAGGGCATACCGGGCACGCCTATGTCTGCCATCAGGGACAGCCTCATGGGATTCCTCCTCTGAGTCCACCTGTGGGTGTGGCTGTGAGGATGTAGGCACTGGTGGGAGGCTGTGTATCCCTTCCCTCTGATGATCCTGCCACAGCTGTTTCTGCAGGATCATATTGTGTACCATTGCACATACTATGAACATCTGTGCACATGTGGCTGGAGAGTACTGCAGGGCTCCACCAGATATATCTAGGCACTGGAACCATGACTTGAGCAGCCCAAACACGCACTCTATGATGTTCCTAGTTTGTGCATGTGCATCATTATGGCATTGTTTGGTGGCTGGGTGTGCATTTCTGATGGTGTCATCATCCACAGTTCCAGTGCATAACCAGCATCCCCCAGCAGATGGTCATATGGTATGCTCCCTGTTCCCCCTGGCAAACATCTGATACAGTTGTGATGTGTGCCAGATATGGGAGTCATGATAACTGCTAGGGCTGCCAGCACACACATTCATGATAATGCCCTGGGTATTGCACATGACCTGGCAGCTGATGGAGTGATACCGCTTGTGATTGATGTAGACTCTACTTCCTCACCGGGCAGTGCTTTGATGTGTACATGAGTGCAGTTTATGGCACCCAGTACCTCAGGGTAGCGTGCTACATGGTAGAAGACTCCCATACTGCTAGCCCTCTCCTCAGGGGTGTGGGGTAAATAAATGTGCTCACTAGCATGTGTTAGCATGGCATCCAGGAACTAGTGGAGTATGTTGGATACTGATGCCTGTGAGACCCCCATCATGTCCCCAGTTAGTCTTTGGAAAGTACCTGTAGCTAGCATCCTAAAGACTACACATACCTTTGTTTCCACTGTGATGGGTTCCCCTCTGTTGGCTCTAGGTTGAGGGTGGCAGAGCTGGGTGAGTTCTTGAAGTATTTCTCTGTCTACCCTGTAGTGCTCTACAATCTCCAGCTCATGTATCCCCTGGAAGGTTAGCCTGGGCCTGAACACACTTTTCCTTCTCAGTCTAGGCCTGTTGTCAACATCAGCATCAGCCCTGACCTCAGCATCTAGCACATACAGATGTAGCAGAGCTGCAGCACCCCTAGCATTGCATTAGTTAAAAATCCCACATTTGTACTCCAAAGGTGCAGAGTATGGGGGTGAAATTAGATTGTAGAGTGTATGCAACTTTTCTAGTGCTCTGCTATAGGTACAGCCTGTGTGATTGGCTACCTATGATGCATTCTACCTGCCAAGTACATCATTATTAGTGTTTTAAATTCCCAGTTTAAGTGGTACAGGGGTCATCGGTAATTTATATATGATTGCCTATCCCAGGCTATTTTCTTTCTTTTTTGTTGTTTTTTTAAACAGCCTTCCTATCTAAGCACTGTGGGGTCACAAGCAAATTGTAAACAATGCTCAGCACTCACTGGAAACACTCCCATAGACAGGCATGCTCAGCACAATAGCGCACCACACAAACATGCTCAAACTAGCTAAAACACACGCCTCAACGTTAAACAAAGCATAGCAGGCACTGGATACCCCCCTCCTCAGCTCAGCCTTGCAGCACACAAACAGGCACTGCTGAGCTCCAATGTACTTAAAGAATGACAGCGACACTCCCATTTGATGTCAGCTACCTCTTATGTGGGCAATAACACAGTTCTGGGGCTACACGGATGTGATCTGCAGGCACTGATACCCATTTTTGCTATTCAGTAATCCCAGCCCATTTGCATACAGATCTGTGCACACATCCAGGAAACTACACTATTTCAGACCCTGCCTCCTTAGCAACCACAGAAATCTACAATTGTACATACTCCATGCAAGGCCCTATAATGCATTATTTTCACATATTTTATTTTTTTCATTTTTACACTTTTAAATATTTTTTTTGTGTGCCAGCAAACATAATAGGAGTACTAAAAATATATTATTTTAATTTATTTTCCATTACTTTTTGGATACACAGGGCATAGTTTTGTACATATCTGTGTCTGCTATGGTATTTCTATCCTTCTAACTGGGCTTCTACAGCCCCTGTTCACTTTTTTATCTCATGTACACAGAATTTTTCCATGTACCTTATGGACACACCAACATGGGGTCTGCAGGACTCCCTATCTGCTTGCTGGATCACTCCAACACCCTCATTTGCATGCAGTTTACCTGTTTATGAGTTGATTTGCATGCCATGGGCACTTCCATGTTTGCATATTCGTGCACGCCACTCAGCTCCATTTACTGGATCTCACGGCTGCTTATTTCCATGTAAGCTTCATGACACTATGCCTTCATGGAAAATTAATGCATGTAGGCTTTATTGAATTCCCCCCAAAGTCTTTTGGAATCACAGCAGACTTACACTGAAATAATTTATTTTGGGATCTAGTTCATTATTTCAATTGTGCTTATCATGCCTACACTATAAAATTTTAACCTAAGTTATTAACAAAAATTCTCAATTTTTCAGTCTTACTTAGGCTTTAAAATGCCCATTAAGAATATACACTTCATGCCGTCAATTATAATACATTCCAATGTGCACTATTAAACTTCAGCTAAGTGCTGTTATCTCTGGGCCGGATTCACTAAGGTTTGCACAGAGTCTAAGAGTAGAGTAAGACTCCATGCAGCCAACATGTCCACCGAGCGATCCAGGCAGAGCCGGTAGGGAAGCGTGTAACAGAGCTCCTTAAACTAGTCCTACACGGACAGGGCTTGGATATGCAAATTACCTCACTTGCAGGTGAAAGCTATGCAAATGAGGTAAATTTGCGATCCAGGAAACCCGAACCTGTCCGAGTAGGAGTAGTGTTATTTGCAGAAATGTACTCAGTTGATAACTGAGTACGGTTCTGCAAATAGCAAAATGGAGCCGTGACAGCTGCAAAAAAAGCATGCATTTACAGGAGAAAGCATGCCAATGGCCACAAATATGGCCATTGGCAATGGGAAGTGATGCAAAATAGAAATAAAATAACTTTTTTTTATCCCGAGCTCCGGGATTAAACTATAGCGCAGTGCCATGCAAACGCACTGTGCCCTAAAAACCAGAAAATTAATAATTAAGATCCACAAATGTGGATTTTATAGCTAAAATTAATTTACAATGCCAGTGAATGGTGGGCTGAAGACAACCTGGCCACCGAGTAGGGGTTGCTAAGGGGGGAAGCTCAGTCTAAGAGATGTAATCAAGCATTAGTAGGCAATCCTATGCAAATGAGAGTTAGGATAGTGAATCACAAGTTTACATAGGAAATGAGCACAGTCAGTGGAGTGTAGGAGTAGGATAAGGGGAGTAACAGAGTAGAAGATAGGTGATATCTCGAGGGTGGTATGTATGAAAGGAGTGAAGCTCATTGGAGCAAAGTGTCATGTGTCAGCCGACAATTACATACTATTGAAAGAGGCATGTCAACAGGTAGGCCAGGTAAAGTCAAGAAATGGAAGGTGTATGCCGTGGATAACACCAAAGTTTCTTGCTGAGCGTGCATGCATGTGTGTGCGCGCCAGTAAACCCGAGTAAGACAGTGTAAGCATTTATGTGCGTGTGTAAGCCTGAGTAAGCATATTTAAGGCTGTGTAAACAGTTGTAAGCACGTTTGCACCGGTGTGTGCACGTTTTAACAAGAATAAGCAGGTTTTAGTCCGTGTAAGCATGTTTGCGCACGTGTTAGCTGGTGTGCGTGTGTTTGCGCGGTGCTCGCCCTGAGGAAACAGAAAGGAAAAAGGAAGCACACCAAATAGTAGGGAAATTACCAGGGAGTACTAGCAGAGCTAGCAGGTGAAAACAATCAGAATCAGGCAGTTACCCAGGCAGAACACTAGCCCAGCCCAGCCCAGCACTTAAAGCACTGCAAACAACAGTCCATTATGTTTCTCTTAAGAGACACTGCAACACTGCAGTAAACTAATAGCAGTGAAAACTGAAAAAGCTGTACTGAGGCAAAAAATGTTAGGGGCTGCCATTGCTGTTATAGGGCGACATATGCAACATGCTGAGGGTGGTGATGATGGAAATGCTGCTGGACAACCCACAGTGAGGAGACGAAGAAGAGTGTACAGGCCCAGGTTAACCTACCAGGGGCTACATGAGCTGGAGATAGTGAAGCACTATAGAGTGGACAGAGACCTCTTGCAGCAAATTGTTGAGCTGTGCAGGCCATGTCTCACACACAGAACCAACAGAGGGGAACCCATCCCAGTGGAAACTAAGGTATGTGTTGGCCTAAGAATATTAGCAACAGGTACCTTCCAGAGACCAACTGGTGGTATGATGGGAATATCACAGGCATCAGCATCCAGGGTACTGCACCAGTTCCTGGAGGCCATGTCAGCACATGTCGGTGATCATGTATACTTCTCCAATTCCCGTGAGGTATTGGCCAGCAATATACGTCTCTTCCAGCAAATAGTGGAATAACCTGAAGTAGTGTGTGCAATAGACTGCATGCACATATGCATCAAAGCACTAGCAGGTGAGCAGGGTAGGGTCTATTTCATCCACAAGGGCTTCCCCTCCATCAACTGCCAGGTCATGTGTGATGCCCAGGGCATAATATTGAATGTGTGTGCTGGCTGCCCTGGAAGCTACCATGATCCCCATATCTGGCATCTGACACAGCTGTACCAGACATTTGCCACTGGGGACATCCCACATGGACACCTAGTGGGGGATGCTGGCTATGCACTGGAGCTGTGGCTGATGACACCCATCAGAAATGCACACACACCTGAACAGGAACGCCATAATGAGGCACATGCACAAACACGAAATGTAATCAAGCGTGTGTTTGGGCTGCTCAAGTCATGGTTCCTGTGCCTGGACACATCTAGTGGAGCCTTGCAGTACTCACCAACTACATGTACCCAAATTGTCATGGCATGTATATGCTACATAATATGATCCTACGAAAACAGCTGCAGCAGGACCAGCATAGGCCTGGGCCAAACAGCCCCCAACCATTGCCAGGGCCATCAAAGGCAGAGCTTGACTCAGAGGAGGAACAACCTGAGCCTGCCCCAGTAGGCAGAAGGAGGTGTGCCCAGTATGCTTTGGCCTTGGCAAAGAGGCAATGCATATCACATACACTGGCTCAGTAGGAACTCTGGAAATAATACCTCCCTCTGACCTGCACATATAGTAAAAGGGATGCCTACATTGACACTACCTGCTGTGAAACATGTATAGGGAGTGTAGTATGTGCATCTGACATAGACATCCCTGCGTCAACACCTGAGGCATGATTGTCATGTGTTAAGCAATATAAAGCAGTGCTAAACAGCATTTACCACCATATAGTATATGTAAATAAAATCGCACACACCAACTAGTAAAAATGTGGTCAATGTTGAGTAATATTGGCCAACGTCCAGCAATGATGGTTAATATTGAGCAATGTTGGACAAGCTGGGTCTAAGTAGGGCATAGCTGAACAACAGCCAACATGCTCATAGTTGCTCTACTGGCCCTTAAGCAGTCTGGTCTGCTCAGTAGTAAAATATAAGCGGTGATGGTCCTCGAACCCAGGATACTGTGCACTATGGTCATAGCAGTGAACCACTGAACCATGATAGTATTGCAGTGGTTAATCTGTATGAAGAAATGTTGATAAGTCTATGCAAAGTATTCCATGGAAACCCTGCAGGCACAGCATAATCCTTGTCGAGTTATGACACAAAGGTGAGTCCTGCAGTAAGAATAGAACCTGACTTTCAACACACACACAGTAGAAATGTTAATATTGGACATGTACACATACATCAACAAATGTGGACCTCAGACAGCAACATACTGAAAGGTCACACTGGGCATGCTCACACACTTGAATTCATGAGACAAATGTCAGGCAACAGAACACTGACAGTCTGAACTGGGCATGCTCACGCACTTAGGCCATGTTGGAGTACAACAGTGGGCCACACATATCAGGCAGTTGCATGTGTTAACCCAGGAACCTCTCACTATCCAGCAATCTGCCCTGTGCACACACTTATATGACAACAGACACATATATAATATAGTGAAAGCCTGTCATAATCAAATATGTTCTGCAGATACCTAAGCGGGTCATAGAAAGTGGGAAAGCAAAGATGATAAAAACCTGCAAACAGTATCAGCAATAAACATTGTGCATCATGAACATTTTCATAGGTTCAGAGGTTGATACTAGGCTATCTGCCCTAGGGCATGTTCAAGCATAGCCAGAGTCTGTTTGGCTGCTGCAACCCAGTTAAATCAGAACACTGTGCCCGTGAATAGTAGGTCACACAAGATAGCCCATTTACGTTTAGTGCATTGTGCCTCTGTCTAGCAGGGACCCAGAAGATATCCCATGGGTACACATACGATCACCCATTCACTTGTCAAGATGTCACCTGTAGGTAGTCAGTGGGTGGATCTGCTTATGCAAAACTGGGACTGCACTCTGCAGTGAGTGGAGCCTTACGGATAATAATCTGTCCCCCCAGCATGTCCTATCAACATCTGTGCTGAGGTATATGTCCCTGGAGTGTGTAGCTCCAAGGGAGTTGGATATCCTGAGGTGGAGCATGTCCATTAATTCTGGGTCAGATATCACCTTAAACTACAGGCACACAACACATCCGTGTAGGTGGTAAGTGACTGAGTAGAGCTGGAGTTACTGTATCTGAACTGTGGAGGGCATCCATGTGAGTCCCTACATCTGCTTGTTGTGGAACATTTGTGGCCATTACAGTTGCTGCAGGTGTCAGGTAAGGTACATCCCAAATGTGGCATTGTAACCAAGCATGGTCGTGATGAGTATAGGGGCACAATGACCTCACTTGATCAACATGTGAAACCATATGGGATAAGGTGGGCTATATAGAAGTTCTGTCTAACCACTTTGGCAACGTGATTGTCAAAGGCGAGAATACAAACAAGTTGTGTCCCCAAACCCCTACCAACTACTACCATATGTAATGGATTACCACCTATGTGGTAATGTGTGGGCATGTTGTTATTCTCAAAGGGGATGACTATGCAACTAATGGCATTTAGCTGTAGTCCATGCCTCAGTCACCAATCATCCTATCTCTGTGAGACCCCATTTGAGTATGCATATTCCAGCTGGAGAGTTGATTATGGCACCCAGTTTGCAGTCATCTACGAACTAGGTCAGCCATATTCCTCCTGTGTTAGCCGTACGTCACACAAATATATACTGAACAAGAGAGGTCCCAGGACTGAGCCTTGTGTGATGCCATGTGTAACTGGTGTATAGGCAGACATGGCACCTTCAATACTGAGCATGTGGGTGCTATCCCTGATCAAGGTAGCAATCCATCGTGTGAGATATGTGTCAATAGCGACGCTGGTGAGCCTATGCATAATGGCCGAATGGGGTATTGTGTTGAAGGGTTGTGCAAGGTCCAGGCAGGCTGTGTGTACAACCGTCCCTACACCAATGGATCTGGTAACTATTTAAAGAATACAAACAGGTCCAGGAGGCAAGATCTGCCCACAACAGCGCTGAAATGTGTAGGACCCAGTGTCTGTAGGTTCCCGATGTCTATGTGCATGAGTCCCATTACAATACACTCCATAGCTTTGCAGAACAGGCTAGTTAGCCTTATAGGCCAATATTGTCTGTGGTTCATTGTGGCAGCAACTCTGTGGAGCAGGACCACTATCACCGTACGTCATTCCGTGGGTACATATCCTGCAGTAACTCTGATATTGAACAGTGAAGTAATGTGAGGGTTACGTCTGTCATGAAACCCGTGTAAGACGCAGGCCGGGACACTGTGTTGTCCCATTGATGCTGTGTTGTCCGCTGTGGGGAGGGCAGCACTCACCTGTTTATTTGTGATATCAGGGAGGTTACACTCTGTTGGGATGGACAGTAGCTCCTTAGGGGGGATGGGGGGAGACATCTGCACTGAACCTGTTTGCCAGGATGTTGGCAATGTCTGTGGGTTCAGGGTATGTTTAGTCAGTATGCAGTAACTCACAGCATATCAGTGAGTGTCCACCCAGGTACCTGCCTTAACTGAAGAAGGCCTTGTGAGTGTCCTACATATCTGGTGCAATTGTCCGTTAGAAGCGGGCCTGACATAAATACATGAGTGATTGTAGCTGTCTGGTAGTACAGATCACAGATGCCTTCCCTGTCTGGGTTTGTGCTTTATCATGTAGTAGCATCCTCCTTTTGTTGTATAGCTTATTAATGGCCGGGGCCTACCAGACAGGTCCCCTGCCATTGGAGGAGTGAGTCCAGTTGTTATTTGGGATATCACAATCCGTACAGTCCACTAGGTGTCCATAGAATGTGTATGTAAAAGATTCAGCAGTCAGAGCCATACTTAGCACTGTCCCAGGGTCTCTGAAGGATACCACCTTGGTTTGGAGAAGTGTGACGTTTGCTTTTGAGAAGTTCATCAGGATTACCCAGGATGGGTGTGTGGACGGGATATTGATGTCCAGTGAGATAAATGTATGTTCTGACCTTACCAATGAGGGGTATATCTCAGGTGTGGAACATAGAGTCCCCATGTTGGTGATGATCATGTCCAATATGTTGTCCCCTCTTGTGGGTGTGATGACCGGTTGTGCCATAGCATGTGAGTGTACAAATAGTAGCAACTGTTGGGTAAAGGTGTTGGGGCCTGTGTACTATCTCCAGTCAATGTGTGGGTATTTGAAGTCACCCAATATAATGGTGTTTTGGGAGACCTTCATATTGTCCAGTGTTCCCAGGAAAGCCAAGTGTGGTTCCTGAGTTTGGGAGGGTGGTCTGTAGCAGGCAACAAACCAAAAGGCAGATTTGCACAATGTTAGGTGCATATGTATGACCTGTGATGCTTTGTGCAGTGCTACCAACCGGGAGGTGTGTGTATCTGTGATGTATATGGATATTCCCCCTATTTGTGTTGGCCATTCCGAGTTTTGTGGTCAGAAAGCATGGTATGAAATATAACCCGGTAGTGCTGGTGTGCATTTGGGAGCCTGAACCAGGTGTCTGTTAGTGCACAGATATCGCTGTTGTCCATACTGAGGAGATTCCTGAGTGGTCACAATTTGAGGGTAACACATCTGGTGTTGAGCAGCATTACCCTCAGTGTCATGTACTCCATAATGTCTATGGAGGTGGGTTTGTCTTTTGAGCCTCTCTTAAAAAAGGCAGTATGGTGGTAGCAACTGTCTTAGCCAGTATTCGAAAGTCCAAGGGTGACAGGTGCAAGCTGTCCATAGGGAAGCTACGTGGCATGTCAAGCACGTCACCCCAGTCTGACAGACACTGTATCCCCTGTGAATGACACCAGTATGTTAGCCAACTGTTAAACGTGATCAGTTTGTTGGTATACTGTGACATCATACTTGGTGAGTGTAAGATACTAGACAAGGTCAGGGTCATACTAGCCTGGGCTACATGATCAGTGAGTTGCTCTATGTATCATGTCATGTGGTCCAGGGAGGGACGTCTGAGGGTGTATGCACCAGCATGGACAATGCTGGAGCCAGTCCTGCACTTGCTGTGGAGTGACCTGAGTGCATGTGTTATGTTGCGGATCCTGCCACCCGAGAGACAGCTCAAAGTGACTATTCCCTTCTTTGGCCTGGTGAGTGGGACGTCAGTGTGTCTGACAATAAGTGTTACCAATTGACATTGTGAACTATGTGATATGTGGGTATTGTAGTGGGGTAGCAATTGTTTGTGTGTCTACTTTGGAGGTCTCTGCTGCTTAGGCAGAGTTTATGTAGAGCCTCCGAGTATGTTTATGTGTGATAATGTGGCTTGATTGCTGTCGCTATAGGTTTATGTGAGACTGATATGTGGTGTGTGTGGTTACCTTCACCACCTGATAGACTATGCCAGTCATGGGTCGAGAGAGCTCAGCCTCCTGTATGTCAATATTGTTGCATCTCTCACATGTATCTGAGTTTGTTGGGAGGAGGAGAGAGTTGTCTGTGTACATGAGGCAGATGTGACATTGTGTCAAAACCACAATATTCACAAGATGGACTGGAGAATACACATGAAACCGACCCCAGGACATGCCAGAATATTATGATGACATACTCTGTAGCCTGATCACAAAGGATCAGTAGGGTGTTAAGTGTGTAAAAGAGTATAACAGGGATTACTGCTCAGGTTTGTTGGTGTTTTGTAAAGAGTAGCTAAGAAGGATTCCAGACTGAATCATGAAACCTCCTTCAGCTATGTCATAAATAGCAATGTACACTCATATATGTCCTGAGTCAGGGCCAACTGTACCTGACTGACAATGCCGACATCCTGCCAGACAGGCCCATATAGACATACCCACTCCCACTGATCATAGTCCCAGTCATCATACCAGGGATATCACATGTAGAATGGCTGAACAGCTCCCCCCAAAGCCAAAAGCATGGCAACAATTGGATTACATTGTTTCCCAATATGTGCCATGCATGAACTACAGAGCAAACAGACCCTGCACCTGAACAGTCTGTTGAGCCTCACCCTCTCCACAGGATCTGGAATCGATGAATGTGTTACAGCAACATATGGCACTCCCCACAAGTGTAAGTGTACAACACACCATGGGAAGTATAGTCCAGTAAGCCTATGAAGTCTGATCTGCAAGGCCATGGAGTCCATCATGGTTGAAGTCATACACGGAGCTATTGGAAGCTGACAAAAACACAACCCTACCAACTGTGGTATGTTCATGTGCAGATCATAGTTCCCAAACATGCTAGACTGTTTGAAAGGTAGACACCCAGGACATACATCACTTAACAGAGCTACACATGTCCCACATAGACTTTGAATAGCCCTTTATCAACACCCCTCACACATGTCGTATCCACAAAACCAACAATCTGTGCATAAATATGTGTTGACATATGAAAGAATGTCAATTTGTCCACAGATAGATCACACAAGGTAAGGATTATGGGGTCCTGTTCAAGCTGTTGACACCTGCTGACCCACATGGCTCATTCCTGGGATTGCATAAAACAAAGTGTACACACATTACCATGTTCAGTCTGATGATGTCAGCATCCTACAAATATAGCAGGAGAATAAAAACCACCCAGTAAAGCATATAGCACACCGTGCTAATGTGTATGTCTCTAGTATCATAACATAGTTAGGTTGGGGTTTGAATCCTGCAAGCACTTACAGTGTGTGTTTGTTTGGGGGGTATGTGTGTGACTTCATTTGAGAGGAATACCCTATTTGGAGAATGGGAAAACAAATTAAAAGAGGTACATTCCTCTTTGGAAAGTCTGATGATGTCAGCATCCTACAAATATAGCAGGAAAATAAAAAACACACAGTAAAGCATATAGCGTGCCATGTTAATGCGTATGTCTCTAGTATCATAACATAGTTAGATAGGGGTTTGAGTCCAGCAAACACTGACTGTGTGTGTGTGTGGGGGGGTGTATGTGTGTGTAATTTCCTTTGAGAGGAGTGCCCCTTTTGGAGACTGAGAAAACAAATTAAAAGAGGTATATTCCTCTTTGGAAAGTCTGATGATGTCAGCATCCTACAAATATAGCAGGAGAAGAGAAACCACCCAGTAAAGCATATAGTGTACCGTGTTAATGCATATATCTCTAGTATCATAACATAGTTAGGTAGGGCTTTGAATCCTGCAAATGTGGGGGGGGGGGTGTATGTGTGTGATTGCCTTTGAGAGGAGTGCCCCTTTTGGAGACTTGGAAAACAAATTAAAAGAGGTACATTCCTCTTTTGAAAGTCTGATAATGTCAGCATCCTACAAATATAGCAAGAGAAGAGAAACCACCCATTAAAGCATATAGTGCACCGTGTTAATGCGTATGTCTCTAGTATCATAACATAGTTAGGTAGGGCTTTGAATCCTGCAAACGTAGACAGTGTGTGTGTGTGTGGGGGGGGGTGTATGTGTGTGATTTCCTTTGAGAGGAGTGCCCTTTTTGGAGACTGGGAAAACAAATTAAAAGAGGTACACTCCTCTTTGGAAAGTCTGATGATGTCAGCATCCTACAAATATAGCAGGAGAAGAGAAGCCCCCCAGTAAAGCATATAGCGCGCCGTGTTAATGTATATGTCTCTAGTATCATAACATAGTCAGGTAGGGGTTTGAATCCTGCGATTGTTGAGTGTCTGTGTGTATGTGACACAGTTGGTCAATACAGTGTGGGTTTTGCTTTTACTATGGTATGACATATCATGATTAAAACAGTATGTGCATTGCACACATCAGGTATCTGCATGGCAAATAAATATGTGTACATGTGACCTCAATTAGTACATAGGTGTGAGGCCTGCATACTACATGAATACATTTGTTTCCTTTGACAGATTGTGCCACTGCTTCTCAGATCATAGGTCACATATGTATGTATGTGACAAGCCTGGCCACTGTAGTGATTTGTGTCCAAGGTCACCTGTGCTACACACACCCATGTCAGTTACTATAGAGTACTGTGAGTGAGGGTACATGCCTGGGATATATGTCAGACATGTTCATACATAACAACGACTGGCAATAATGGACAGTCATTATAGGTGTACAACAGCTCTGTGAATATGCATTCAGGCCCCTAATGTCTTATGTGACACACCGAGGGACTCCACAATACCTATGGATATGTGGATACCAAGGGACAGATGACATAACATGTGTCTATATGTACACATTGTTACCCAACATACATGTTGAGGGCTACCACCTATGTGGTACTGTCAGGATAGTATGTATAGTAAATGTGGATGACTATGCCATAGTCGGCTTACTGCTTTAGAGCATGTATTGGACAACAGGTATCTGTCTGTATGATACCCTTGTGTAGGATATGCGTCCCATCCAGTGAATGCATTGTAGGCCAATGCATGCATTTCCAGATGTGGATGGACATATCCTTAGTGTGTTTGTATGTACCTAAGAGGGCTATATGCCAAACAGGTGTGGTCCCAGGTATGAGTGGCGGTCAATACCACTGGTCACTGTTACAGGATTGTACTGGAAGAATCCAACTGTTACTGAGTTCCCTACAACTGTGTGTCATTTGTCAGGACATCATCTAATGATTGGTTATAGTCATGCTGTTGAGGTTGTGTATACTACCAGACTGGAAATCATTGACAGGTATCAACAGTATCACCCACAGCATACTGTCAACCCATGTCATACACACATGTGTAACCATGTTAGTACATATCTATAGTAGAATGCATACTGGCCATCAAAAGATACTATGATATGTTAACAATGTGTACAGCAGCGTATGTCACATGTCCCATGTGTCCACTATGCACGTACATGCAGACAGTGCGGACACACCATGTTCACAGATGTATACCTGCTAATCTGTAATGCACACACCACACACATACTGTTCACTCACTAACACATGCTGGCAACACTGTACACTTCAGCCAAGTGGCACATGGGTGGACAATACATACTTAGACCTAACACTCGTGTAAACAATGCTACATTGACAATCAGGGCTGTGATGCATAATGCCTGCTCAGATATACCTACAAGGATATCATTACACTTCCCTGTTGACAACTTGCTAATATTGCTACACTGCTATAATGTCACCCTGTGCATCAGAACCATGTTAGCCTGTTCCTGCATCAGTGTTACAGATGACAGGAGGTGGCACAGGTGTCATCATATGCACAGGGTGTGTTGTTGGTTTGCCAGAGCCCGACATTGACCCATCCAATTGACATGTCTGTGAGTGTGTGTGTGTGTGTGTGTGTGTGTGTGTGTGTGTGTGTGTGTGTGTGTGTGTGTGTGAGGGACAACAGTACAGCATGGGCCAATGTTGATGTAACGTGTGTGTGTATGTATGAACCCTACTTGTTGGGTTAATGTGTGTGTGCCTGCATGCACACAGCACCACCATGTGGCTGCCATATACGGGAGGTTGTGGGACAGCCACAGACTGTACCTGCTAGGCTGTACAGATCACTGTCTCTGGGCACGGGCAAGGTACCTGTGCCTGGCAGGGGTGCTACAGGCAGTATCAGGTACCAACCCTGACTGGGTACTATCATCAGAGGCAGGGGTATGATGACTGGACCCATGTCCCTGCTGGGACTGGCCATAGCCACGTGCACGTGGTCTACTAGGACAGTCAATAGACAGGCCAGCCCCAGCATTGCTGGGGCTGGTACTGCCACTACAGGAGTGGCTGTGATATGTGGTCCGTCCACATTGACTTCCAGCTGTTGCTCTTCCTGGCATGCGGCTGCGTCGGCTTCCCATCCTGCACGGTCCTGGCTCATGGAAGAGACATTGTGGAGGGTGTCTATTGTCTCCTCCCAATGTCTATCAATGACCTCGGTGAAATTCCGGATGGCACCGGCAAGGTAATGGATGCTGTCATTGACAGCGCTGTAATGGGCCCTCTGCGCCCTTAGTCCCTGTCTGGTGTACTGTTCCATATGTGCCTGTGCCTGCATTACAGCCCGGAACATACTGGAGTTTGTAATACCTCTAGAGGCACGTCTGACAGGGGCAATACGACCAGTGGTGCTCCCCCGAGAATCCCTGGACAACCGCCTATGTGGTACCGTTCTAGGAATCCGGCTATGGCTGCTGTGAGGGGATGCAAGTGCCAAGGGTACCACACTCTCTTGGTCAATGACAACTGCATGCTGTCCCTCGGCTAAGGCCATTGGTGATGAGGGATGTATCGGCAGTATGAGTGTGTGCATAGATGGGGTTGAACGCTGTGTACTGTCGATTGGTGGACCAACGACAGACCCTGTCAAACCTTCCTGTAACAAAATACATGTCTCATCATCTCCACTACATCTCCACGGCATGCATTATGCTTTCAGCCACCCCAAACTCAGCACCTGTGAGAGGAAGACAGGAAACACACTTTACAATCTGTACATGTTAGCACACATACACACATGCACACATGCACACATGCACACATGAACACATGAACACATGAACACATGCACACATGAACACATGCACACATGCCATCATCATCATGCATCTTGTGGTCACTCATGGCTACTAATGTGTGACTGACCACTGCTTAGCATGCTGTACCTACACCGCAGTGCCATGGCTGCATTCACAATTACACAGCCACTTTGTACATGGGTGTGTGAGGTGCCCAATAGGGAGCATTGCCTAACATGACTGTGTTATGCGTTGAAGAGTGTTGCACAGCCCCATGATAGGCCTCTACCCCGAGGTACATCATATGTGTGTGGATGACATGTGGGATACTGAAGTGTGACCTTACAGCGGGTGTGTGTGGTAACGCCATATGTAGCATGTTTTTTGTGTACTGCATATGATAAACGTTTTATGTTGTGTACAGCTGTAGCAACTATGCCTATCCAATGTGCAGTACAGTGATGCCACAACTGTGTCTGATGTTCTGTGTATTGCATGGCATTGAGGCAGCTACTGACATTACTGAGCTGTACAACGTCTTACAGCAAACATGCATGGCATGCATTATGCGTAGGTGTGTTACGTGTACATGGCCTACACCTCACCTACGACATGCACATTTCATTACCAACATTGCAGTTATACCACACTCATCAGCATGGATCGTCTGCCCTGCTGTCACACCAGAGGGACCTATGAGAATATGAATGAGTTTGTCAGTGGCTACAACTGTGGCGTTGCTACAGTGGGTATGCTAAACTACAGTGGAACAACAGTCAACAGTCACAGGTGTAGAGATAATATTCCAAATATCAGTATTGCATGGCACTAGGCAGCACAACTGCTAAACACACAGTACACATCTCACATAGACATAATCTAACAATAGAGTTAACTGTAGTCTACAGATAGGGCAAGTTACTTGCTCACTCCATGTGAACATGCTGGGTGGCTCTGGCCTCCATGACAACACATGTCACAGGTTGTTGCTGCTGTTGTCCAGGAGCCACCATGCTTAGGAGCAGCTCCTCCACTCTGGTGAGGGGGGGATTAATGGCCACCCCACCACCTGTGGCAAGATGTTGTCTTTGGATACCAGATGCATGCCACTGGACATGTCTAATTAAATCACTGCAGTGATGGCGTACCTGCTCATATGTCCAGTTATGCATGCCTATGTCATTTACCTGACAAACAAGATCCTGCCACAGTGCAGTCCACTCCTGCTGGTGCTGGCTGCTTCGGGTAAACAGCATTGTGTACTGCTGCACCAGGCTTTGGACAATTTCATCTTCCTCCGCTGATGTATATGATGGGTTGCGTTGGTGGGCCATCTGTCTGAAAAAGATATGAACAATATGTGTGAGCAAGTCCCGTGGCACCCTTTAAACCTTTAACCAAAGATATCACTTTACTGACATATGTACCATCCATTTCTCTGTCAGGGATACACACGTTCACTACAACTTATTGGTTCTCAGGCCACAACTGACTAACAGTGCCTGGCATACTCCATATATCACACCACTATACAACAGTTCCCAGCACACTTTTTGCGACACAGTGCACAACCTCGACACAGGGGTATATATCACACCAATGCATGAACAGAGATGTCATCCATTGCAATGAACATAAAATACAGTTACAGTAGTACCAGTCAACCATCCTAGTCATTGATGCCATAGCCCTGCCTAACATATGTGTACGGTTGTTACTATAGGTGGCATACTGCTGTAACAGAGTATATATGTTGCTGGATATACACGTATACCCTGTAACACACATATGATTGCAGCCATGATACAGGCATAATTACACACACATCAGACAAACATACAACGCACCACTGTATGTCAACATAGATGAGCATTACCTGTGTACCATGCAGTACTGTGTGCCACTACTTGCAGACCCTTATGCCTGAGATGTGTCCTCTGTGCAGACTACAGGAAACACACAAGACAGTGTTTCCAAGCAATGTGAACACACCATACTGTGCTGTTTAGGACTACAGCTTCAGGTAATACTACAGTTCCTATGGAAGTTGGATTCACCAGCAGTACCACTCACTAAGCATACATGTATTGCTTTAGCCTACAATGAGACACCACGGTCGTCAACAACGAACTACGTCACATTGTATGCCATACTACTATGTCTGCCTAACAGTACAATACTCATCTTTCCCTGGCGTCACAACTAGGATAGACACTACCATGTCAGATACAACTTCACGCTAACCTATCACACTTTTACAGACCTTGCACACATTCAGCGTTACACTTATTCAACATCACATAGCAGGTATTGCATTGAGTACATGTGTGAGTGCATAGTGTCATAGGTAGGTTATATGCTATTGGCCCTAAGGCCTATGGCAGCCTAGTCATATGCTACCCTGGCCTTTGACAGACATGTACTTTGATTTCACTTGGCCCTGCCAACCAGAACCACAGAGGGGGGTTTCTGGGGTGTATTACCAATCTCCCAAGCAATCATCAGGGGTATTTATGATAACTGCTAATGAGGAGCCTTGTTTGCTATTGCTAGGTAGTCTCTTCCAGTGTATGGCATATCTCTGAGATAGGAACCTATCCCTCCAGCATGTGCTGTTTAGTGAGCTGACGAGGTTTAGGGCCCTACAGCTTGTATCCCGGAGGGACTGTGATATGTTGCCATGGTGGTTGTCACCCAGCTATGGGTGTGACATACCTCTGTATGTCCGTCAGAGGTCACCTTTGTGTGGCCAGTATGCAATACAGTCTAGATGTGGTTTTGTGAGTCAGTCTGCATAGGGCATCTGTTTGCGGCCAGTATTACCATCTGTGAGGTATGTCTGTGGCCTTTCCACCTGCTGTAGTTGTCATGTGAAGTACATACCACACAGGGCATTGTGATGAGTAGAGGGGAACAGTGACCTATATTTCCCTAGATGACACACCTGTTGTCATGATACATACCACACAGACAGACTACAGGTCTAGTGTGGCATTGTCTTTGTCAAAGAGGTGGCTACTGTCCACCTGTGTCCCATGTTCCCTTATCACACCCTCGGTGTTGGGTAGATCTCTACCTATGTGGTAGTTAATGGGTACAGTGATTTGGAAAGGAGGAATGGCACTGCAGTATCAACACTTGTCTACAGTCCATGACTTGGTCACCACACACCTGTTGCAGTACATATGGCCCCATGTCTCTCTCTCTCTCTCTATTTACACACACACACACATATATATATATATATATATATATATATATATATATATATATATATATGTATATATATATATATATATATATATATATATATATATATATATATATATATATACATATCTATACACATACATGTACACATCCATTGCTGTACACATAGATGGACATATAGGCACATGTACAGTCCACCTTTGATGGTGGGGATATCAGTTATGTGACAGTTGTGGGATGTACAGTTATGTGATTATATTGTACAGTGTTGTGCAGACTGCATGTGGGTGTCCTTGGGCTATGTATCTTTAGCAGGCCTCACTGGCTGTAACACAGCAGATATGACAAATCAGTCCCACAGCGTTTAACCAGCACATGACATATGTCAGCACTGCATACTGTTTTCTATGCCACACACTACAACCTACATAGATATGTGCACATAACAAACTTCAACAACAGATATCTGTCCACCCTTCACTAACAGTTGCAGTATGTCTCTTGCCCTACGCACATATGCAGATAAAGATAGATACATACTGCTGCCACACATGGATGGTTTGCAGTGTGTAGAGTTCTCTTCAGGAACATCTACTACATGCCAACACATACATATGAGTTACATACCTTACCTTTGTATTTCCCTGCTCCATCTGTTACAGTTTTGTAGGTTTTTTTTTTTTTTTTTGATTGGTTGTTTTGGGTTTTCTCCCTCTGTTTCTGTTTCTGTCTCTGTTTCTCTTTCTGTTGTCTTTGTCTCTGTCTGTCTCTCTCTTGCTCTCTATCTCCCTGTACCTGCAATGATATTATTGCATGTGTGGACAGCAGGTACAGCCTGCTTTTCTAGGTATCTGCACTTGTGCATGTGACAGCCTCTGCACCAGTTGCTGCCCACCATTCAGTAATTGCATGCAGCCTGCTGTGTGCTGATTGCATTACTCACTGTGATTGCAGCCCACTGCTATAAAATGCTAGGTTAGGTAGCCATAGCCCATTCAGCTTTCCAAGGTGGGGCCCATGCTTGTTTGCTCTGGACACTGTTGTGTCAGTCAGAAGGTTGGTATATGTCTCTTATCTGAAGCTAGGGTTGTAGCCAGTGATATGCATGTCATACTCAAACCCGAATGTTGTTGCTTCCAGTACACACTTCTCAGTGTAGACATGTACTCACCCCTCCAAATGCTAACACAGGATACATGGGAGTATGTACTTTCTTTCTGAACTAGACATTTAACTGCCATACAAATGTGGTTAGTGCACTGTATTCCTGTGGCACATGCAGTGTTTGTGAACTGCTATACTGTAATTATTACGTTACTCACCTCTGAACAGTTTGTGGTTTGTTTGTGTTGCAATTAGCACAGGCTGCTCAACACAACTGGACATATTACAGTACTGAGTATGCCTACCTACACCCTGTTTTTTGCTTGAATACACAGGTGTGTTGTACCTTTGGGTAGGGGTGCAGAACTGCAAAGAGCATTTTTTATTATCATGTGAGGTTTATCTTGCTGAACATACAGGATTGCTGTGTACCTGTTAGTCTATCAAGGCAAGTAGTCTGTCTATGTAGCTCCCACCTGTGGACATATCCAGATGGTAGCTAGAGGTTAGCCTATTATACTTTGTGCACCACACCAGTCTTTTCAGCACTGGCACATAGGCATTGTTACAGTTGATTGTTAGCAGTACATGGCTACATCCTGTGATATTTCTGTGTTGTACTCCTACATAAGGGCATGCTTGTGGAACTCCTTCCAAAGCTATTTGCAGAATGTGTAACAGCAGTAATGCTGATATGCCTGTGTGTTTCTGCCTCTGCCAGGCCTCAGATACTCTCAGGTATGTATTTGAATGGCCTCAGTGAAAGGTACATATATGTTAGATACACCTGCAATATATTACAGACATATTGCAGTTGAGACTTTCTTGGGAATCAGAGCATATGTATACCTACACCTTTTCTGATGTGCAAGCAGTGTCTACTCTCACCTATTGAGATTATTCATTACGTGTGATTCCACACTTGTCTGCCTAAAGTTAGTACTTTCCAGAGTGATTCAGTGGGGCACAGCTAACATTTGTTTACAAATCAGGGACATCCCTGTAAAGCAGTCACAGTTGGGGTGTTTGGCCTCTTCCCTCATCAACTTTGCCAGTATTTATGCTGATCTGATACTGTGTGGTGTTTGTAAGGTGCTACTGTAACATTATTCACTGCTTGGATGGCTGGTTCTCTTTTCACAGTCATGTCATGCAATTCTACAACAACTGCTGGTAAAGACCCACAGAACATGATTTGTGTTATGCCATTCCTAATTTCCATTTACATTCCCTCATTGTATTGCATGATATATTTATGTCTGCACCAAGTTGTTTGTATATCTGATGTGGCTTAGTGGTAATTCATGCAGTCTATTGTGTCAATGGTCTGGGGTTTGAGACTGGCAGAGTTTTTTCTTTTGCTGCTCAGCAGAACAAGGGCCCTGCCAAAGAGTGACTAAGGCACTTTTAAGCAGTTGTAAGCGGGTTTGCACGGGTTTGTATGATGCTTAGCGATGCTTAGCTAAGCGCACACATGGGCACACTCGCTTAAACCTGCTTACTACCGCTTAAAAGTGCTTACTCCCCATAACCCCCATGCTAATTGCTTTTAAAGAAAAGAAAATGGTGAGATAGGAAAGTGGTGAAAAAGGGGGCACAAAGAGAAACAGACAGTAGGTAAACAAGCTCGGGATGTGCAGGACGGGTGTAGGGAAGGTCCATAGCTGTCCATTTCTTTACCAGCAACAGCTGTGCATATGCAATAAATTTGGAGTGAAATTTGAAAACTTCCACCCCTGGGAGAGGGGTGAGGACAACAAAGTATGTTGTATTGCCAATTATAATTATCAGTTTACATGTCCAGTGGACATGTGTGCGAAATAGGCAGCTATGTATGGGGCATCATTTTTTTTGTGGGTACAGATTGCCCTTTTTTTTTTTCTGGTGAGAGTGGAAAGTGAGGTAGAGGAAGTAGTTATGTTTGGCGTGGTAGGCTGGGGAGGTAAACAGACAAGACAGGCAAGACACATACAGGGGCGGTGTATGACACATGGGGTGGGTGAACACAATTGATGGGAACGGATGTTTGGAAATTGCAAGCCCATGAGCCCACAGATGGTAACAGTGGAACTGAGATCTCCACCCATGGGCAGTCAACACTGCACCTTCACAGCCCCGAGGGTGGCTGTGCTGGGAGCTGCGTAGGATGGGCAGGCTCACCTGTGAGATGCGTCACACTCGCCTCGAGCTGGTGTAGGGGATCAGCTACTGAATGCTGGCTCTCCCTATGCACCACAGCCCGGACCCTTTGAAGGGTGACAGGTGGCCTTTCTCTGCCCACACTTGCACAGGGGGGATGAGCCCCATCCCCTGCAGTGCTTCCACCTGAAGGTGGCACAGGACCAACGGAGGAGGGGAGCCCGGGCTGGGCACCGGACCTGCTGGTGCCAGGTGCACTCGCCAGCTGAG
Source organism: Protopterus annectens (assembly GCF_019279795.1). Taxonomy (NCBI): domain Eukaryota; kingdom Metazoa; phylum Chordata; order Ceratodontiformes; family Protopteridae; genus Protopterus; species Protopterus annectens. The sequence goes on from NC_056751.1 coordinate 204,021,242, forward strand.
GAGGGACAGGTGGGTCTGTTGGGACTGGCCTTCCCATACCTTCTGTGATTAGGTGTGTTTAATTACAACATAAACAACAGCATTCCAGATTAGTTGTAACAGCATGCAATAATATTCCCATTAACCCAACACACCAAGGTTCCAACAGTTGAACAGCAAGCATAACACATGCATATATTGAACAACAGTAGATATTCCAACAGCATGCAGGGATGTTTGGTAGCAACAGGCCACCATGATTGTGGGGTTTAAACAGGGTGCATGCATCAATGTGGATGCAAATATTTATAGAACAATAGGACATATTTCCCAACAAATATTTAAGATTACACATACCCATTGAGGTGTGGAATTGCATGGTTTATGCATATACAGTAGGGTGTAGAAAAAACCTCGATTAACATCTTATAATTACTTTTAGTCTACACTACATTCCTAGTGACTGCAGGTGTATATCCCCTACATGTATTATTACACTTGCCACCTTGCATTAGGTTGTGTAATGGGTTTGGCTAGTTCAATATATGCCTGACCTATATCTGACATACTAACTGTCCAAGATGCAGATGTTACTGCTACATATTTCTTGATTGCATGTATATTTCTTTATCTACATATCTGGATGTTTTCACATGACATTTTCACTTCTGTTTGTACAGAACCTGCATTTCTTGACACACACTCACTTTTCTGGGGAACAAATTAACATGCTACTCATGTGCCAGATTTACTTATGCATGCCAGCCAGTAACTGACTGTTGAGGACTGTATATATGCTTCACAGCTACTAACACTTCCATCACCCACTTTATATGGGACTGCACAACTCTGGGTTGCCAGCACTTTTTAAAAAAGTACTATTTGTATAATGCAAGGATACAACAACATTTCAGACTAAGTGACACAGACACACTCCGGGTTTTAGACCTTTATTAATGACATTACACACTTTTCCACAGGCTCACTCCTTTATTTGTTATAACGGCGCATATGGAAGACATATTCAAGACATATTATACCTTTATTAATAGGTTAAAACACTCTTTTTCAGGCTCACTCACTTATTTTATATGACAGTACCTGCAGAGATATTATTACGGACATATGTTACCTTTCTTAATGGGTTACTACACTCTTTCTCTGGCTCTCTGACTTTTTTATCTGACAGTACATGCAGAGTAGTTATTCAGGCCATTTATGGCTGTATTAGTGGACTACAACACTTTATTTCATGCTCTATCCCCTATTTTATATAACAATACCTGCAGAATAATCACTAACCTGCCTGGTGGCGCAGCCTTAGCAGCATATCTGCATAGGCTTGCAGATTTGCAGCACAGTCACCTGCAGCTGTAAAGTAAATTAAGGGATATTGAGACATACCTATCCATTATACAGAATCAATTATCAATTCCTACATACTGCATTCCATGGCTACCTACTCAGTTGTGGGGCATCCTGCATCCCACAGGCCTCCTGTATCCATTGGATCAAGCGGTCCTGCTTCCATCTCTTCAGGTCTGCATGGTGGTGACGGACCTGCTCACCAGTTCGAGGAATGCCTGTGACACTGGTGAGGTCATGAGCTAACCGGTTCCAAGCCTCTGCCTTGTACTCCATCCCTTGGAACTGGCCCTGCAGGAGTCTTGATCATGATGGTGGACAAGGAGCCAAACCATGTATTTCAACTCCTGGATGCCCCAACATTGCGCTAGGAAGCATGTACTCTCTCCTGCACCAGCCATTCTAACTGCAGATGTGAGCTACAATCAGTTATGGTGAGTATTCACGCCTATGGGGCTTAAATATGCCACATTTCCTGCACTTTTTTGTGATTGGCCATTTTTGAAAATTCTTGGCTGACTGTAGACCTACTTAGTAATGGTTAATCTACCATTACTAAGTATATGTATGTTAACAGTGGCTGTTTCTCTTAAGTTGCCATGGCTTAGTGGTTCTGTGCTTTGATTATGATACACAGAGTCCTGGCTTCAAACCTTGTCATTCATTTTATTTTCATACTGTCCAGACAGGCAAGGGGGTGTGGCTGCGTTTAAGCAACTTTGCTCTATGTTGCTCCATGTTGCCCTACGGTGCGCTGGTTGGCGCACATGTCCACGCAAACACATTGCACTGGTTAAAGCAGTATTTCGCTATGGGCACCTCTATTGTGCTGGGTACAGTGCTCTTAAACGTTGGGCAGCTCTATTGCGCTGGGTAAAGCACTATTAAACTATGGGCAACTCTATTGTACTGGGCAAAGTGCTGCTTAACTGCAAGCAATTATGTATCAGGATCCTTTAAAAATGTAATATTTTGTTCGCTGATACATTGGCCATTTCACTGCTTTTTACTGATATTTTAATCATATGTGTCAGGTATTATTCCATGTACTGATTTAAAACATAAATAAGAAGGGAGTGGTGGGGCTTGAACTGTGAATGCCTCGTCTTGGTGCGAACGCTCTACCATTATGCTATTGCTACTTGGTGTAATTTGTATAAACATTCTTTCTTATACTCTTCCATGTCAGAATTGCTAACTACAGCTAAGCAATGGGCACACCCATGCACGCATGTGCAAATACAAGCAGCTATTTTGGGAATTTAAAAAAAATAAAATTAATTTTTTACTTTTCATAACTGTGATGGGGGTTTACAATGTCAGCAAGTGTGGTGTTGGGTGCAAGGACATTTGAGCGGACTCGCTCTTGTGTACTTTCATTTTTCTTTTACAAACCTTGCAGGGGCGTGGCCATTTAGACTACTCGGCAGTCGGACACCCCCCCTGCTTTCCTACCCGGTCTGTGTAAGACTTACGGTTGAGTCAGCATGCCCTCATGAATATTCATGGCATGCTGATGTCATACCGTTCAACTGCAACCTCCGAGTAAGACTTATTAAGTCTTATATGGAGGATTCGTGAATTCAGGGGATAACTAGTTCAGATTCAATTGCAATGTTGTATGCACAATTGTGCTGCTGTTCACAAGGATTATTGAGGTGTTCCCCAGCAGTATTGTGTGAATGTCAGTAATTGTTCTTCACAAACCACATTCACTTCATTTGTAATGTGTCCATATATGGTATCAGGGCCCCCCACACACAGCTTTCCAATGAAAAACATTTACACGTATGATGTGCAACTGATGTAATTATGAGACATAGCTAGAGTTGTATGACTGTGTGAACAGTTCCATTGTAAGGCATGTGATGCATACCCATGGTTGTATTTGAAGTTATTATCATAAATATTTTTCAAAATAACTATGAAATGATAAGTAGAATACACAATTAAGCACAGAGCAGTTTGTGGATGGTACACCCATACCCAGCCTTAGGAAATAGACAATCTGATAGCTGATCGATTTAGATCAAACTTCATCCCCTGTTGACACGGGACATCATCCAAAGTATACATGTAAACATTACTTAGTTTATTTTCTCAAGAGCGCAGGCTATGTGTGCACTCTCTAAGGCCAAAAACACAGCATCAATGGGCCCAGACAACATCCCAGGTTGCCTTTTCAATAACTTAAAACATGACCTAACAAACATAGTTGTATGCCTACTTAACCACAGCCTCTGGACAGGGTCTATATCAGAACATCGAAGTATTAAAACTTCGAATGTTCTGATATCGAACACTATTCAGTTTATTTTACACCATACCTTACTATTACTTACTACAAAGATATTGGGTGGTTGAAGAAGAGCATTTATGAAGTTTGGAACATGTTCAGAAATATGGCAGTAAAAACTGATGTTTTTAAGAGTGAGCTTAAAATCAGTTTTAGAAGAAACATTAATATCAAGAACACTCTGGAGAGAAAGAAAACAGAGAAGGAAGGGACTAGTAAAAAGTATGGGACTTTTAAGTGTGGCCGATGTGCACAATGCCCATATATTGCAGAAACAAAGGAATTAACATTACCTAACTTACATTTGACCTTAAAGGCTAAGAAATACAGTACCTGTTATTCTAAAGGTGTTGTATATTTAGTTATGTGCAAAGCGTGTCAAAAATATTATTATATTGGGAAAACTGAAAGGCACCTTAGAAATAGAATATACGAGCACATAAGAGATATAAACAGGCACAATGATAATAATGCTTTATATCGACATGCAATAGAGTGTAAAAAAGCTGATTATAAATTTTGGGTATTGGAAGTGGTAGAATGTATGGAGCGAGGGGGTGATTGGGAAACCAAAGTTGAATACAGGGAGATGATATGGCAACTCAGACTTGATGCCTGTGGTAATTGGGGTCTGAATGACCATATATCTATCACCCCTGCACTGAAAATATTAGCCAATGACCCAAAAATTAAAATGTTATAAAATGTTCATAAAATGTCTTATAAAATGTCTTATAAAATGCCTTTTAAGTGTTACACATATGCATATATATGTATACTTATACTTTTATATATATTACTTACTTATATATATATATATTATATATATATATATATATATGTATTCAAATGTTATTTTAAAATGATATATAATATATTAAAGAAAAAAGGTGATTAAAATATTGATAGGGATGTTGCAACAATAAGACATAACTGGTCCCACAATGTTCTTTGAAAGGTTTTTTGAAATGTTTTTTGAAATGTTTTTTGAAATGTTCTTTGAAGTGGTTTTTGAAATGGATTTTGAGATGTTTTTGAAATGTTTTTTGAAATGTTTTTCGAATATGTTGCCTTGAATGTCTTGTTGACAGTTCGTACATTAGAAGTTCTTAAACAATTCAAGATATTATTATTTACTGTCATGAATTTTTTGTATAGAATTAATTTAATTATTTTACCATCTATACAAATTTATCAAATCAATATTCATATTTTATTAATCATATCTATTATTCATATTTAAGATATATATATATATGTATATTCATATTTATATATAATTATTTATTTAATTATTTATATATACATATTTATACTGCATTTATTCTATTAGTTTTTGTATAACATATGTTTTTCCATCAGCATCAGGATATTTTATTAACTATTTAACTATTTATTTATTTATTTAATTATTTATTTATGGACTTATTTACTCATTCAGTATTTTTAAAGAATGTAATATCTAGAATATTTTATTTTGTACTATCAATTGCATTTTGATATGGTTCAACATGAAGATGAAGTGCCCTTTTAAATTTAAACTTTAACATTGTATTAAGCAATTAATCAATTAACTACTATTGGGAATCAATGAACAATATAAAAGACTGTTGGGATTAGTTCACAATTGGATTCTGAAGAAGTCTCCGCTTTGGGAGATGAAAGCGCTAAATCTGAGGTGTTTTCATGTTTGTTTTGGTTGTTTATATTAAAGAATTTAGTTTTTAAACTATCCGTTATTCGTGGTCTATGCTGGTAAAGTACTACGGAGGTTCAGCAGAAAAAGTGAGAGATAAAGGACAGCCTTAATAGTGCCGGGACGTAATTGGTGTTTGGTGACATATTCTTCTTGGTTACAAGTTACTATTCAGTGAATGCTAAGAAGCTATGAAACAGTGAATTCTTTCCTCGGGAAAGAATTCGGTTGGCCGTTTCTGTGGCTTCACTATTCTTAGCACTGTGGTGGAAAGTTACGGGTTAGGTTCAGGTAAGTGTATGATTGTTTGTACATTAGGGTTAGGGGTGAGTTAAGTGAGTTAGGGTTAGGGCAAGGGTTAGGTGTGTGTGCAATAGTGACAGACTTTAGGGTTATGGGTGGTTTAAGTGAGTTAGGGTTAGGGCGTGGGTTAGGTGAGTGTGTGATAGTGATGGACCTTAGGGTTAGGGTTTGGGTTAAGGTAAGTGGGTAGATAGCAGTGTATGTTTAGTTTAGTGTAGCGTTAGATGTAGGAATTTAAGTTTATGTGTGTGGCTGCTGTTTGTTTGATATGCTTGTGTTGTGTGTGTGTGTGTGTGTGTGTGTGTGTGTGTGTGTGTGTGTGTGTGTGTGTGTGTGTGTGTTTTGGAGCAACAAATTTTTTCCATGGGAAAACTTTTGCTGTTCTGAATGTTCAATATTTTCATGTTTAGATGTTTTGGGGCCGATGAAATAGCGTTCGCTATTTTCATCTTTCGGTAATGTGATATAAACACTCCGGACAGGCTATGTTCTGACAGAAGGGTGTACAGTAACAGTCATCCATCTGAACTAGGGGAGACCTTCACTTGACCAAGGGAATTATAGACCCATAAGCTTGACTCACCTCATCTGTAAGGCAATCAAAAGAATCATCATGGACCTTATTAAAAAGGACACAGGTAATCTTTTGTTTGTGTAACCTACCCATTTTTTGATTTGTTAAGAATACATCATGTCTGCTAAATCTATTTAACTTCTTCAAGAAAGTCACCAAGGGCATGGATGATGGAAAGACTATGCATCCCATGTAACTAGACCTGGCCAAGGCATTTGCAACTGGGCTAAATACATACATCACCAGGTGGTTAGCCAAATGGATCACTGACAGGACACTTACTGTCGAAGTGGGTGAATTCACCTCTAACAAGGGGGCATTGACCAGGACTGCACCACAGGGTTCTGTATTAGGCCCTTTCCTGTTTGGTATTTATTTATCAGAAGTCAAGACAAATTTAGATAGCTTTTGTCTTAATAGCTTTGTGGATGACTGCAAAATATGGAAATCAGTGAATCCATGAACACTACTGATATACTACAGGAAGGATTAATGCACAAAAATGACTGGTGTCAGAGCCATGGAAACACACTAATTGAACACAAAAGCATAATTAATCCCTTTTAGAAAGAAAATGCCCAAGCTAATTACAACATAGGCAGCACACTCCTATGAGTAACCCCAGTGGTACATGATCTGGACACTTATTTAGATTGGAACGTCAACCACCATGTGACCAGCTGTGACAGAACCCTTGTATGTGACACAACTCATAAGTATGGGCAGGCCATCCACATCAAAGGACAAAGAAACTATATACATTAATAAACAACTATTGGTTACCTGGTATTGGTACTAATACTATTAGACACATATTGAATCAAATAGTTTCACTATCTGAGGGACATATCATTATGGCAGGTGACTACAACTGTATTTTAGACCCTAAAGATACAACCACTTCAAGAAAAAGAAAAATTACAGCACAAACTAAACAACTTATAAATTTCATAGACTTATAACTACTCAAAGACATATATCATTTTGTGGATCATAACTCATTACACGTTCTATTCTAATAGATACAAAACATAATCTAGAATTGATAGAATATTTATTTCCACACAGATAATGAATAACCTGACCACTAGCAAAATTATATCCTGCCAATCTCGGGCCATAATACTATCATATATTTGAACTTAATATTAATAACACCCATAGTGTCCAAATTAAAAGGATTCCAGCATATTTCACACAACTTAAGGATTTTCAATTATTCATAATAGAAGAGACACAAAACTTCATTAATATAAACTCAGCATCAGACACACATGACATATTTATTTGGGATGCCCTAAAAGCATACTTATATGGACAAACAGATGGTTTAATAATAAGATGAAAATATGGGATAAAGATATAAGAGTAATACAGGATAAACTGGACTCACTATACACAAATAATAAAGACCACCTGTCTTCAAAGAATATAAGGGATGAGATATACAAACTAAATGAGGAATATAGATCTATTGTACATCATAAAACAAAGATAACACTAGAGAAATATAGGTTTCTTGTTTATTCCATAAAACCTAAATATCTATCAAACCTTAAGAATAAGACCAAAAGATTAAATAAATATAATTACATTAAAGAAATACATTCTGCAAAAAAGAAAAGAGACGTACATAGTATACAAAATATATTAGAAGAGTTTAGATGTCACTTTCATGAAATTAATCAATCCACACAACAAATTCAAACACAAGATAACATAAGAGATTATATTAACAAGAATATATATATAATAAACTAAACAAACAACAAATAGAAGTTATTGATAAACAAATTACTTTATCAGATATACAAAGTCAAGTAAGTAAGCTTAAATTAAACAAAGCTCAAGGTAACAATGGAATTATTCCTGAAATATATAAGATAATGCCCAAAATGGCTATTTCCTTACTACACAAAGTATATAATTCGGCCCAAAATGATAATTTTTCACCCCCATCCTGGAAATAAACATTTATATCCCCTATTTTAAAATCAAATAAAGACCCAAAATTCTGTTCCTCATACAGACCAACATCTTTACTGAATATCAATTATAAGATGTTTATGAATATATTCTCAGAAAGATTGAAGAAATTCTTACCCCACTTAATAGACGAAGACCAGACAGGATATATAACTAACAGAAGTACTTTTGATAATATAAAATGAACCCTATCTATTACAGACTTCTCACAAAGGAAGAAAAGGAACTTATCATTAATTAGTCTTGATATTAATGTGGCCTTTGATTCTATTAATTGGATCTATCTATTTACTCTTTTGGAATGCTTACATTTTTCACATAATTTTATTAATCTTCTAAAACATTTATATGAAGAAACCTATGCATGTATCAAAATAGGGTCATATATTTCCAGTAAAATATCAATTACAAAAGGCACCAAACAAGGATGTTTTCTCTCTCCTCTACTATTTACTTTAATCATGGAACCCTGGGCAAATGAAATAAGAAACAATAAAGAACTAGAGGGTTTGGAAATAGATAAAGACAATATAGCCAAAACTCAGCTGTTTGTGGATGATGTTCTTATCACCACAAAGGGAAATGACTCCTCATTCATGTCATTATATGAATCAATTAAAACGTTTCAAATGATGTCCGGTCTATCATTCAATGACAATAAAACAACAATTCTACCCATATATCCTAATAATAAAAAAATAAAAAAAGGATGATAGGAAATAATACATATTACATTGCTAATGCAGATCAAATCACATATCTTGGAATCATTCTTGCCAAAGACATTAAATCAATAATTCAATTAAACTATAACAAATGTTTACAAAATATCCAAGAATTATTTACAAAATGGAATACAATAATATTTACTACTGAAGAAAGACTAACCATTATAAAAATGATAATTCTACTTAAAATCTTATACATAATACAATCCATTCAAATTCTACCCTCAAAAAGGTTTATAAATAAACTAAACACTTTAATACTAAGATTATTTTGGTCACAAAAAAAAAAACAAACTAGAATTACTATTAATCAACATACTAACAGCTGGAAGAATGGTGGAATAGCTTTCCCAGATCTAAATCTCTATTTGATTTCCGCTATAATCAGATCAATTTCTCAGCTCTTAGATATGACCTATTTAGCTAAATGGAAATCTTTATGTGAAGTGTCAGCCACAGAACTTATAAGGAGACCAACAACATATCAACTAGAATTCATAAACATACCATTTATATGGATCTTAAAAGAATATTTTATCACACATACTAATCCTAATCTTACTGCCAGTTACATACATAATATTATAATTTACTTTAGAAACTTTATATATAAACATGTTAAATATAAAGACTACTTTTTTGTTATTTCCTATAGTAGATACACAAGAGACTTTTGTTACCTCAGATTTTAAAAATTCTCAGCTGAAAAACAATGAACTCAAATACTGGTTCCAGCTAACTTATGAATACAAGGCTAGTTCAAAGAATCATATTATACAGAAATATACACTTAATAATTCCTCATGGTTAGATATACAAACGGGTTCAGGCGCCTAGGCAGCGAGATATTTCCCTGTGGTACATTTGAGTGGGGACACATGGCTGAAGTGACATTTAGCTGCAGAGAAATATGGCTGTTTGCAAATTCCCTGTGGGCAAAGAGTAGCATACACTGCCATGCTCACAACTTCAGCAGCCAAATGCACAGGGGGAAAACAATGGCAATGGTCCCCAAGGGAACATGAGACAGCAGGGTAATATGGTAGGTATCAGCAGCAGGCTGGCCAGAGGGCATGTCAGTGGCAGTAAAAATGCAGTGTACAATGGGCAGTGCCTTTATAGTTGGAGTGTGTGGACCACTGTACCCTTCGCAGTGTCTAGAGAACATTAACTAAAACACATACTGGAACATAAATGTGACTACAGTACCCTGCAGGATTTCCTCCATGCTGTAGCACACTTTTACATATTGTGGGTACATAAGTATGCACTGTACACTGAGCACAACACTCATTACTTCTTCTGCCACCATTCATTTGGTTATTAAAGCTGTGAGCATGGCAGGGTGTGCTTCTCTTCACCCAAAGGGAATTTGCAAACAGCCATATTTCTCTGCAGCTGAATGTCACTTCAGCCATGTGTCCCCAGTCAAATGTACCACAGGAAAATGTCGCGCTGCCTAGGCGCCTGAACCCATATTAACCTTATCTAGCTCACTTGGGGAATTATGAGTAATTAAACTAAAATAACTCCAGTAGTTATGTGTGCAAGAAAATGCTTCTTCTCTTAAAAGTCTATAAATAAAGGAGAGACTACCTGAATATGTATGCTAGTGTAATAATGTTGATTGAAGAAATTTTAATAATATCTTGGTGTCGTTTGCAAGTTGGTGAAGCTAGTTTCTGTTTATTATCAAGATATAGTATAAGTGTTTGTATAGGGTTCAGGCGCCTAGGCAGCGAGGCATTTCCCTGTGGTACATTTGACTGGGGACACATGGCTGAAGTGACATTCAGCTGCAGAGAAATATGGCTGTTTGCAAATTCCCTTTGGGTGAAGAGAAGTGCACCCTGCCATGCTCACAGCTTTAATAACCAAATGAATGGTGGCAGAAGAAGTAATGAGTGTTGTGCTCAGTGTACAGTGCATACTTATGTACCCACAATATGTAAAAGTGTGCTACAGCATGGAGGAAATCCTGCAGGGTACTGTAGTCACATTTATGTTCCAGTATGTGTTTTAGTTAATGTTCTCTAGACACTGCAAAGGGTACAGTGGTCCACACACTCCAATTATAAAGGCACTGCCCATTGTGCACTGCATTTTTACTGCCACTGACATGCCCTCTGGCCAGCCTGCTGCTGATACCTACCATATTACCCTGCTGTCTCATGTTCCCTTGGGGACCATTGCCATTGTTTTCCCCCTGTGCATTTGGCTGCTGAAGTTGTGAGCATGGCAGTGTATGCTACTCTTTGCCCACAGGGAATTTGCAAACAGCCATATTTCTCTGCAGCTGAATGTCACTTCAGCCATGTGTCCCCACTCAAATGAACCACAGGGAAATGTCTCGCTGCCTAGGCGCCTGAACCCAAACAATACACTTTGAGCTTCCCCAGTGATTCCCAACTCTAACAGCCTAGCTAAATGTCTTCTGCCACAAGATGTCTAACCTTGGAATCTCTTAGTATAAAAGCACAGCAAAAGCAGCTCTGAAATGCAGATCGAACAGCAAACAACTACCAAACAACTACATCCCTGGCTAAATTGCACTTGTGCAAAGAGCTTTGGAGGCACACAAATTAAAAAGTCAACAAACAAAGAAATTGCTATTTTTGCCACATATGTAAATAAATGCTTAAAAATGCTAAAAGACAGTAATGATTACTGTATAAAACAAGTACAAGTTTACTAAATCAACAAAATGTTCTTATCTTACCGTGGATGGCTCTGGATTCAAGTTGAAACAATGAAAAAAATTCACAGATCTCTGTAAGTGAATAAATGTTGATATATTACGACTTACATAAGATGAACTCAATGTATAATTTATCCTGCCATATGCTATATTAATTTCACATGTTGAAACATTTCATTATTTTTTTGTATCCTGCAGTATATTATGCATATGCCACTCCTAGTCCATCAAACCCATAATAAATAACTCCCCTCCTTTGTCAGGCTTCATAATTATAACAGGTTTATTATTTGAAAGCGAATGTGATAAACATCTTCATCATCAACAATGTTCAACAAATTATATTTATCACACTTCTGTTTATTAATTTCTCCCTATATCATTTTTTTTTTAGAAAATAAAAGTATTTATAACCCACCCCTGTATCCAGTGTTGCAACTTTTTTGCAAAGATGGTCGAAAAGGATATCAAATGTCCTTGTTTTAATATGGAGTTCTCCTCTCTGGTCTTATCGTAGCCTAAAAAAAGTCGAAAGTCAGGTATAGGGATGAATTAATTTTATCATGGACACTGAGAAATGAATTAGTGTCATGGAGACCCAGTCAGTGAGCCTGATATCAACTAGACTAAGGGCATTCTTTCATAGCTACCATATAAGATGAGCTAGAATAATGGCGAACAAAATGAAAATGACTAAAATATTTCAGACCTGACCCAAGTGCTACAGACAGTAGACAGGGTTGAGGCAGAGTTACTCTGCTTACATTTTATGTGATTTTTATACCACCAAGCCTGCAAGTTATCAAGTCATCCCCAATTTACTCCTCTACATTCTTGTATTTAACCATGGCAAGAAACATTCATGGGGTGGATTCCTTTAGCCAGGCAACTATCAGCTATGTTCTGTTTAATGTCCTAACCCCTCTCTTGTTGGCTGAAGGGTTTGTTTGCAGACACTGGTGCATGCCACACCTTTTCCTATGTGTATGCCCTTCCGTATGTGGCTGAGCTAATCCACGAGGCTAGCTTTACAGAGCCAAGCATATGTCCCAGACCACTAGCTTTATTTGAGGAGGTTAAAGTTACCATCCATCTAAATATGTTTTTCCATGAACAGGTTTTTATTTAAGAAAAGAAAGCCAGAGTCCAAACAGAAACACTAGCTTTATTTCAAGAGTGTAAAGTCACAACTCTTCAAGAATCATTATATTTCTTCATAAACATTTTCAAGAAAAGAAAAAGAGAGAAAGACGATGTCATTCATTCAAATAATATAAGAGGATGACTCAATATGTCAACCACACAAATAGTATAAGATAAAAACATTAAAGCATCTTATCTACAATAGTCAACAAATTAAATTGTTAACTCTGTTGGGTAGTGTATATAGGCAAAATGCTGGAGTAGCTTAGTGAATTTATGTATAGGGATTAAGCATTATTTCTGAAGCATTTCCAACTGGCTTCATTGGAAAAGACCTTTTATTGTGACTTCTAGAACCTGTTCAGAGAAGACAGTGTTTTAATCTTTTTGCAGATATGGCTCCAGATAGCAGGGCCAGTGTGCATGAAAGCTTTTTCCTCAAATGGACCTTTAAAAAGACGCCGGATAAGTATGATATAATTGTCCTGGTTATTCCTTAGGGAATAGATTTTTTATATGAAAGGAAGTTTCGTTTTTAATGGAATGTGGTAACCTAACTTCGATATTTTGTACAGCAAGCAGCTGTAAAGAAAAGGAGTTCTATCTGGAGCAGGTATCCACTTGAGTCCTTTTATGAGACTGCATTTTTCAGTTTGTTCCAGGACCGTAGTCTTGTAGCCTCTTTTTCAATTGACCACATTGCTTTGCCAAGCTATATAGCATGAAAAATATCCTATCAGGATCACCAGATTTACTATTTAATTATAGCCTCTAGTCAGGCTGCTTTCCACAAGAATGGAAAACCAGCAGTTATCCCTCTGCATAAGTGTGGACCTTCTACAGTTCCCAGAAAATAGAGACTGATTATTCTGACTAGCCTCATATGCAAAGCCATGGAAATAATTAATAATGACATAAGAAACATCAAGACACTTGACACAATCCAATTCAGTTTTGTGAAGGGTAGACCATTCCTACTGACTATGTTAGATTTCTTTGAGAAGATCACCAAAGTAATAGACGTGGGCAAAACAGTATACACTGCTTACCTTGACCTGGCCAAGTCATTTGATACAATAACCCATGCAGGAATTGTAAACAAATTCATGAGATTAGGCATGAACCCCTATTTTACATGCTGTATTGCCATCTGATTCTCAGATAGGGTCTACAAACTTAGTATAGGGAGCCTACCACCACAAAGAGTTCAGTCTTTCAGGGCTTAGTACTGGGCCTTCTCCGTTTTGGCATTTACTTTACAGAAGTCAAAACAAAAGTCAAAGCTTCTGGCTGACTGAATTTGCAGATGATTGCACACTGGGAGCATTCATAAAATCCCTCCAAAATAATAATACCCCCCAGGAAGGTCTAATGCAGACATATAACTAATGGCTTAGACACAGTTTAAAACTCAGTGCCAAGAAATGCATAATAGTACCCTAAGGGAAGTTGGCTACCCCAGGAAACTATCTCTTTGATAATTCATTGTGACAAACTGAAATGCTGCCAGCCTAGCTAGCTGGAATTTTGTAAATAATTCTCTGTCATTTGTGAATATTAATATGATTTTTATAGAAATGTGACAAAAGGAAATACTGCCAGACCAGCTATCTGATTTTTGTAAATAATCATATGTCATTTGTGAATATCAACATGATTCATATGCTTGTCTTACAAATGTAAGAGAACTATATGTTATGTGTATACTAAACTACTAGTACATAAGTGTGTATTGAACAGGGTTTGTACAGTACTGAGATTCAAGGATGTGTCCAAATTGTACCCTACTGGAAAAGAACAGAAATGTATATAAACTATATACCTGTGAAAATGTATGTTTTAACAATAGAAACTAGAACATAAAAGGGCTGACTTGCAAAACTTCAAGAAAATAAGTTGAAATTAAATAGTTGTATGATTATGCTATAAACGTTAGTTTCAATGCAGCAAAGAGATAGAATGGCTAGAACTAGGGTGCTTTCTGCATTGTTTTGTGTTTTATTGTTTTATGTATTCCAGCAACTGCAAACATCTGAAGGATATATATTTTTCACAAGGAGATGTCAAATGCTACAATGGGAGGTTTAGTTTGGGCACTTAAGTCAGCTGACAAAAAGTGATGTCATCCAAGCTAACCCAGCAGTAATATCTGATAATAATTTAAGAACTCTCTGAGAGAGAGAGAGAGAGTATGCATTTTGTATTTTGTCTTGGACCTAGCAAAAATATCTACTCATCATCACCATCTGCACTTGCCTTGCTCTGTAAATAAGTCTTTTTAGGGCATAGTAACTCATTTTAGATTCAGATAGGACTATAATAAAGACTAGTTTAGATGTTTCTTTATTAATTGGACTGTCCTGCAGTATTGTTTTAAATAGTTCCTGTGATTTTAAACTCTGACGTAACTGTTTGTTTGTTGAGCATTATCTTTGTCTTTTTTTATTTATTATTAAATATATTAAAACCTATCTTTGTGGCTGATATTTGTGAGACATATTTAAGCTCTTAAAGTACTTGCATATCTGTTTGGTGACACTGTACAGGCCACTCCAATAGCCTTGCTTTGTCAGACTACCATTTGTATTAATAGTAACCTTACACAGTAGGATTGGACAACCTTTATAAGGGACTTATAGTAGCTGATAAGGGTGCCTGGCAGCAGCTGAAACTACGTTATAGTCTGGGCAAAAGGGGGCATAGCTAATAAACCTGTGCCAGCCTTTCCCAAGGTGTGTGTGTGTGTGTGTGTGTGTGTGTGTGTGTGTGTGTGTGTGTGTGTGTGTGTGTGTGTGTGTGTGTGTGTTCATATATCAATCAAACCTCAAAGAGTGTGTGTTTGTCACCTACTTGATCAGGGACATGAAACACTGGTTGGACAGAGAGGGTGCTGGAGGTTTTGGCTTGGCCAGTCAGCTGAGATCTCAACCCTATAGCTATGCCAATGGGGAGTCTTATTGGGGATATGGAGAAAGAGGGAGAAACCAGCCCCAGACTGACTGTGATCTCTGCATGCTCTTAAGGGAAATTCACTTTACTGTGTGTGTACTTGTCATCCTCCCAAGTGTACGTCACCCACTAGTGCTAGTGGTGAGGACTGAGGCTCCTTGATTACTGGGTCAGAGCAGGGGGGGGGTCATACACATCATTAAAAATAGAACCAGTAGTCAGGGATTTGAGGACATATGTAGACAGTAACTTCACTTTTGTTGATCATGTGATTAAGGTAGGAAGGAAATCATTCTATGTTGCTCAACTTATAGCAAGCGTATGACATCTAGGTCAAAGGAAGTAATTGTTCCACTGTACTTAGCTGTCATAAGTCCTATCATTAAGTTCAGTGACTCCATCAGTATACACCTGACCAGTCACATGCAACAACTGGAACATCCACAGAGGTTCCTCACAAAAAGAATACAAGGTGTTAACATTATGTCCTATGTGGATAGTCTCAAGCCCTATGTCTATATGCGGCCTCCTACAGACTGTTGAAAGGTGATCTATGTCTGGTGTACAAGGCATCCCAAGATCCCTCTCTGAAGGACCTATTGCATATCTGCAAAAGAAATAGCATCAGGACTACCTGTTCCAGGGACTTAAACATTCGTTGTGATATGAAAGGACATGCTGGTGGGACAGGTATGTCTCTCAGAGAATATCCTTTCTCTGGAACAGGTTACCTATCCATGTGATGCAGAATTGTTCCCTGGCCCTATTCAAGCACTACTTGGACAAGTGGATGGGAAATTGGAAATGCACCCCTGGTCTATCACCTATGTCTCTAATAGAGACCTGTAAATGTTTGTCCACACATGCCATATCTTACACATACTCCTAAAAATAACTTATAGGGCACAAAACGTGTTGGATGCATTTGAGATACATGACTAGACTTAAAATCCCTCTTGCTATATACCTATGGACCTATATACCTACTTATGTACATATGCAGTGGTGTGTCTGAGAGTCTAGTAGTAAGGCAAATATAAATATCTTCTTTTCTGCTCTTTGAATTATTTGTGTATTGTAGGATGAGTGAATGACTATTATAGGTAAGCCATTTTCAAGTTCAAGGAGGAAGGGGGAAGTCAATAAAGCCTACCCAGATTTATTTGCTGTGTAGGCATAGTGGCATGGTGCTTACACTAAAGTAAGCAGATGTGCGATCCAGTAAACGGAGCTGAGGGACGTGTACAAGTGTGCAAACATGGAAGTGTCTGTGGTATGCAAATCACCTCATAAGCAGGTGAAATGCATCTAAATGAGGTAGTGCTCAGCAAGGAAGGCTGTCAAAAAAAAAAAAAGAAAATTGGCTGAGAAAGCCAATGATATATTAAGTACTGATGTGCCCTGTTTCACAGAAACTATAGCCAGTAAACCCTTAATGATGTACTTGGCAGGTGGAACGCATCATAGCTAGCCAATCACACAGAGTACACCTATAGCAGAGCACTATAAAGTATGCATACACCCTACAATCTGATTTTTCCCTATACTCTGCATCAGTGGAGTACAGACTTGGGAATTTCCTACAGAATGTGTGGGGCTACTGCAGGTCTGCTACATCTGTATGTGCTAGATGTTGAGGTCAGTGTTGATGTTGCTGCTGACCATAGGCCAAGACTGAGAAGGAGAACAGTGTTCAGGCCCAGGGTAACCTTCCAGCAGCTACATGAGCTGGAGAGTTAGAGCACTACAAGGTATACAGGGACATACTACAACAACTCAGTGAGCTCTGCCACCCTCAACCTAGACCCAGAGCCAACAGAGGGGAACCCATCCCAGTGGAAACAAAGGTATGTGCAGTCCTTAGGATACTAGCAACAGGTACTTTCCAAAGATCAACTGGGGACATGATGGGGGTGTCACAGGCATTGGGTTTATATCAGAACATTGAAGTATTAAAACTTCAAAAGTTCTGATATCAAACACTATTCAGCAAATGCTAAAAACAGCAAAGCTGCAGAACAGCAAATTCTTTCCTCGGGAAAGAATTTGGTTGGCCGTTTTTGTGGCTTCGCTATTCTTAGCCCTGTGGTGGAAAGTTATGGGTCGGGTTCAGGTAAGTGTGTGATTGTTTGTACGTTAGGGTTAGGGGCGGGTTAAGTGAGTTAGAGTTAGGGCACGGGTTAGGTGTGTGTACGACAGTGACAGATTTTAGGGTTAGGGGCGGTTTAAGTGAGTTAGGGTTAGGGTGCAGATTAGGTGAGTGTGCGATAGTGACAGACCTTAGGGTTAGGGTTTGGGTTAAGGTAAGTGGATAGAAAGTAGTGTATGTTTAGTTTAGTGTAGTGTTAGATGTAAGAATTTAAGTGTATGTGTGTGGTTGCTGTTTGTTTGATGTGCTTGTGTTGTGTGTATGTGCTTCGGAGCAGCAAAGTTTTTCCATGGGAAAAAATTTGCTGTTTTGAATGTTCGATATTTTCATGTTTAGATATTCTGGGGTCGATGAAATAGCGGTCGCTATTTTCATCTTTCGATAACGTGATATAAACGCCAGGCATCTGCATCCAGGATACTCCACCATTTCCTGGATGCCATGCTACCACATGCCAGTGAGCACATTTATCTTCCCCAGAAGAGGGCCAGACATATGCGACTCTTCTACTGTATAGCACACTACCATGAGGTAGTGGGTGACATACATTGCACTCATGTACACATCAAGGCACCACCCGGTGAAGAAGGTAGAATCTACATCAACTGCAAGGGGTACCACTCCATCAACTGCCAGGTCATGTGCAGTGCCCAGGGCATTATCATGAATATGTATGCTGGCAGCCCTGGCAGTTATCATGACTCCCATATCTGGCATACATCACAGCTGTACCAGATGTTTGCTAGGGGGGGCATCCAACAAGGCCATTTACTTGGGATGCTGGCTACACACTGGAACCATGGATGATGACACCCATCAGAAATGCACACACACCCACTGAAGAATGCCATAATGAGGCACATGTAACATCATTGTGTATGTGTTTGGCCTGTTGAAATCACAGTTCCAATGCCTCGATATATCTGGTGGAGCCTTGCAGTATTCCAATTTCTATTTTTAGATGTCTGGCATGTCAATTGCTTCTCTCCATGCAAACTTGAATAAATAAATAAATAAATAAAATTAAATACATTGATATAATGCACTTGGACAGTGCAGGGAGTGTGTTACTCATCTGCGGACACAGTTAGTCACACAGTCCCTACACTGATTCAATAACCGTGTTCTACGGCTCTCCCTCAGTAAAGTTAATATCATCAGTATTAACATTAAAATATGCATGATGTGCTACCAAGGGAGAACTATGTACACAGACACTCTAACTTCTGTGTAGGCTCTAAACTATGCCTACACAGATTTTATTAAATCTGGGGGTTGGTATCAGTGCAAGTAACTTACTTCAGTGGAAGGATTATCTATAAACAGGCTTACTCTTGGGGCCAGATTCCAAGACACCTGCTCTCATCCCGATCTTACTGTAAGTCATCACGTACTCTGAAAGCAAGTCTTTTGGAGTTGGGTCCAATGTTTTAATAGAACTGTTATTATAAACAAATAGGATTACTGAAATAACTCATATTAGAATATTACAGGTAAATATACCTTTTGAGAAATGCTTATATTAATCAAAAGAAGTTCAAGTGTTTCATTTTTAAAGTATATTGTATTGTCAGGGCCAATTTGTTAGTGATTTTACCATCTTTGGTAAATAATTGGACATAAGGCTGTCTGCTAGAGGAAAATATTAGGTTTCAAATAAATGCTGGATATGAAATGTTAAATATCTTGATATAAAACTGAAATATAAAATTTTAAAATAGCTAATGACGTAGGTTGCTAAGAGGAAGAAAGTGCAAGGTGCAAGAATAAACAGACACAGAATGAGCAATTTTATGTAGTGAGAGTGGACATGGCAATGTTTATTTATTTGTCTGTTTATTTTTTTTTTATTTATTGCTTGATTGCATTTGATTATCAGAAAAGTCCAACTGTGTAATAAAACCCTTTTCATCAGAAGCCCAAAGAGAAAAGATCCAACAGACATAATATATATACACATAAGGCTCTGATACTGTTAGAAAGTTCTCCAAGGCCAAACTCAGAAATCTCTATTCATGCAGAATCATACACCTTCAATTTACAGGTGTATAAATTATTCTTCTAAAGCACTAATTCCTACTGAAACTGATAACTTTTAGAATATCAATTTATTTTAGTCACTGAGAATAATGAAGCACAAAACATAAATGTAAAGTTATATTTCCATATTGAACAGTAAATAGGAAGAAGCAAGTCCAGGGAAAGTCCAAAATACAAACTGCCATGCTGGAAGCACAATATAAATAAGCTTTATAACAAGGGGAAGAACATTATACCCAAGAATAAGAAGTGTAATATTGAGCAGAATAGAAATGTTGTCAATAATTAAGTAAACGACTTGGGAACCTAATTAAAACTATCAAGGCCAAAGCTGATAAAAAATAGCTATTCCAGCCAAGGATAGCCACATGGCTTTATTCAGCTATATTCCCATTCCCAAGAACAGAGTGTTGTGCTGATTGCAAACAACACCATCAATACTGAAGCTGTGGATATAGAACACATACTGGCTAAGTTTGCCTCAAATTTCACCCTTCACTTACCCCTCCCCCAGTAATCTCACAAGGAATATCAAAAATTAACAGCCCCCAGCTATTGTGTGAGACTATCTCCTGCAGGTGCTTCCAAAGGCTACAAATACAGCATCTATGAGCCCTGACAGCTTTCCAGCATGCATACTAAACGTCTTGAATCATGGTATTTCTCCACCCCAAACAGTACTGTTCAGCTTCAGACTTCAAACTGTCTTGGCACCAAATGAATAAGGGACAGCGACAGTCATCTCCCTGCACAAGGGAGGGCCATCCTCCAATCTGGGTAATCACTGACCCATAAGTCTTCCCAAACTCATATGTAAATGGAAAGGCTGCAGAGATACCTCACTAAAAGAATCACAGGCCTGAAGCAGATGCCCTACGCTGACCGCCTTAAAAAACTCCAGCTATACTCTGTCACATATCGTCTACTCAGAGGTGGTCTCTGCTTAACATATAAGGCCATATCAAACCCAGAGCTGTTGGACATGCTACACTTAAAGAAATCTCAATCCCTCAGAGACACATGCTCCAGGGATCTAAACCTTGTCATCACAATAAATAAAACATGCTGGAGGGATAGGTTCCTGACCCAGAGGCTCCCCAGACTCTGGAATAGATTGCCCATACATCTGTGTAAGAGTGCCTCATTGGCCGTCTTCAAAAGGAACCTTGATGATTGGATGGGAGAAAGGAAATTCACCCCGGGGATCATGTCAGTCTCCCTGGTAGACAAGGGTCCAGGGAAGTAAATAGTGTGGGAAGAAATAGCCAGGGATTTGTTATTGCTAGACTTGTATAGGCCCTAGGGCTGATAGCCTAGTACCAGCCTATGAACCTATGAACTTATAAGGCTATGGAAAGACTTATTGCCAAACTGATCAATAAAGACAAAGAAAACCACCAAACACTGGACCCATTACAGTTGGTTTCATCAACGACAGGTCATGCCTACTCAACTTAGTGAATGTTATTGAAGAAGTCACAAAAGCAATGGATGAAGGGAAGACAGTACCAGTGTTTACTTTGCTTACTTTGACCTGGATAAAGATTTTGACATAATACCCAACTCAGGTATTGCTGAAAAGTTTGCTAAATTTGAAATAACCCCCTATGTCACCCAGTGAGTTGTGGTTCATAAATAGGACAAAGAATATTAGGATAGAGGCGCCACCTCCACAAAAAGACTTGTCACTAGTGGGCTCCCACAGGGCCCTGTACTGGGGTCACCACCTATTTGGTGCCTATTTCTCTGAAGTTAAAGCAAATGTAAAGGATCTCTGGTTGATTAAGTTTGCAGAAGACTGCAAGCTGGGTGCAGTCAATGAATCCAGCAAAGATGCAGTAATCCTGCAAGGTTTGTACTATACAAATAACTGTTGTCAGAGTTATTGACTAAAGCAAAATTTCAAAAAGTACACCTTTGTGTTCTTCGGAAAACTGGCTGACCCATAGATCTATCACATTGAAAATATACTCCTTAGAGCAGAATCAGTACTTAGGGATTTGGAAGTGTACATAGATGGTGAGGTAGCATTTGACCAATAGGTCTACACAGTTGTAATGAAGCTCTTCTATACTGCACTACTTATAAGTAGACTGATAGTTTTTAAATCCACTGATGGCATTGTCCCACAATGTTGTTGTTGTTGTTTGTCTTTCGGCTTTTCCCGGTAAGGGGTCGCCACAGTGGAACTCCTGTCCGCTAATGATTGGCAGTAGATTTTTACGAAACGCCAAGGTGCCAGCTTGATGCCCAACCTTCAACGAAGGCACGCCCATCTATGCACACATGTCTTTCGAATGCTACCCAATCGCAGTGAGGACATGCAAACTCCACACAGAAGGCCCTCCCAAGCCAAGCCGAGAATCAAACAGGAGAACCTCTTGCTGTGAGGTAACAACGCTACCGCCGTACCTGGCATTGTCCAACTATAGTCAGCCTTTATTAGGCGCATCATTGAAAAAAATGTCCCCTTTGTTATGTACTTGTCCAGGCATTTGCAAAAACTAGAATAACTACAGAGGTTTCTTACAAAAAGCATCCTGGATCTAATCTATGTCCTAGGTTGACCACCTCAAAGCCCTGTCACTATACTCAGTCTCATATAGACTACTTAGAAGCAACCTATGCCTGGCTTATAAGACATCCTCAGAACATTCTGTCTATGGTTCTAAGAACATCAGGATCAGGGACCTAAGCCTTTTCAGTGGTGTAAACAGTATGGTTTAGCGGGACAGATACATATCTCAGAGGATACCATTATTCGGGAACATATTCCCCATCAATGTAAAACAAAAGTCACCCATTTCTCTGTACAAAGTTTATTTAGACCAATGGACGAGAAATAGGAAATTTACCCCTGGAGTGACTCTTGCTTTCTTAATGGATAGAGACATTGCCTAAATGCCCTTTCCTTACAGTAGGCTCCCCTAATACAATATAGGTGTGATGCTAACAATTACCCCATTACAAATGAAAATTATTTCATTAAAATTATTTCAAGGATAATTGAACACTTACATTATAAACACACTAGGCAATAAGCAGGTAACATGACTAGCTTTAAAATGTTCCACTAGGGATGAGATTTTCCTATGAACCTATAACATACATACAGTATATAGAGACAGCAAACATCTCTGATAAGTCAGAAGGAGTAAAATAAAATACATTTACATAGAATGCAGAGTTGCATTCACATTGCAGTCTACAATATACAGAATTTCATTCTCATTACATTAGACTACTAACAGTGATGGATAGGTATGTTTAAAATTCACTTACATTCAAGAAAGGAAAACAATATAATCATGCAAACAATACATGATTGTATTTATGTTGAAATTTACAGAGTTAATTCGCATTACACCAATTATGCTGGGTATCTGTATGCAGACTTCATTTTTACATTCACAAAAACAGCTGTGAAAAATATTGAATTATAGTTAGTTAAAGGGTGTTTTTAATTGAAATAATATGTTTATGTCAACAAGAATTAGTTTACAATTGTTTTGAGAGGGAGAGTGAACAACGGATTTTGGTCCATAGGGAAAAATCTTAGGAAAATATATGGGACATGTTACTTGTAATGAGGTGAAAGGAAGGCTCTTGCTTGAATAAATGCTGCAGCACATTGAGAAACCTGCTAGATACTTTTGTAGTTGAGCTTTAAAGGATTTTAGATTGTCCATTTGCCTGAGAGGGAGAGGGATGGACTTCCACTTCTTGCAGATGTAGCTGGAATACAAGGAGTCTCCTGCTGTGCTGTTTGATTTGGTTACTAGTAGTTGACGTTTTTCTGTGAGTACTTCATTGTATTAATGGAGTAGTAAGCGATTTTGCCATTTGTAAATGAGCAGTGTTTTAGTTTGTTGATGAGCTTATGAGTAGTCACTAGCTGTGAGTGGGTTAGATAATGGTGCAATTTCAAAGGCAGGTAGTGGTGGTGGTGCATTTGAGGTAAATTAGCTGTGAGTCTTGAAACTTTGATATAACACTGTTTTAGGTGAATGTTCTGTGTAGATTGTACTTTTGTGACAATGGGATTGGCATGAATGAATGCAGGAAGAGGATGGATTGAGCCTTGTGCTTTCTAGCATTATGAGTTAGATATGGTTTAATCCTACACAGGAATTAAATTGTTGGTATTTTTGTTTAACTGACTGTTTATATCATCTATGATTATGCTTAGAAGTTTGGTGTGGATAAGAATTTCAGTATTTGAATTGTTCTGTAGAATGAGAATGACTATGTGGAAACATACATTTGTGTAGTCAATTATTTTGGAATTAATCTAATTCATTTACTTTGTTTAGGGTTTAGAAGTGACTAATTGTGTGTTAGTCATATTTCAGCGGGGGTAAATGAAACGTGGGCTATTTCTTGTAATTTTGTTCCAGGATTTGGACATAATAGGTCAAGCTGCATGTCAGTGTGTTGCTGGTCTTTTGATTTCTGACTGACCGGTGAAAAGTGTAAGAAATAGAAAGAAGACATTCCTTTTATTAGAGAAATAATAGCAAAATAAATTAACATATTACAATGATTATTATGCTTTACAGACTGGGAATGTTGCAGAATAAAAATAATAGCATCATGGATTCTAAAACTGATAAACTAAAGGTTTCCAATCTCACCTTTTGCAAACTTGATGGGGTGGAAGGAAGGCATATGGCCAAGGAGGGGCATGCAACTGGCTGTAATGGTGTGTCAACAGGCAATAACAGCATATAAATTGCATGAGTGACAATTTTTAATACGAATCACAGGGGTGCTAACTAAAAAATTATGAGTGTTGAGTTGAAATAAGTTTCAGGTCTGAAAGAATCGGGGAATGTTAAGGGACACCACAACTTATTATAAAGAAGGATAGATAAGGAGATTAAAGAAGAATGTATAAGAGAGAGAGTGTGTTCTGGGGAAGATTGGGCAAGATATACCATACATATTGCCTCAGACAAAGCTTATTGATTTTGCTACTTAATAGTATAATCAAGAATAAAATGTAACTAATTGAACTTTGACACCAGATGACTGGATATTGATCGATATTCAAAGAAATAGGACAAAATGGTGCATACAAAAATTATTTGAGTAGGATATTCAGCCTTTTTTGTTAGGAAGGAAAATGTAACATAAATATAACTAATGGTTATTAATATGCTGTGAAAAATTTTGATAAGAATGAGAATTATTTTTTTCTGCTTTACAATGAAATTCTGAATCAGTTTGTCCTGAAAGTAGTATTAAACTATTAGAGTAGACATGAAGCTGTAATATAATTTAAATGCAGCAACTAGTTGCTAATGGAATGCAAATTCATATGCATTAATGTTGTTGCATTTCAATACCAGCAATAAAACAGTTTCTTATTAAAAGCAAATAATGCAATCTGCTGGGAAGCACATGCACAAACAAGACAAACAATTTGCAGACACATCTTTTACTTTTCCATAGAACCTGACCTTTAAAGGCAATCAGTAAGTATTTACTAATAAGATTTCATTTGAAAATATCACCTCCTGCATTTAACTGTGTATGCCCGTGATACTGATATTATCTCCTTAAAAAATGTAATTCTGTTTGAAATAATTTGTAATGTGACACCTGAACCTTGACTGATTGAGTGTTTTCTACATAACATCCTCATCAAGCTCACCTGCTGAAAGCATTAGGCATTGGACAGTGTTCATAGTCAGTAATCCATATGTGTTAGGGAATTCAGGGGTAGCAAAGCTAAGCCGCAATTCATTGAGGCCATTTACACCAATTTGTGGTGTCCCCAAATGTTGGTATGCAAATGAGCAGATAATTAGATGGTAATGAGAAGTGATATAAATTATCTTATGCTAACTGAGGTTATTTACACCATTTACAATTCATAGTCAGTTTTTCCCGCTTTCGTGTGCTTGTTGCAGATGCTGTATAAATAGTGAAGACTCGACAAATATATCAGTTGCAGTTGTTGAAAATGCTATCTCTTGCTGATAGCTTGCTATTTCTAAGTCAGCATTGCTTGTCTTGGCTGGTCCAAAACTGCTTGCACCAAGCAGTGCTTGCCCACCAAGAAGGTGGAAATATAAGCAAAGGATTACTTATTATAACTCTGATAATCAAGAAATCTTTGATAGGCTTAAAGTGTAAAGGGACACTATAAGGGTCTTACTGGGCATGTTTGACCCGCCCCATAGGGGCACTGGATGAATGAGTGGACTTCCTATTCTTGTGGACACCAAAGTATATTTAGCCTCACTAAACTTACTATGGATACCTTCCAGAGACAGTCCTTGGGCATCTTGCAAGTGTTTGCTTCAAGTACTGAAGGAGTTCCTAGTTGTAGTCTTGGCACATGTGAATTATTACATCTATTTCTTGGTGTCATCTCAGACCAAGCTCAGTCTATGCATGCCTTTTATGGGATGATACATGTCTCTTAGTTACTCAGTGTGATAGATTGCACCAGTGTCACAATTAGGGCCCCTACTGGTCCACAGGTGAGTGGTACCACAATAGGAAGGGCTTCCATTCCATCAATTGCCAGGTAGGGTGTGATGCATGGGGTGCATCACCACTGTCTCTGCCAGGCATCCTGGCTGTGCACATGATTCCCATATCTAGCACACGAGCTTACTTAACTACCTCTTCCTGAATGATTGTCATCTTGTTGGTAAGTTTACCTTTTTTCTTTGTTTTATTTTTGAGTAAGTAGTTATTCATGTTAAAGATAATTGCTGTATAATAATCTGTATTTTCTTATTTTGTATCTCTCTCCTCCCTTTTCTCTCTTTCTCTTTCTCTCTGTCTCTTTTTTTTTTGTAAAGGAATGCTGGATATCCACTGTAGCCAAGTTTCTGGTGAGAAATCCATCTGGCGCTATGTAGGAAAAATATAACACATCTCTGTCCCAAACCTGTATTGTGATTAAGAGGGTATTTTGCCTCCTGAAGAGCCATTTTAGGTGCCTAGATGAGTCTGAGGGTGCATGTAGGATATTCCGTGGCTGTTGCATGCTGCATAATATAATTATGCGCCACTCTATTGGTGACGTGACCCATGCTGTCAACGCAGCTCCCAGTGTTAGTCACATTATAACTCATGATGACTAGTCAGCAGCAGTAGTAAGGGATCCCTGAGGCAGACTCATGCATTGTATGCAGTTGCACAGGTTAAGAGGTGGAGTGTAGTCTAGAACTATGGAGCAGGACTGTCAGGTGAATGCTTCTGTTTTTTTGAATACATAGAACATAATCGATGCATTCAGTGATACTTCTCGACTATGTTGTTTGGTGCATAGTCTATTGTCAGTGTTCATCTGACATTATCTGTCTTCTTAAAAAATATCCTGTCGTTGTGCCTGGTGATGGTGCAACTGATCTGGATGATGGGCTACCATGAGAATTGTAAGGGGTGTTAGTATGATGGTATGATCTAGAGGATGAAGGTAATCCTCCTGTCAGTGACCTGACACTGGTCATGAGTGTGACCTTGACCTTGAAATGAGGTTCTCATAAGTGTAGATGACCATTGACATGGCCTGTAAGGAATGTGTTGGGATTGCTTACCTGTGAGACAGTAATACTATAATGTGATTTTCTCCCACATGTCCAGACTGCAACCTTCCCCTGGTTACACTGCGTCTGGCATGACTCTGGTATGTCCTAAAAAGCATATGAATAGAGGCTGGAACTGATGCCTGGTGTACCACCATGCTATGCATCAGTGACACCATGGCTTTGTCCTTTCATTCTGCCAATTCAAAATACTGTTTGAAATATTCACACATACCCTGTAGGACTTTAATCATTTCTATCTGTCTCTCTGTTGCAATGGTTTGAGACCTAACTATGTCATGGAATATTTCCTATTGTGCAGCCAATGCATAACATGTTTCTTGAGGTAGTTCAAAATAAGTCATATTCCTAGCACCTCTTTGTAATGTTGTAACTGTGGACAATGAGGTTTCAGACTGCCACTGTTGTTCCACATCTGAAGACACTGATGTAGAAGTGCAGGGTTATTACTAGTGTACAAACATGCCTGGAATGTCAGTCTGGGTTTGACTTTGTGATGCAGTGTCACTTTCTGTAGAGTTACTGACATGGTGTGAGGTGGGAGAGCCTGTCATTAAACTTAGAGATCATCTGCAATTCCCTCAGGTAGCCTCATAAATACAACTACTTTAGCATCATCATCACCATCATCAGCAGCACCCATTCTACTGCTGACTTCATACATATTTACTGGTACAGATATATAATAAGAGTTTGAACACAAAACTCCCCAGTGCACAGGGGTATAAGGTTAATAGAATTTGTGATACAAATGAGTCCATCTATTTTGTAACTACATACGGCTCTTTTATAGATATATTTATAAAGATTGTTAGACAATTTTGGAATTTTTTTATGTTCTTTAAATAGTGTGCAACAATGGATGAAGTTTAATTTACAATTCTCATATCGTAGGGGGAAATGTATTAAAGATTTTCTAGTTAAGAGCAGGTTTTGTATACCCCTACTTGTATTATATAAAAATCCTAGTAAGCAAGGCACATTTGGCTGTGGTAAATGCAAAGCTTGTAAATTTATTATACCAACATTTGATGTTATTAATAATATTAAATTTAATGTCAAAAAAATGTACAGCTGCAACACAATAGGTGTGATCTACTGTTTGCAATGTCCATGTAAAAAGTTTTATATTGGTTTTATATTGGAGAAACCAAGAGGCGTTCAAACTAAGACTCTTAGAACATATTAGAAATATTGACAATTGTAAAGAAGATAGCCCTGTAGCACTACATTTCTCCCAATTTCATGGGGGAAATAGTAATTTTCTTAAAGCGACCATATTAGAGCAAATTTATATACCCACAAACTGCTTTATGGATGTTAAATCTGTTTTAGTGCAAAAAGAAGCATTGTATATTTTAAAGTTCAAAACAATGTCTCCATGTGGCTTAAATGAAGAATTTAATTGGAAAGCCATAATTAGCTAATTGACAAATGCTGAATGGCTAATTAATAGTTGCATTTTGTATATATATGCTGTGCTTTTTTATATGTGTTATACTCCTTGAGGGCTTTGTCAGAGAGAGAAGCTTTTTTCAGTTTTAATTAAATATCGAAGTGGATTTTGTGGTGTTGTTTTTCTACATCGTGTTCCAGTTTCCCGTTGTTGTTCTTTATATTTACTGGTACAGTTGATCTGTTTGTTTCTGATGCTGAGTCTATAAAAGAAATCATTACAACACATTAACAGTAGTGTAACAGCATAATGCATGGCATGTTGACAAGGACGGGAGTGGGAAACTTACCATAAAGTCTGCCTTCATTTTCATTAACTGCTGACATACAAGGCTGACCAAATAATAATGAATTGTGACATGTTTAATTACAGCACTGTTTGTCACCAATTAATGTTGAACATTTTAAAAGTATATACTTTAAATTAACCTTCTGGAGCTGCTGAATGCAAATGCTGCTGCAGACTTTGATTTCATGGAACAGTGTTCAAGCCACCTCTAGTTATTCCATTTGTACCATCTTCTGCAACATAGTCATCCCCATGGATGGAGAGTGAGAATTCATCATCTGGTGTTAACTTATACGATTTATTCTGTATTTTGTATCATTGCTACTTCTGCCTTATACAGCATTGGAATAAGGCTCTGTGTGGGGCTTTCTTATTGGTAGTTTGTGTTACAACTGTTTAAATTTGCTTGTATTTAAGCTTCACATCTGCGCTTAGCTGTGCATTGCACAACAGGGGTTAGCAGTACCCTGTCTAGATACAATTTATTCCCTAAAGAACAGTCAGTGGAACCTTCCCAGGCTTCCCTGCTGCACTGCAGGCAACTCAGCTGAGCACTGAGCAGCACTGCCACACTTTTTAATCCCTTATCCTCAATAGAATAAGTCCCTATGCTAACTCTAGAGCAAAAGCTGATCTAATTTTCCAACCTCCAACAGTACTTATGGTTTAACCTGCTACAATGACAGTCAGTTTCCTAACATTTCTCCAACCAACCTGATTGACATGGGCATCCTGAGGCAATGTAGTAATTACCTAATGTCTGCTGACAACCATTTGCTCCTACAGCAAACAAATACAATATGAGAGAGATGTATCATTACTATGAAACTAGAATCAGTCCTCTCGCGTAACAATAAACAGAACATCAAACAGGTTGTCAACACACATACCTCTCCTCTCATACAAGCTACCTCTCCTCTCACACAAGCTAAAGTCACAACACATAAACCCATATATATATATATATATATATATATATATATATATATATATATAGAGAGAGAGAGAGAGAGGAACTCACTAAGAGCCTATCAAAAGACCAGAGACCTTCCAAGTGTAAACAACTCATACATACTAGAGCAGAACCAAAATCGACTACATATCACAACACACATGTTCAGAGAATAAGCCCCTAAGGCAGAACACTTCAAAACCAAATGTCCTGGTCATAGGAGATTCCATAGTGAGACACACAGTTGTTCCCTCACCAGTCTGAACAAGGAGAAAGTCACAGTCAGCTGCCTGTGAGGTGCCAAGACGCGTCAAATCACACATGCACTCAAGTCTCTCAACAACAATTACAGTTATAACACTGTCATAGTACATGTTGGGGTGAATGACTTGAGATGTACCTCCCTGGACTATACGAAGAGAGACATGACTGAATTATCAGATTATGTCCCCTAGGCAGGTATGTTCCTAGCCCTATACAGCATTCTACCATTACCCAGGATGATGCCACAATATAAGCAAAAATGATTGACTTCAACAACTGGCTTACCTTCTGGTGTCAATCCAGGGGGGATGCAGTATCTGTCAGCCTGGAAAGACATGGTTGACAGACCACACTGCCTTGCCAGAGATGATTTCCCCTATCTCGTCTAGGCTTTCGAATATTGGCAAAGACACTTGCCTCCCCATAGTGCCTTTTTAGGCAATACCAAAACAATAAAATTTCCAAGGTAAAATAACTCCACTGCAGACAAACTCAAGGTTATGCTGCTTAATGCTAGAGTCTAAACGGGAAACTGCACTCCCTGGAAGATCTACTCACCTTGGAAGATGCTGACATCTGTGCAGACACTGAGACTTGGTTCAAGACCGCAGAGAGCACCCTGGCCATGCAAGGCTACAATATCTTCCACACATTTAGACCTCAAACCAAATGTGAAAGAAACAAAGGTGGAGGTGTATCCATCTTCATTAAATCCAAATACACCTCAAGACTGGTTAAACATGACTCTTTTGAGCTACTCCAGGTCCAAATAACTATAGGTAAAACACCCTATGACATCATTGCTAGCTACATGACCCCCACCATGAACAACGAGAAGCACACTGCCTACCTGAACTTGCTTGGGTCACTCACTGTACTCAAACACCTTGGCCATGGGAGGTTTCAACTATCCTTCTATCGAGTGGGCAATGTATAGGAGCACAGGCTTGAGTGCCCTGAGGTTTCTGGACTTTGTTAATACAAATATTCTGGAACAGTTAGTCTCCACCCTCACAAGGGGCCCAAGCCCAAATGTTCTGGACTTAGTACTGACCAATGTGGGGGGTCACTGTGCTTACCCCCTGTGTTCTACCCACCCTCGTAAGGACAGATTACAAATCTGTCTCATTCGAAGTAATGATAAAAACCGACACAGGAGGAATAAAAATGACAAACTTCTCCAAAACAAACTATAGCCTACTAGGCTTTGGTCTGAAAAAATGTAAACCTCTTGCTAACACAGCCAACAATGACTCCTATGCAGGGGAGTACACAGACATTCTATATGCGTTCCTTAAAATGGAGAACATCAACATTTGTGTTGCAACAGAGACCTGGTTCAAGGCAGCAGAAAGCACCACTGCACTACCAGGCTTTAACTCATTCCACACCTTTCTACTCCAGAACTTGGACTGAAGCTTCAAAGGTGGTGATGTTTCCATATTCATAAAGGATGTGCACACCTCCAGACTGATAGCCCAACATAATGCATTAGAGATACTTCAGGTGTAGCTAACATTCGGTAAGACAGTTATTCGGGTCATAGCCTGTTATAGGTCCCCAAACACGTCCCAAGACTCACACTACATGTTCCTAAGCACCCTAGAGAATATTAGGGTCCAGACCAAAACTCTCACACTGGGCAACTTCAACTAACCCTCCATTAACTGGGAAAACTACTCATGTACCAATACACTTACCCAACATTTCCTGGAATTCATTAATTCCAATACCCTGGACCAGCTTGTTCTTACCCCCACTAGAGGTAGCAACATCCTTGACCTGGTCATTATTAACATTCGCGACTGTTGCTCTACACCAGTAGTCAACTCCTCTCTGGATAGATCCGACCACAAACTAATCACCTTGGAAATCCACATCCCACCCACCCACCCACCCTGCCACAAAGGTAACCACCATGAAAAACTTCTCCAAAGCTACTTTGGGCTCCTAAAATCAGAGGTGGCTAATTTTATGGCACCCATGCAAATGGAAGATAGTTGCATGACCACCAAATCATACACCAATGCACTGTAAGAACATGTACACAAATGCATGGATCTCGCCATACCCAGTAGAACTAAGACTCTCTCCTCCATAAAAAGGAAACCAATCTGGTGGTCCCCTGCCATAAACAAACTCTACTACAGAAGGAGGAAACTGATGTGGAATAAGGTGAAGTCCCAAGACTGGAAAAACCCCCTTATCAGCCTCAACAAAAAGTTGAGATCCCTCATCAAATCCTCTAAAGCTAGCTATGAAAACAGAATTGCAGCAGATAGTAAAGATAACGACAAGGCCTTCTGTAGTTATGTAAAGAATCTCCACGGCAATGCCCAGATTTGCTCTGAGCTACTCCACAATGGTACCTCCTATACCGAGCCAACAGATATCACCAATATACTGGCCAACAGATTCAGTGCCAGCTTTACCCCCCCCCCAAGGACCAGTCATAATAACAGTAGTATACCAGGCACCCAGAATTACTGCTACACAGGTTAAAACAGCACTGTCCAAGGCCAAGAATAGAGCTTCTGTGGGACCTGACAATATCCCTGGCTGTGTTCTACATGAACTACATAGTGAACTGGCACCTCACCTGTGTGCCCTGTTCAGTCACAGCCTCACCTCAGGCTTTGTCCATACTGAATGGTGCACTGCTATAATCATCCCTCTCCACAAAGGAGGAGTGGCTACAGACCCTGGGAACTATCGCCCCATTAGCCTAACAAGTTTGATATGCAAAGCTATGGAACACATCATCATGGACCTAATAAACAAGGATATAGGGAATCTCCAAACTCTGGATCCCACACAGTTTAGTTTTGGGAAGGGAAGATCATGCCTGCTCAACTTGGTTGACTTGTTTTAACTCAGTCACCAGAGCTGTGAATGAAGGCAAGGTGGTTCATACTCCCTACCTTGATCTGGCTAAAGCCTTTTATACTATTTACCACTCAGGAATCATAGAAAAACTCACTAAGCTAGGCATCAACCCCTATATCACTAGGTGGGTTGCAAACTGGCTCACCGATAGAAGCCACAGTATGAAAGTAGCTGACTCCAAGTCAGACTGCCAACCAGTCACAAGTGGAGTCCCACAGGGATCGGTCCTGGGTCCCTTCCTGTTTGGTATCTACTTCTCAGAAGTCCACGGTATCACAAAGGGACTCTGGCTGACAAAGTTTGCAGACAATTGCAAGTTACAAACCATTATTAACTCCCCAAGTAATGCTGACATCCTACAGAAAGGCTTCACTGAGACCAACGACTGATGTCAGAACCATGGCCTTAAGCTCAATGACAAAAAATGTGTGGTCATCCCCTTTGAGAAAAACCCAATTCCCATGAACTACCACATCAATGGTAGTCCACTGAACACAGAAGGCATTATAAGTGGTCTGGGAACACAGGTTGACAGCAACCTCTCTTTTGACCACCACATTGCCACTGTGGTCAGAAAGTCCTTCTATGTGGAACATCTCATTACTAAGGGTTTTGCATCGTGGAAGAAAGAGGTCATTGTCTCCCACTACTCTTCCCTCATTTGGCCAATCATTGAGTACAATGCCCTTTTGGCACGTACCTCACTAGACACCTGCAACAACTGGAGAGGCCGCAAAAGTACCTCACAAAGAGGATCCTAGGTTTTAAACACTTGTCCTATATGGACAGACTCAAAAAACTCCAACTATTCTCTGTCTCATATCACCTACTTAGAGGCAATCTCTGCTTGAGTTACAAAGCCATGTCTGACCCAGCTCTGTTAGAAATGCTACATCTAAAGAAATCCCAATCCCTCCGTACCACACACACCAGACACCTCAACATCATTACCACAATCAAAAGAACATGATGGAGGGACAGGTTCATAATGCAGAGACTGCCCATGCTATGGAATAGACTTCCCAGACATGTCAAACAGAGCACCTCACTGGCCCTCTTCAAGAGAAATCTTGATGAGTGGATGGGAAATAGAAAATTCACCTCGGGGATCCCTCCAGGGGCTCTACTCAACAGAGGCACTGGGAACTAATGTTGAGTGGCACGATGCCAGGGTAATGCTGTGGGCTAGGCTTGTAAAGGCTCCAGGGCCATTAGCCTAGTACACACCTATGAACCTATGACCACTTAAACAGCTGTATTGACTTTGCTGCACTTGACACAATCAAAACCAAGTCCTCCTGTAATAACAAGCCACCCTGGTGGACCTCCAGTGTAAACATGTTATATAACAAAAGGAAGAAACTGCTATCTAAAAAAAAGAGGGAACTTAATCAGCAGAGAAGGAATACCTTTTACAGCTTGAACATGCAAATCAGATATCTAGTAAAGTCCTCTAAAGCTAGTTATGAGGCTAAATTAGATTCCCTAGCTGAAGACAATCATAAGGCATTTTTTAGCTTTCTCCAAAATCTAAAAGGGAATACCCAGCTATGTGCCAAACACATAGTGGATGGTACCACTCACACTGACCCTGAGGAAACTGCCAACCTGTTAGCTGACAGATTTGGTGCAAACTTCACCCGCCCCCCCTGTCCCCACCAGCCATACGCCAAAACATACATGACAACTTTTCTCTCTCCAGTATCTCCAATGAACAGGTGATATTCATGCTCTCCAAGGTCAAAAACATGGCCTCTATAGCAGCAGGTGACATCCCAGTATGTTTACTAAACAACCTAAAATGTGACCTAGCAGATCCACTTGGCATTCTCTTAATCCATGACCTGAACACTGGCTTTGTTCCAGCAGAGTGGAGAACAGCAACTGTAATCTCCTTGCACAAAGGGGATCCATCAACCAACCCTGGGAACTATAGACCCATAAACCTAACCAGCCTTATCTGCAAGGCCATGAAAAGAATCATCATGGACCTTATCAAAAAGAACATAAGCAACCTTCAATTTCTCAACCCGACACAGTTTGACTTCATTAAAGATAGATCAATCTTATTAAACCTGCTGGACTTCTTTGAGAATGTCACCAAAGCCCGGGATGAAGACAAAGCCATATTATACAGCCTATCTTGACTTAGCACATCCTTTCACACACTGTGCATTCAACAAAACGCATATTTGATCATTTGAACACACAGCAAAATTTGACAAAATGAACATTTAACCAAAACCTGTGTGTGTGTGTGTGTGTGTGTGTGTGTGTGTGTGTGTGTGTGTGTGTGTGTGTGTGTGTGTGTGTGTTTATGGAGGGAGAATATGATTCCATTTGCAAGGTATATTATTGGCTGTGCCTTAAAAAGGTGATTATGAGAAGGAGGAAACTAATGAGTGCATAGCTCACAACCTCTTAGCATAAAAAATCTGGACAAAGTAAAAAATAATGGGGTACAAATTTTAAATATTGCTCTTATAAACTTAGACAGTTGCTAGAATAAAAGGTCATGTGTTACCATGCATTTTCTGAATGTTATGAACTCTGAAACTCAAATGCCCGTCATTGTTTAGTGAATTCAATCCTCACTGATTTGCCACAAAAAGCCAGAAAATTACATACTTTTTGAGGAAAAGACTAAAAATATGAAGCAAAAATGTGGACATTCTGGGAAAATCTGGACAGTTGAGAGGTGTGAATGAGTGAGTCTACAGACAGTTTAATATTGGTTTGATTCTGCACATCATTAAGATCATTAGAAAAGGGAAACATCTTCTTAATTATACACCTGATTTCTATCTCACGTGGTATAAATGTGATATAAGATTAATATAAGATGAATATATATAATCACTCTAAGTAGGATATTGACTGCAAACACACATTCATAGCCATGCCTCTCAACTTCAGGACAATGACAAAAATAAATGGCAGACAAAAGCCCAATGTCAGGGACAATTTTTAATTATTACAATAATTTGTATAACAAGTTAATAGAACAACATATTTTGCATTAGCATGAATTTTCTGAACAGTAAAAAATGTGAAACTCTAATTTCTAACATTATTGACTAGCTATAATATGCAGCTGATTGCAACAAACTCAAAAATATTATAAGAAAGGGCAAAAATATGATGCAAAATTAAGGATGTTATGCAAAATTCTTGAAAGATGAATGTTAAACACACAGCTTGTCTTTTGTTTGGTAACATTATATACACTGCAGTGTTTCAGACTGGCTTAAGTAAGTTGCAATTTCTAGTAAGATTTAAAGTGGCTGTATCATGTTTCTCAGAGCCTGAATTAAGGAAAATAAATATGACAGAATTACATTAAAATGATGATCGCTGAAGCAATGTAGTTTAGTATATTTGAATAATGATATTGTGATAGTGTGACAGTGTGACAGTGTGATTGTGTGTGTGTGTGTGTGTGTGTGTGTGTGTGTGTGTGTGTGTGTGTGTGTGTGTGTGTGTGTGTGTGTGTGTGTGTTTAATGAGGCATGGCTGCACTACATGTATTGTTTCTTCCTCACCCTGTTTGGTTTTCCATTCAGTTTTTTTGTTAGGATGCCTACACTGAGGTTCCTGCGTGCTGTCCTTCCTGTATATATATATATTTTTTTTGAGGAGGAATGCTCCATTTTCCTCCTGTAACTCAAATATCTGCCATGTTCTAAATTGCAAATCCACCAAATGGCATGCAGGTATATGTGTGAGTCCAAATTGTGAGGGCTAGCACCCCATCCAAGATTAATTCTTCTGCCTTGCACCCTGAGTACTATACTAAGCATCTAACTCCAATATGACTCTGAACCAAATTAAGTAGATAACCAAAGAATGAATGTAAGACTGCATTTACACACACACACACACACACACACACACACACACACACACACACACACACACACACACACACACACACACACACACACACACACACACACACACACTATATCTAATGTTACATAGCCTGGACATAACTAAAGTTGCATTAACTCTTAGCCCTTATTTCAAAATGCTTGCAACCTTTGCCTTCACCCCACATGCTTGACTGCAGATTCCATAACATTGTGGTTGTGGTCACAGGAGTATTAAATACTAATCTTGCTTGATGACTGTACAAGTAATGCAAAACAAATAATTAAAAAACATGGTCCATTCAAATAGTTCAACACTCAACATAGTTATTTAAACAATTGAGAATATATTCTTTCAACTTGTGAAAACAAATAGGCACAAAAATGTAACATTTTGAAGCTAATACAATATTAATAAGTTAGTGCCAAAAAGTGTTATTTCCAGTGATCCAAAAATACAAAATACCAAAAAAAAAAAAAACTGCATTAGCATCAATGAGCTGGAGTCCAATAGTAAATGCCACATAACTGGAAGATGTCTCCCAGCACTGCCACAATTATTATATTACTACAAGCACGTCACAAGTTCTAGAAACAGGCATAGGTTTGGTACATGAGGAAAGGTCTCTTTAGAACTTATCCAATTAAAAATATACTGCACATCACAAAGGACATGTAGAAACAGACATAACAAAAATGTTATGGTTTACAAATCTGAAAATATTCTGCAGAAAAGCAGGCAAAGGACCATCGAACAGTCTATCTAAAATGATAACCAAACAACACCTTATTCACAAAAAAGTGCAGCTGTGTTTATACAGAAATTAACTCACTCTCAGAAGAGAAATTAAAAAAAGTTTGTCTCCACAAAAAACAGAATCCTCACCATCTGTCTGACATGTTGGTGCTTGTAAAACAGCACTTTTGGCAACTTCCTAGGTATGGCATCTAAGTCTGAGGAAGTTATTTAGCACAGTGCCCCCATTGATGTGAACCTAACCAAGCACATCCATTGGTTGGAATCCAGAGATTTTCCTCATGAAAAGAATACAGGATATAAGTAAAATGTCCTATGCAGACTGCCTGAAAGTCCTATCCCTGTACTCTGTATCCTACAGTCTGTTGAGGTGAGATTATGCCTGGGATAAAAGTTATTGTTAGACCTCAACCTGATGGATCTCCAGCAAATAAACAGCACCAGAATTACCTATTCTAAAGACTTAAATCTTGCCTGTGATATAAATGGGACATGCTAGAGAGACAGGTATGTATCTCAGAGACTACCATGTCTATGGAACAGGCTCCCCATCCATGTGAAGCAGGGTTCCTCCCTAGCCCAATTCAAGTGCAATTTGGACAACTGGATGGGAAACTGGAAATTCATCCCTAATTTGGTACCTATGTCTCTGTAATGTACACAGGCAGCCTGTAAATGCTTCGTCTCCCAGGACCCTGCTTGTAAATGTTTTACCTCCAAAGCTCCTGCTTACACTTATCAAGGGTTGCAAAACTTGTCAGACATTTTGGATGCATGGCTAGGCTTAAAAATGCCCTTGAGTTTATTACCCTAGTACACAGCTATGAACCTATGATCCTATGTAGTATATTGTCAAAAGATGCCCTCAGATTTTTCTGTTTGTTAACCACTTTACCAATGGACAGGGAGCCACCCACATACCTTATCTAAATTAATTAGTCTCTGTGGTGCATCCTAAAACAGCATAATGCTGTAGTGTGATAAACTAGTTAGGTAGGAGTTCTAATCCCAGACATGGCAAATGTGTGTGTGTGTGTGTGTGTGTGTGTGTGTGTGTGTGTGTGTGTGTGTGTGTGTGTGTGTGTGTGTGTGTGTGTGTGTGTGTTTGTGTGTATGTGTCTCTCTGTCTGTGTGGGGGTCAATGCTTTAGGGTGGGAGGTTGGCATAATGGCTAAGATGTTTACCTAACAAACACAAGGTGCAGGGTTTGATTCTCACATGGGGCAATTGGCTAGACTGAAAAGGACCCACAAGGGCAGTTAGCCTCGTACTATTCTATGAACCTAACCATCTTAGAGTTTGTCAAATGACATAATACTACAGATTTCCTTGGACCACTGTTTCTCTGAAGTGCATTTCAGCTATGTAATCCTGACTGAACATCCTTCATGTAAATGGCTGTTGATACACTGAATTTTTCCCACAGTGATCTATAATAATATCTTATTACATATGTGTGATTCTGCAGCAATGGAGTCTCAAAAAATGTTCAAATGGCTATAGCTTGATGTATACTTGGAAAGAATGACAGGAGTGTGCATATGAATCAACCCAACTGCCACGTCGTCAAGCAATGAAAAATCAGTTATTCATAAAATTGCAAAGAAGACCCAAATATGTTTCCAGTGTGACTTTCTCTAGGACTGGAACCCAGAAAGTTAGAAATTAAACTGACCCATCTGTAGATATGTCTCTGGAGGCAGCTGTTAACAATGGATTTACTATGATTAATTGCATCTCACTTAGTCAAGATGCAAAAATTAAAAATAAAACCTCTAACCATACATGAAATCACACTGTCAAACAGTCCTTGTAAATAAAAAAAAATGGTTAGACATTCTAAAATAATAATTTCTGTAGAAGGAGGTGGGATATGGTGACTGTTATTTTACCTCCAATCTTTAGATATGGTAATTCCAAGGTTGTACAAACTCAGAGAAAATTGAAAGGGTGTAAAAGATCTACAGAAAATAAATCTTCTCTCTCCTGTAACTCATGCAACCAGAAAATAAAGCTAGTATATGTGACAAAACAATATTTGATTTCCTAAAAAATCAATGACTAGAATTTGTGATTGTTTTATTTACAGTGTTTGGTGAGGTAATCAGGCACATGATAAACTGCAGTGTTATGTTGTCAACATTATTATCCACAGTATTAGGTTTATCCAACATTTTCTAGTCAGTCACCTCAAGAGAACTGACATTAATATCACTGAAGATGTCTGTACACAGTTCTTTTTCACTAAGGACTTAAACTTTATTTTCCATGATTTGACATTCAACTGAGGAGGAAAGGCATAGAGTGCTAGTTCTTATAAGTGCTACAAAAAGATTTATCAGCAGGAAGATTAAGAGGCATGTTTTATAACAAAGGGGATTCAGCAGTAGAACATGAACGTGTAACCTTGAATGACTAGGACCACATGATATTCAGTTTACCTAAAGAATCATGTCATGGAAGGTGGATGAGATGCATTATATAATAAAAAGTTAATAAAAGGGAATATGGAAAAATAGATGAGGGATATAGGGAGATAACTGAAACAACAGGAAAAATTAAAATCTAGAGTCTTTGTTGGTAAGAAAGGGTCAGAACAAATTCCTGCTAGTTGAAGGCAACTAAAAGTAAATAGGAAACATTAGAAGGTAAATTATAATAGAGTAGTAATGGTTAGTGGCAAGAACAATGCAACTTGAAGAGACATTATATAAATAGTAGGGAGCTTGAGAAGTTGTGCTGAGATGTAGATGGTGGACACTGAAAGTCCTACATAGCTGGGCATGGTGTAGCACTGGGTCAGAAGAGTGTATGGCCATCAGGGATACCTCCACAAGTAGGATGGTGAAAGGCACCATTGTGGCTGAAAGGCATTGATCTTGGCAGAATGACAATTGATAGTGATATTAATTAATGCAGAATGAGTATATGAAATAAATAGAATGAGGACATCTTAGAGAGGTCTATTATGTTGATCTTAAATGATGCACCAATGACCTGACAATAAGTCATCTTTTAGGACAAGCCTGAGTGGTGTACTTTCTTTCAGGTAAAGGTAAATGACCTAGAAAGAAATCTCTTACTAGGGCCAATCCAAGCAAGATATTGCCTTAAAAAAACCAACAAAAAAAACTGACATGTTAATTCTCCCTAGTGACATAGAGCAATAAAGCCCTAGCTACAGCCCTATCAACCCAGGTTCAATTAGCAGCTTAGGCAAGTGATGGAATGGAAGGGAGAAATGGGTGTACTCATCCAGTGGGGAGGGTACCAACTGATGATCCTCTTAAGGGAAAGCATGGTCCAAAAAGGGGAGATGCCCTCAAATGCAACCAGCATGGGGGCATGAGGAAAGGGAAATGTGGGTAGGGACTATAAAATAAGGAAAGAAATAAATTAATAAACAAACACCAGATGGAAGCACAAATATCAGAATCCCCAGGGCACCTTTAAGATTCATGACTAGTCCCAGTAAAACCAAACAAGTTGAGGGGAGGGGTAGAAGTGTGCTGATAGACCTGGCATGGATCTGGGTCACTGGGGGATGGGCTACTATAAATAAGGTCCTGAGAAGGCCAAAGAAAAATAGGTTATCTTTCTAGAGATGGATAGCATGTACTAGTGATAATCGACATTAAGTGAATATACCTCAGAAAACAGCTGTGTTTTTATAATATATAATTACTATGGTATGAATGTATTTTAGTTTAACATCTAATCAATCAATATTCATTAATAATGAGACCATTGTGATAAAATGAATATAATGTCTGCATGCAAACAAGTTAATATTTTCCCTTATTAAAATAACTTTAGCAATTTAAAAGTAATAGTACAAAACTACAA
This sequence comes from Protopterus annectens, assembly GCF_019279795.1. NCBI lineage: Eukaryota > Metazoa > Chordata > Ceratodontiformes > Protopteridae > Protopterus > Protopterus annectens. Next base: position 204,063,034 of record NC_056751.1, read on the forward strand.
TTATGACTTAAAACTTTTAAACTGAATCACAAAATAAATGCTGTGAATGCCATGAAATGTTAAACTCAGTCAGATGACACAATTCCACTGAGGGTGAAGTCATGCACTTCCTTGACTAGCAGTGGCAATAAGGGTCTGCTACATATAAGTGTAACTACATCTGCAGCAACCCTGAAATACTTTCACTACACTCCTTCAATTACACTACGGTTTCAATACGGTCATTAACACCAGTGACTTCACATCACATCTCACTATTTATGAGTTTCTGAATCACTCTGCATTCCTGCTTTACTTTCAATTATATATACAGTGACACTTATTTTAATGCTGTTACTCATTTTCTTCTGATTATACTGCCATTAGGATATACTTTAAGCCGCTCTGAAGTCTACCACTCAAGCTTTGCTTCTGAATTGTATAAACCTTGCACTTGCCTGATCATCATGCACAATTATCTACCATCACTTTTGTGCAGGATTGCACCCATCTATGGCACATATATAACCAAGCTACTATATATCCTTTGAAACAGTGTAATAAAAAAAGCCTCAGATGCAAATGCCCCAAACATTTCACAATACACTTACATGTTTCTGCTCACATGATTATGATATATAAGTTTGTAACCAGAATGGTAAAAACTATTTGGATATAGTGGCACACGTGCCCACACACACACACACACACACACACACACACACACACACACACACACACACGCACACACACACATGCTTACACAAAGGCAAGTATTTATTTTACTAATAATGACACTAACAAGTGTTGTAAATGCTTCTCGTCAAACCATTTTGTCTAATATTAGCTGTGTAATTTCCATGTGATACTCTAATATAATTGCACATCCTAGTTCCTATTAATATCAGAACATTTTGTAAATACAGGAAAATAAAGCAGTTAAGCAAACACTAGGAAAAATCTGCTTAATACATAATTTCTGTCAGCAAATTAATTTCACAAAAATCATTATCTTAGAGCACACATTCTGGCCAGAGGCATAGATCCTCAGTGAGAAAAAGGTAGTGAGCACTCTACCTAAACTGCTCCAGTATTTTCACTCAAAAAGGTGTGCAAGTCTATTACGTTATACCATTACAAATAGGCAGGCAGTTATAGAAAATAAATTAAAAACTTGCATGAACATACAGAAATATCCAAAGGAGTGTGTGACATCAGATTGCTTGTAATGCCAATAAATGTACAAGAACATACTATAACAGATATGCTGGCAGGTTTGTACTTTTTAGTAACTTTACAAACATGGTGAGTGTGGAAGAGAGGTGAAGAAGAGAGTACAGACAGGATGAAGTGGGTGGAGAAGAGTGTCAGGAGTGATTTGTGACAGACGAGTACCAGTAAGATTGAAAAGGAAGGTCTACAAGAGGGTAGTGATGTTTCAAAGTATCACTAGAAAAAGGAAGTTCGTTACCAAAAGTAATTTTAAATTTAACTTCCTTATGAAACTTTTCAAATCGATCAAAGTTTTCGCTAAGTTAAAATTTTTACTTGGAACAAAGGTATTACCATTAGCTAAAAGTTCAATCAAAGTTGGTTCAATATGTATCGTAGAAAAGTTATAAATGTTAAAGTCTCCCTTTAAATTGGTTAACAGTCTCATTCTAAGGCTTTGTGGTGATTCACTTTCAACTATCTCTTTCGACAGTTGTTCCGATTCCTGTTTTCTGGTTGCGTGTTTTCCGGGGACCTATGAAGTTCTTGTTGTTTATGTCCCTCTGAAAAGTTGAACCAGGTCCTATATTATTCCCTGTTGATGGTTGTTAAGATTGCTGTTGGAATGTAGTCTGTCACTACGTCTCGGACCTTCAGTAGCATCCTCAATTGAAGGCTCTACGTTAGTAAGATGGTCTGATACATTTGTAACAGCTGGGTTGGATGCTTGCCTGACTGAATTGCCATTAATAGGAGAGTCCATTAATGCAGTTGGTTCAGTAGGTCTTAGTTGTAATTTAGGATAAGCAGTTCCAGCCCTGTAAGCAGTTCTATCCCAGTCTAACTTCTTTATTTTGTTAGATTTTAACTTTTCAGTAAGTAAATCAATACTAGAAAAGATACGACCATAGTCATATCTATACCTAAAGAAGTCTAGGTCACCTTTAATTGAATTGTCCAAGTCATCAACCTCAGCTGTAATGGAATCAATGTGGGAAGAATAATGTTTTAGCATCAATTCCAATAATTGAGCCCCTTGTTGGTCAAAAAGAGTAGTAAGATCTTAGTAAATACAGGGTCAGGTAACAAGCCAGTAGAAAAAAAGGTGCAACGCAGTCCCTTAGGTATCACCTTCTCATCCAAGCATTGCTTAAAATAAGCAACTTCTAACTGTAACTTTTTCAGTTTCAATAATTTAATGTCAAGCATTTTCAATTTTTCAGCTATGGAATGTGTACTTACAGGTGTGCTGTCCATACTTGTAGCCGGCCGTTCCTAGTTAGAAGTAAGAGCTAAACAAAACTTCTCAGTGTTTCTAATCCAATCACTCATCGAAGGAACACCAATAAGCCCCGAGTCTAGGTTCCGAATGTCACCGACAGCATTAAGACCTGAAGTTGATGTACAAGTATGCTGTCCATGTGGTATAGAAGAAGTGCTAGTTATAAAGTTGCTGGAAGTTGAGGGGTCACTAAGTGGAAGTACACCAATATTTTCCTGGCCCTGATTAAAGTTGTTACCTGCTAAATTCAAGTTAGTTGCAGGTGAACAAGACCGTTGTCCAAGTGGAATAGGTGACCCGCTACCAAGAGCAACAGTATTAGATGCTAATCCGCTCAATGCAAAAGAGCTAGCATGAGCCCTATCAGTTTCCCTTTTGTCAATAATGTCGAGACGGATGAAATGCTCTCAATATGTTGAGAGAGAGAGTGAAGCAAAGATGGAATGTCCGTTGAGTCACCTTGCCGGTTAGAACCAAAAAGGTTTGGGCTGCTTGGGCTTGAAGAGCTACCAGTAGCCATAACAAACAAGCGAACAAGTGAAGCAAAAAAAAACAAAATGTAAACCCAAAAAAGTAAGGAGTTCTACAAGAGGGTAGTGAGACCAGCTATGTTATATGGGTTGTAGACAGTGGCATTGACAAAAAGGCAGGAGTCAAAGCTTGACATGGCAGAGTTGAAGATGTTAAGATTTGCACTGGGTGTAACGAGGATGGACAGGATTAGGAATAAGTATATTAGAGGGTCAGCCCAGGTTGGAAGGTTTGGAAACAAAGCCAGAGAGCCAAGATTACATTGGTTTGGACATGTGCTGAGGAGGGATGCAGAGTATATTGGGAAAAAGATGCTAAGGATGAAGCTGCTAGGTAACAGGAAAAGAGGAAGGCCTAAGATAAGCTTTATGGATGTGGTGAGAGAGGACATGCAGGTGGTTGGTGTGACAGAGCAAGATGAGGAGGACAGGAAGAAATGGAAACAATTGATCTGCTGTGGTGACCCCTAATGGGAGCAGCTGAAAGAAGAAGAAGAGAAGTAACTTTACAAACACATCTGGATATGCTATGAAAAAGATTATCAAAAGCTTTATGATGTCATGATAGTTCACAGAGGCATTTTGAGAGCACGTTTCAAGAGTATGCGAGCACAACTTTCAGATGAACTAAGAAAGGGAATAAAGGAAAATAATAATTCTCTACAAACTGCTGAATGAGTAGTTACTGCAAGTACTTAATCATAAGGTATCAGTTACAAATTATTTGCGCAAGTCTTACTTTTAAATAATAATACAAGTTTATTTACTTTTGAAAAAAAAAATTTCACTTAAGCACTCATCTGTGATACAACTGCAAAATTATTTTGGTGCCGCAAAATCAGTGATGTAATTAACCAATCTTATATCTATTTTAAGGGAATGTCAACTTCCCAGCATTTTCCTCAGCAGCTTTCCCTTGCAAATGTCAACACGTTTATCTCTGGAGATAAGCAATGAGACAACAGAGCATTTGTGAGTAAATATTTTGTAAAAGACGGCACCAGTGATTGCAAATTTTCTTGGCTGTTTGCTCTTGTCAAACATAATATAACATTGATTCTATACAGCATTCAATTAAATAATAATCTGTTGGCTAGTTCTGAAGAAATGTCATAGACTAGTGACAAAAAAGGTCCAATTTTTCATGTGTTTACTTTGTGTGTCTTATATATAATATGCTTTATATAAAATCATAAGGTAGTGGACAGATTTTAAACCTGTAATGAGAGAACTTTGATATTTCAAAGAGTCCGTAGAAATGAATATGTGTGGGCTGCATTCATTTTCTTGCAGTCATATTGGCTTGATGCAGATTTTCTTGCAGCATTTTAGTAATAGATATAGATCTAGATATAGATGATATAGATATAAATATAAATATATAAGGTCTATTGGGAAAAACTGAGTGAAGGACAGAGAATGGGAGAGAGAGAGTGTATGTGTGAGAGAGAGAGAGAGACTGAGGACAAGGGTCATCTAATAATATAACGTGTGATCTAGAACCATATTGTTCAACTGTGAGCAGTCAATTAAATATCTTATAATTTATGGATTACCTATTCAGTATCATAAATTGTGGCAGTTTTCCATTTCTGTTGTGATTCTTTCACCGGCATATGACTGTTACCTGGTTGTCTCTAGGATTCATACAATACTAACAGTTCTAGACTGAACAGGAGCTTCTTCCCTCTATCTATAAGCTTGCTGAACTTGAATGCCAGACATGACAGTGAATAATTAGATCAATATGCCACTTGCTATGAAGTATCAGCTATAGTAATCACTCTGGCAAATTGCTTCAGTAACAGGTACAGTTAGCCTGATTTCTTATGCTATTACTTCCTAAACGTGCAATAGTCAGGAGTGAGTCATTACTGCATACATGTGTAATATGAACATCAGAATATATCAGCTACAACTGATGAAGTGCAATACTCTAAGCAATCACAATGCAAAGTCATACCCCCGGATTCACAAATCCGCCATGTAAGACTAAATAAGTATTACTCGGAGGCTGCAGTTGAATGGTATGACATCAGCATGCCATGAATATTCATGAGGGCACACTGACTCAACCCCAAGTCCAACACGGAACATGCAGGCAAGCAGGGGGCATGTCTGACTGCTGAGCAGTGTAAAGGTCTATGTCCCTGCAAGTGTGTGAAACAACAAAATGTCAACACACAAGAGCGAGTCCACTCAAATGTCTATGTACCCAACACCACACACCCTGACAATGTAAACCCCAGCACAGTTCTAAAAAGTAAAACATTATTTTTTTTTTCTAATTCCCAATATAGCTGCCCATATTTGCGTGTGTGCATGGGTGTGCCCATTGCTTAGCTGCAGTTAGCAATCACGACATGGAAGAGCATAATAAGGAATGTTCATGCAAATTACACCAAATGGTAATAGCATAGTGGTAGAGCATTCGCACAAAGAGGAGGCATTCATGGTTCAAGTCCCACCGCTCCCCTTCCTATTTTATTTCCAAATTAGTATATGAAATAATTCCTGACCGATATGATGAAACTTTTACTAAAAAGCATTCAAATGGCTTATGTATCAGTGAACAAAATGTATATTTATAAAGGAACTTGACATATAATTGGCCACAGTTAAGCAACGATTAACCCAACGCAATTTAGTTGCCCATATGTGGTATATTTTAGCTGCATAGGCGGGAATACTCACCATAACTGATTGTAGCTCCCATCTGCAGTTAGAATGTCTGGTGCTGGAGAGGGAACATGCTTTCAAGCGCAACGCTGGGGCATCAAGGAGTCAAGATATATGGTTTGGCTCCTAGTCCATCGGCATGAGACTCGACTCCTGCAGGGCCAGTTCCAAAGAATGGAGTATAAGGCAGAGGCTTGGAACCGGTTGGCTCATGAACTCACCAGTGCCACAGGCATTCCTCGGACTGGTGAGCAGGTCCGTCACGACCATGCAGACCTGAAGAGCTGGAAGCAGGACCTTCTGAACCAGTGGATCCAGGAGGCCCGGCAAATGCATGATGCCCCACTACAAAGTAGGTAGCCATGGAATGCAGTATGTAAGACAAGCTAATATAGTCAAAATAATGGATAGGTATGTCTCAATATCCCTTTATTTACTCCACAGCTGCAGGTGCTCATGCTATGAATCAGCAAGCCTATGCAGATAGGCTGCTAAGGCTGTGCCACCAGGCAGGTTAGTAAATATTCTGCATGTATCATTACATGATATATGTGAGTGAGAATGACAAAAGTGTTTCAGCCCAATAATACAGCAATAAAATGTCCTGATTAAATCCTCTGCATGTAATGTCATATAACAAATGTCAATGAGCCAGAAACAGAGTGTACTAACCCACCAATCAAGGTAAAATAAGTCTGGAATACTATCCCTGCATGTACTGTCATAACATATCAGTGAGCAGGCCTGAAAAAAGAGTGTTGTAACCTATCAGGAAAGGTATAATATGTCCTGAATATGTCTTCCATATTCACTGTAATAACAAGTAAAGGAGAGAGCCTGTAGAAAAGAGTGTTCAATGTAATTAATAAAGGTATAAAACTTGGAGTGTGTCTGTGTCACTTACTTTGAAATGTTGTTACACCCTTGCAATAAAAAATAGTACTGTTGTATTAGGTGCTGCCAACCCACAGTTGTGCAGTCCCATAGGAAGTGGATGAAGGAAGTGGCAGTAGCTGTGAAGCATAAAGCATTCATTCCCTGAATAAATCCTCTGCATGTACTGTTACATATCATAATTCAGATAGCCAGGAATAGAGTGTAGTAACCCATGAATAAAGCAAAAACATGTCTGAAATACTATCTCTGCATGCACTGTCATAGAAAAAAAGTGAGTGAGCCTAAAAAACAATCTTGTAACTATCAATAAAGGTATAATATGTCCTGAATAGGTCTACTGTATGCAGTGTAATGTCAAATAAAGGAGAGAGCCTGTAGAAAAGAATTTTAATGTAAATAAGAAAGGTATAACACTTGCAATGTGTATGTGCCACTTACTCAGAAATGTTGTATCCTTGTAGTGAAGAAATGTTACTGTTGTATTAAATGCTGACAACCCCCAGTAGTGCAGTCCCATATAAAGTGGATGAAGGAAGTGCCAGTAGCTGTGAAGTATGTAACAGTCCTCAACAGTTGTGAAATGGCTGACATGCATAGGCAAATATGGCACATGAGTAGCCTGTCAAAGTGTTCCCCAGAAATGTTAGTGTGCTACCTGAAAAGTAGGGTTGTGTAGAAAACAAGTGAAAAAGGCACGTAAACACATCCAGATGTGCAGATACATAAACAAGTAAATTTAATACAAGTATGTAGCAGTAACATCTGCATCTTGGACAGTTACCATGTCAACTATAGGTCAGGAATATAATGAAGTAGCCAAACCCATAACGCAATCAAATGCATGTTGCCTAGTGTAAGAATACATGTAGGGGATATACACCTGCAGTCAATAGGAATGTAGTGTACAGTTAAAGTACTAATAAGATGTTAATGGAGGTTTCATTTTACACCCAACTCTATGTGCATAAACAATGTAATTCCACACCTCAATGGGTATGCCTAATCTCATAACATTTGTTGGGACATATGCCCTATTGTTATATAAAATCTGCACTTACTTTGACGCATGTCCACTGTTAAAACACCACAATCTTGGTGGCCTGTTGCCACCAATCATCCCTGCATGCTGTTGTAATGTCCACTGTCGTTCAATACATGCATGTGTTATGCTTGCTGTTCAACTGTTGTAACCCTGGTGTGCTGGGTTAATGGGAATATTACTGCATGCTGTTACAACTAACTTGGAATGCTGTTGTCTATGTTGTAATTAAACACACCTAATCACAGAACGTATGGGAAGGCCGGTCCCAGCGGACCCACCTGTCCCTCCTCAGCTGGCAGTTGCACCTGGCACCAGCAGGTCTGGTGCCCAGCCTGGGCCACCCTCCTCCGTAGATCCTGTGCCACCTTCAAGTGGAAGCGTTGCAGGGGATGGGGCTCACCCCCCCTGCAAGCGTGGGCAGAGAAGGGCCCCCTGTCACCCTCCGAAGGGTCTGGGTTGTGGTGCGTAGGGAGATCCAGTGTTTGGTCGCTGATCCCCTACGCCAGCTCGAGGCGAGTGGCGCGACTCAGGGTGAGCCTGCCCCACCTTCGCAGCCCCCAGCACAGTGACCCTCGGGTCTGTGAAGGCCCAGTGGTGACTGCCCATGGGTGGGGATCTCAGTCCCACTGTTACCATCTGTGGGCTCATGGGCTTGCGATTTCCAAACATCCGTCCCCGTCAATTGTATTCACTCACGCCATGTGTCATACTCTGCCCCTGTATGCGTCTTGTTTGTCTTGTCTGTTTACCTACCCAAACTACCTCCCCGAATATACCTACTTCCTCTACCTCACTTTCCACTCTCCCCTGAAAAAAAAAAAAAACAATAAAGGGCAATCTGTACCTGAAAAAAAATTATGCCCCATACATAGCTGCCCATTTTGGAAACATGTCCATTGAACATGTACACTGATAATTCTAATTGGCAGTACAACAAACTTTGTTGTCCTCACCCCTCTCTCAGGGGTGGAAGGTTTCAAATATCACTCCAAATTTACAACATATATACAGCTGTTGCTGTTACAGATATGGGCAGTGATGGACCTTCCCTACACCTGTCCTGCACATCCCGAGCTTGTTTTGCTACTGTCTTTCCCTCTTTTTGCCCCCTTTTTGACCACTTTCCTATCTCCCCATTTTCTTTTCTTTCAAAGAAATTAGTGCGGGGGTTAGCGGGAGTAAGCACATTTAAGCAGTAGTAAGCGGGTTTAAGCGAGTGTGCGCATGTGTGCGCTTAGCTAAGCATCACTAAGCATCATGCAGACCCACTTACAACTGCTTAAAAGTGCCTTAGTCACCAGGTCAGGGCTCTTGTTCTGCTCAGCAGCAAAATTAAAATACCTTTGTCAGACTCGAACCCCAGACCTTGGACACATAAGACTGCATGAAGTACCACAAGCCACAACAGATATACAATAACTTTGTGCTGCAAAAAATATATTATGCATTACAATGAGTGAATGTAAAGGAAAAATAGGAAGGCCATAACACAAAGCCTGTTCTGTGGATCTTTACCAGCAATTGTTGTGGGATTGCATAACATGATTGTGATGTGAGAAGCAGCCAGTCAAGCAGAAAATAATGTTGCAGAGGCACTTTACAACCCCCAAAAAGTATCATAGCAGCACAAACACTGGCATATCTGAGTAGAGCAAAGGCCATACCTCTTAACTCAGTCAACTTTCCAGGGATGTCCCTGATTGTGAAACATATTTTAGCTGTGTCCCTCAGAATCCCACAGAAAAGTACTGACGTCAGTCAGAATGGTGGGCTATTACACAATGAATACTGACAATAATTACAGTAGACACTGCTTGTATGTCATGAAAGGAGTACTAATCCATATGCACTGCTTCACTGAAGTATACGTGTTTATGTGTTTTTACCTACTTCTTTTTACTTTTGCATCATCTTAAAATACTCAATTGTATTTATTACTGCTTGGTGTAACTCATTCTAAGCCTTTTGGTTTAAACACTTGGGCTTCGGACCAGTTAGTTGTTTTGCACTGAGAGGTTTGTGGTCTGCACTGTTGTGGCAGAACAGGTAGCTTACATCCTTCTAGGTTGAGAACTGCTGATTGAGGGCTCAGTGTCTGTTATTCTAAAAGTGTATTAATTCTGGTTTAAGCACTTGGGCTTTCAAGCCAGTTATTTTACATTAAGAGGGTTCGGGTCTGCACTCTTGTGGGAGGAGAGGCTGGACTCTGCCCTTCTGAGCTGGGAATTTCTGGTTAAAGGCTTATAGTGCATGCATATCTGAACTGTTTCTTACTGAAGTTGGTGCCTTGTTTGCTGTGGCATAGACTGGATTCGGGCCTGCTGGATCTAGCTTTGTTTGTGTAACTTGAGCACTAATCCAGACATTCTCTAAAGTATTCAATGGTATTTATTACTGCTTGGTTGTAACTTGATTAAAGTGTAGCTATCATTCAAGTCTTTTGGATTAAGCACTTGGGCTTCAGACCAGTTGTTTTACATTAGGAAGGTTTGTGGCAGGCACTGTGGTGGCAGGACAGGCAGCTTTCATCCTTCTAAGTTGGGAACTGCTGATTGAGAGCCCAGTGTCCAAGTGTATTAGTTCTGGTTTAGGCACTTGGGCTTCAGGCCAGTTATTTTACATTAAGAAGGTTCGTGGACTGCACTCTTGTGGGAGAAGAGGCTGGACTCTGCCCTTCTGAGCTGGGAATTTTCTGGTTAAAGGTTTATAGTGCCTGAATATTTGAACTGTATCTTACTGAAATTGGTTCACCTTGTTTGCTCTATCATAGACTAGATCCAGGCCTACTGAATCTAGCTTTGTTTATATACTTGTTGTTTGTTTGCTTGTTATTTCCTGGAAGCTAATTCACCTAATACGCAACTTCTCAGCTTCTGTGGATCACTAGTGATATCTGCATTGCTTACTGTACTTATTTCCTTGTTTCACTTGAAAGAAAGTTACTGTTTGTCGTTTTGCATTTAGTTACTTGTATCACATTGCACTCAAGTTACCTGGCACTTGCTCACTAAAGCAATTATATAAGTCAGCACTAAAAATTAAAAGCACTACACCCTCACTCCCCACTGGCCCTTGTTTTCAATTAAGGATTTCCCAATATTATTCTAGCATGTCCAAAGGTCAGTTGTCAATCTCCTCTCCGGTCCAGCTGGTGAATCTGGGAATCTTGAGGCAATGTTATAACTGCCTCATGTACACAGACAACCCTCCTCCTCCCACATAACACAAATACTTGAGAGATGCAGCTATTTAGCCAAACTGGAGGCTGAGCTCTCTCAACTCAGGACTGGCAAGACCAGACAGGAGGAGAAGGCAACTACACACACCACAAAACCAGCCTCACATAATGCTACCACTCCACTGAATCAAACACATAAACACACAAAGACATACTCGGAGGCTCTGAGTAAAATTTACCTAAACAGCAGAGGCCTCCAAAGCAGACACCCAAACAACTGCTACCTCAAGACACCCCAAAAGCAACACATAAACCACAAAAGCAGTGTGCAAAGCAGTCACAGCCCTTAAGGCCAAATACAACACCAAACATACTTGTCATAGGTGACTCCATAGTCAGACACACTGACGTCCCACTCACCAGGCTGAACAAGGAGAGGGTCACAGTAAGCTGCCTATCGGGCGCTAGAATCCGCCACATAACACAAACACTGGGTCACTCCACAGCAAGTACAAATATGACACAGTCATTGTCCATGCTGGTGTGAACGACCTGAGACGTACCTCCCTGGACTGCATGAAAAGAGACATAGAGGAGCTCTCTGATTATGTAGCCCAGGCAGGTATGACCCTAACCCTGAGCAGTATCCTTCCTTCACCAAGAATGATGCCACAATATAGAGACAAGATGATCAGCTTTAACAATTGGCTTAATGTCTGGTGTCATTCAAAGGGGATCCAGTGTCTGTCTGCCTGGGATGACATGCTTGACAAGCCACGCTGCTTCGCAAGGGACGGCTTGCACCTGTCACCCCTGGGATTCCGGATATTGGCTAAGGCTCTTGCCACTCCATAGTGCCTTTTTAGGCAAGGCTCAAATTCTAAACCTACCACCCTAGAAAACAAAAATGGGAAGAAATTGAGGGTAATGCTGCTCAATGCCAGAAGTCTAAATCTCAAAATGCACGCACTTTCGAGGCCCTTCTCAGTATGGAGAACATCGATGTCTGTGCTGTAACTGAAACCTGGTTCAAGGCTCCTGAGAGCACCCGGCACTATTAGGTTTTACCTCATATCATGCGTTCCGCCCCAAAACCCGGACCACTCCACAAAAGGAGGGGTGTATCCATATTCATAAAGGATACTCACACCTCCAGGTTGGTGGCAATGCATGAAGCTTGAAACCATCCAGGTGCAACTAACAATAGGCAAAACTGCTCTACAAATTGTAGCATGCTACAGGCCACCCTCTCAAACTCAGGAACCCCACACAGCCTTCCTGAAGACACTGGAGGGTATAAATGTATCTCCAAACACCATCATATTGGGTGACTTCAACTACCGAATATAGACTGGGAACATTACTCAAGCCCTAACTTTCTAGCCCAACGGTTCCTGGAGTTCATAAATTCAAATGCCATGGAACAGCTAGTCACTGTTCCCACGAGAGGAGAAAATATACTAGATCTCATTGTCACAAACATGGGGACAAAATGCTCCACACCGAAGTATATCCCTCATTGGTGAGATCTGATCATAAACTAATCTCACTGGAAATCCACATCCCGCCCCACCCCAAACAAAAGACCATAGTGAAGAACTTCTAAAGCAAACTTCACACTACTCAAGACTGGTGTGGTATCCTTCAAGGCCCCTGAGTCAGAGGAAACCACAACCCAAGCTGGAAGCCCTTACAAATGCCTTCTATGAACACCTCCAGGACTGCATGGATCAGGCAATCCCAAATAAAACCAAGACTCTTTCCACAAAGGGCAAACGTCCAGTCTGGTGGACCCCAGCCATTAACAAACTTTACAATAAGAGGAGAAAGCTATTACATGATAGAACAAAATCCATAAAAGGGAAGTCACCCTGATCATTATTAGTAAAAATTACGAGCACTCATAAAATCAACTAAGGCCAATTTTGAGAGAAAAATTGCCATGGATTCAAAGGACAATCATAAGGCCTTTTTCAGCTATGTTAGGAACCTGGGTGGAAACTCACAGATATGCTCAGAATTAGTCCAAAATGATACAAAATTCACTGAACCCACAGACATTGCCAACATACTGGCAGACAGGTTCAGTGCAAACTTCACCTCCCTCCCCTAAAGGAGAGATAACTATCCCAGCCGAGTGTAGCCTCCCGGACATCTCAAATGCGCAGGTGAAAGCTGCTCTCTCTAAAGCTAAAAACACAGCATCAATGGGACCGGATGGTGTCCCCGGCTGTGTGCTACACGAGCTAAATGAGGAATTAAACCCGCATAAGGCAGCTGTTTAATCTCAGCCTTACCACAGGATACGTGCCCAAGGAGTGGCGACGGCAACTGTGGTCCCACTCCACAAAGGTGGCGCCTCACGGACCCTGGTAATTACCGCCCCATAAGCTTAACAAGTCTAGTCTGCAAAGCTATGGAGAGGATCATAATGGAGCTCATAAACAAAGATATAGGGGACTTGCAGACATTGGACCCGACCCAGTTTGGCTTTGTCAAGGGAAGATCATGCCTTTTGAACTTGGTCGACTTCTTGAAATAGTCACCAAGGCCATTGATGAGGGAAAGGCAGTCCATACAGCCTACCTTGACCTTGCAAGGTTTTGACACAATACCCCACTCGGGTATTGTAGAAAAACTTACCAGCTTAAATGTAAACCCATATGTCACAAGATGGGTTGCAAACTGGCTTAAGGACAGAACCCACAGGGTTAGAGTTGCTGGCGCTGTGTCAGACTCCAAGCCGGTCACAAGTGGTGTCCCACAGGGCTCGGTCCTTGGCCCCTATTGTTTGGCATCTACTTCTCAGAAGTACAGGCCAACATGGGAGGACTTTGGCTGACAAAGTTTGCAGATGACTGCAAACTGGGCCATAGTGGAAAGTGCATCGGACACTGATAACGTGCAGAAGGGACTCACGGAAACAGATAGCTGGTGCCAGAGCCATGGCCTGAAGTTAAACGCCAAAAATGTATAGTCATACCCTTCGGGAAAAACAAGGTAACCCCAAGCTACCATATAGGTGGCAATCCACTAAGCACAGAAGAGGTTATCAGGGACCTGGGGACCCAGGTTGACAGTGGCCTTTCTTTGACACTCACATTGCTAAAGTGGTTAGAAAGACCTTCTACATTGCCCACCTGATCATGAAGGGATTCACATCCAGATCTAGTGAGGTCATTGTTCCCCTGTACTCTTCACTTATCAGACCAATGATCGAGTACAATGCCCCATTCGGGATGTATCTCACCCGACATCTGCAGCAATTGGAGAGACCCCAAAAGTTCCTCACCAAAAGGATAAAGGGACTCCAAAATCTGTCATATGCTGCCAGATTGAAGAAACTCCAGCTCTATTCAGTCGCATACCGTCTGCTCAGAGGTGACATGTGCCTGACATACAAGGCCATGTCCAACTCGAATTAATGGACATGCTCCACCTCAAAAATCCAAATCCACCAAAACCACTAGAGCAAGCGACTTAAACCTTAGCACGGATATAAATAGGACGTGCTGGAGGGATAGATTTATCACTCAGAGACTCCCTATGCTGTGGAATAAAATCCCGGTCCATGTGAGGCAGAGCACCTCGCTGACTCTGTTCAAGAGAAATCTAGACCTGTGGATGGGAGATCGTAGGTTTACCCCGGGAATCATCTCTGGGTCACTGCTGGACAGAGGCACAACAAACTAATGGGCACAGTATTTTTTCATATAAGGGGTGGCGTAAGCCACAATAATTTGGGCTAGGCTTATAAATGCCTTAGGGCAGATAGCCTAGTATAAACCTATGAACCTATGAACCTATGAACCTATACACCTACTGTTCCTATTATGTGTAAGGTGTACCTCACTTTCAACTACATATCCATGACACCATGCAAAGATGTATGTGACTGTTCCATAGGCCCGGCAGAGGCCCAAACACACAGGCATATAGGCTACACTGCTGTTACACACTCTGCAAATAGCTTTCGTAGGACCTCCCCAAGCATACCCTTATGTAGGAGTATAACACAAAAATACCAATGGATGTAGCCATGTACTGGTAGCAACTGACTGTAATAATGCCATTGTAACAGTGCTGAAAACACCTGTGAGTTGCACAGACAATGAATGACAGTGTAACCTCTGGCTACCATCTGGATAAGTTCACAGGTGGGAACCATGCAGACAGACAACCTGCCCTGATAAACACACAGGTACACACCAATCCTGCAAGTCCAGTAATATAATATCCACATATTAATGCATAATGCTCTCAGTATGTAAGCCCCCCCCCCCCCCAATTAAAAGATACTTGTGTGTTTAGGGTCTACCAAGTGTGTAAGTAGGCATACTCAGTACAGGAATTGTCCAGTTGTCCTGCAAACCCTGTGGTAATGTCAACAGTAAAAAACATACACCCTGCGGAAGTCAGTACATTAATTTTCCCAGTATAGTCACATAAATGTTGTGTAAGCATTTGTAGTGGTGAGTAAAACTCTACACTGATAGCTCAGTATTGGAAGTGGCAACAGTCAGGTCTGAGTACAACATGTACATCACTGTCTACACCTCTAGCTTCATTTATAAGATGTATATCAACCTTCTGCCTTACACAACAGTGTCCACAGCAAACAAGCATGGGCCCCACTCTGGAAATCTGAAAGGGCTACGCCTACATACCTTAGCAATTTATAGCATTGGGTTGCTATGACAGTGAGTACTGCAATTACCACTCAGCAGGCTGTATGCATTTACCAAATGCTGGGCAACAGTTGGTGAAGAGGGCATCAAATGCACATGTGCAGATACCTATAAAAGCAGATAGGACTTGCTATCCCTACATGCAATCATTATATTGCAAGTTCAACATAGCGAACAACGCCAAGCAGGAAAAAAAAAAAAAAAAAAAAAAACAGTACGTTTCAGTACCAAAAAAAAATAAATAAATAACATACACAGACGGACCCGGCAGGGACATACAGGTATGTAACAGTTTGTAGTTACCAGCAGGTAGTAGATGGTTATGGTTAGTACTGTTGATCCTCTGATACATGCATATGTGGCAGCAGTAGGTATGTATGCACTGATGCCATGCATAAGTATTGCCATGGAGAAATTTTTGGGTAGCTGTGTGCAGTGGGACATATGTGTGACAGTTGTAGCTCAGCAGTACATGTCAAACATCTGAACATGTTATCTATGGTCTGTACAGTACTGCATTTAATGGCAGTTTTGGGGGGTATTGCAAACACCTAGATAAAATTGGATGTCACAGAGTAAGACATGCATGATAGTCACATAATGTGTAGCTTAGCATTGGCAACCACTGTAGCAAGCTAGCATAGTAATGTATCATTTGCAGCTATGTATGCCCTTGTACTATTACTGTATGCACACATGTGACAACTGTCCATGTTGTAGCAAGGCCCAACAGGTCATCCGTGAGGTGTATGGACTTACAACAGTGTGAACCTTGTGTCCGTATGGCACACACATATGTTGGGATACATGTGTGTCTGATTTCTGAACATCTGAACATATGCATAGAGCAAGGGACATACTGAAACTCTTTGTGAAAGGTGGACATTTATATGTTGGTGCAGGTTATGTGCATATATATATATGTAGGTTGTAGTGTGTGTCAAACAAGACAGCATACAGTGCTGGCATATGACATGTGTTGTTCAAATGCCGTGGGTATGCTTTGTTAGGTATATAGTCTCCCAGATATGGGGTCCTGCTAAACATATATGGGCTGAGAACACCTTCCATGCATTCTGCACAAGACTGTGCAATATCATTACATAACTGTATCCCCCTCAACCTTAGCATTATTAATATTCCCACCATGAAAGGTGGACTGTATATGTGCTGATATGCATATCAATTTGTACACCAGTGGATGTTGAAATGTATGCTCCAGCTGAATGTTGTACATGTATTGCCATCCCTGTTGTTAAAAGCCCTGTACCCATGAACTGATGCATAGGTGGTAATGTACTCAACACCGAAGGTGTGATAAGAGACTACGGGACACAGGTGGACAGTAGTGTCCCTAATGATGATCACTGTGCCACACAAGTCATGTAAACCTAGTACAGTCCAAATGTCAGTAAATGTGTGTCATCCATGGAAACAGAGGTCAGGGTTCCACTCCACTCATCAGTCACAACACCCATCATAGAGTACAATGTCCCTGTTGGTATGTAACTCAGAAGACATACACAGCAACAGTAGATGCCAGACACATAACTCAAAAAGAGTGTTACCGGATTCCAACAGATGCCCTATGCTGACTGTCTTACCAAACCAATTGTACACTGTGTCACATACCGCCTACCCAGAGGCTACCCCTGCCCAACGTACAAAGCTATGGCAAACCCACAGGTGTTGGACGTGCTCCATGAAAAAAGATGGAACACCAGACAAGATACACACTCTACTGATCAACACCTTGTAATGTAAAAAGCAGAACATGCTTGACTGGCACATCATCATCACAGACACATACCATACTGTGGAACCAACCACCTATCAACAGCATATGAAGGTCCTCATTAGCAGTTGCCATCAATAACCATGATGATTACATGTAAGATAGGAAACCCAACCCGGTAATCACCCCTGTGGTTCTGCATGACAGGGGCACAGGAACCTATATCACATGTGTGTTGTAGTGCAGGGTACCATATATCTATGCTTCCATAGGCCCTATGGATAACAGCCTATCAGCTACCTAGGAAACGATACACACACGCATGTACCTGTTGCAACACATGCTATGTGAGGTTGACTGTGTGTGATGGAGAATGTGTATGTGAATGTGTCAATGATGTGTATATGTGTGATAGCCTAGTAGGAGTCTGTGTATGCCATGATATGTAGTGTTGTAGCTCTAATCCCATCAAAAGGTCCATATGCTATTGCCAGGCATGAAAATCACTATGGCATACTTTGTGATGTAGTCCCATGTTGTTGAATGGAGTGTGCCTTTGTAGGCTAAAGCAGTACATGTATCCTTATTGATTGTCAACACTAGTGAATACAAGTCAAGTATGGACTGCAGTACTACCTGAAGCTGTATGCCTAAACTTCACAGTATGGTTTATATCCACACGGCTTGGTAGCACACTTTTGTTTGTTACCTGTAGTCCTCACACATCACATACCTCAGGCATGAGGTTATGTATGTGCTGACACATAGAAATATATGGTACACAGGTAACTGTAATCTGGGTTTCCATACCCTTGTGTCTTGTAGGTATGTCTGATGTGTGTGTGCGTATGCCTGTAACATGTCCTTGGTGGTATGTGTGTCACAGGCTATAGGTGCGTATCCAGCAACATGTATAGTTTAGTACAGCAGTATGCCACCTATAGTGGTGAATGTGCACATATGTTACTGAGGGGTTTGCTATCAACAAGTAGTGTGGTGTACTGCTAGTACCATAACCATACTGTACATAGATTTAAATGGATGATGAATGTCTGTATGCATTAGCTTCATATACACTTCCTGTGGCTAGGTGTTGCATTGTGTCACATACAGTGTGCCATGTACTGTTGTATAGTCCTACATACTGGTTTCACTTTGTGGCTGTGCAGAACATGGTTTGGTATTTAGCATGTGCCAGGCACTGTCAGGCAGTTGTGGTCTTAGCAGTCATATGTGTTATTAGAAGTGTGTATCTGCTGACAATCAACACATTGCTATATATGGCATTTCATTGATGTCTGTACATTAGAATGTTGAGTTTCCAACATGGCTTTTTCACAATTACTGTTTAATTGTCTTCCAGGGTTATGGCACACAACAGAAAGCCATCCTATACCCCTGAGGAGGAGGAGGATGTTATCAGAGATGCACTCATCCAACATCATAATCTACTGTTTTCAATATCCTGCCAGGACCAGCATGGTCACACTGCACTGTGGCAGGATGTTGTCCGTCAGCTGAATGATGTAGGCATGCATAACTGGACTTATGAGCAGGTACACCATCACTGCAGTGATTTAATCGGACATGTCCAGCAGCATGCCTCCGATGTCTACAGACAACAGCTTGCCACAGGTGGTGGTGCTGCCACACATCCCCCCTCACCAGAGTGGAAGAGCTTCTACTCAGCGTGGTGGCTCCTGGCCAACTATTACAACACACCTGTGTCATCATGGAGGCTGGAGTCACCCAGCACAGTGACAACAAGCGTGCAGGTAACATGGCATATCAGTAGACCACTGTTATCCAAAGTGTTATACATTAATCAGATGTGTACTGTGTATGCAGTATATGTGGAGCCTGGTGTCATGCAATACTGATAATTTGGGACATTATCTGTATGCCTGTGACTGTCACCCCATGTACTACTGTATAATTGCAGACTCACAGCAGCAATGCCATAGTTGTTGATACTGACATACTGTCTCATATCCTTGCAGGTCCCTCTGGTGTGATAGCAAGACAGAAGACCCATGCTGGTGAGTGGGCTACAGTCAATTTAGCATATAACATCTGCATGTCATAGGAGCGTTGTAGGCCATATACACATGTTAAACACCTATGCATAGGGCATGCTCTACATGTTCTCTGTGTGACTATGCACTTCACAGTGACATAAGTATCTGACTCATACACATGCAACACACAGAACATCACAAACAAGTGGGGTACACTGTAGTGGACATTCTATAGGCATAGTCAATACACATGCACACAACATACACCACTTTGTCATATGTAGTATGTGTTGATTCAATACACATGGCATATGTAGACACCTGCTGTAAGGACGTACTTCAGTATCCCATATGTCATCAACACAGCACACATACTATACTTGGGGGTAGAGCCCTATCATGGGGCAGTGTGACATGTGTCAACACACAACACAGTCATGTTAGGCAATGTTCCCTATGAAAAAACTGACATGCCCATGCAACGACTGTCTGTGAACTGTTTAACGTAGCCTAGGTGGTGCAGGTCAGGTACAGCAAGATAGTTGCCAGTGTGGCATGCATCAGTGTTCTTCAGTGACCACATGATGCTGCCTGATGATTGCTCATGGTACTACACTGCATCCAGTTACAGTACCTGCAGTACTTCACATAGCATTCATCGTTAGACACCTGACAGTTGTATGCATCTGGATATGGTTTGTATACCTATGAGTAATGGTGCACACGACATTGGAAAGTGTTTCAGACTTGCAGTGCAATGTTGTGTCCATGTACACATTGTCTACCAGGGTGAGGGCAATCAGTGAACAACACACATGCATCAACGACATGTATACTGTTAACTACAAGGACTCTCTACACTCGCACTGCATGCTGTAGAGCAACACACATCCTGCATGCTGACATGTGTGAGAGGATTCTTTGTCTTGTGATACTGTACTCCACCATCAACCACTAACGACTATGTTCCATATTGCTGTTGGTGTGTGTGTGTCGACTTGAATGTGCAGAGTATTATTGTGCACGTGCTAAAGTGTTCATGTGTTCATGTGTGCATGTGTTCATGTGTGCATGTGCGCATGTGTTCATGTGTGCATGTGTGCATGTGTGCATGTGTTCATGTGGGCATGTGTGCGAACATCCTGTACAGCTGGTAAAGTGTGCTTCCTGTCTCCCTCTCACAGGTGCTGAGGTAATGTCAGATGGGTGCAGCGGGGAACATGAGGTCACTGCCACTAATAGTGACCATGATGATACATGTGTAGTGGCACATTCATGTTTGACAGGGTCTGTCGGTGGTCCACCAATTGACAGTACACAGCTTTCGATCCCATCTATGCGCACATACATACTGGCATTAAATCCCCACAACACCAATGGCCTTAGGTGAGGAACAGCATACGGTAGGCATTGACCAGGAAAGTGTGGCATCCTTGGCACATGCAACCCCACACAGCAGCCGTGCCCAGACACACGGAACAGTACCACATAGGCATATGTCCAGGGATTCTCGTGGGAGCATCGCTGGCCGTAATGCCCCTGGCAGGCATGCCCGCACAGGTCTCACAACCTCGGGTATGTTCCGGGCTGTGATGCAAGCACAGGCACATATGGAACGATACACCAGGCAGGGACTAAGGGCGCAAAGGGCTCATAACACTGTGATCAATGACAGTATCCATGACCTTGCCGGTGCCATCTGCAATTACACCGTTGTCATTGATAGACATTGGGGGGAGACACTAGATGTCCTTTGCAATGTTATGTGAATGTGCCAGGACAGTGCAGGATGGCTGGGATGTCGACGTGGACGTATGCCAGGAACATCCACAGCTGGCAGCTGACGCAGATGACACCCAAGTGCCAGCCGCTCCCGTAGTGCCAATGTTGTGACTGGGCTGTCGGTAGACAGTCCAAGATGACCACGTGCACATGGCTCTGGCCAGTCCCAGCAGGGATATGGGTCCAGTCAACATCCCTCTGCCTCTGATGATAGTACCCAGTCTGGCTTAGTACTCGATACAGTCCGTGTCACCCCTGGCAGGCGCAGGTACTGTGTCTGTGGCTGGAGACAGTGATCTGTACAGCCTGGCAGGTACAGTCTGTGGCTGTCCCTCAAACTCCTGTATTTGGCAGCCACAAGGGGGCACTGTGTGCATGCAGACACACCCATACTACCAACACGTAGGGTTAACACATGCACACACACATCACATCAACACTGACCCATACTGTACTGTTGTCCCTCACACACACACACACACACACACACACATAGGTTCATAGGTTCATACTAGGCTATCTGCCCTGGGGCAATTATAAGCCTAGCCCGATTCTGTATGGCTTACGCCACCCCTTGATTTGAGTATACTGTGCCCTTTTTAAGGTTTAGTTTACTGTGCCTCTGTCTAATAGTGACACGGGAGTAATCCCTGGGACAAACCTATGATCCCCCATCCACTTATCGAGATTCTTCTTGAAGAGATTCAGTGAGGTGCTCTGCCTCACATGAACTGGAATTCTATTCCAGAGTGAAGGGAGCCTCTGGGTTATGAACCTGTCCCTCCAGCAAGTTCTATTTATTTCTGTGCCGAGGTTCAAGTCCCTCGAGCTTGTGGCTCTAAGGGATTTAGATTTACTGAGGTGGGGCATGTCCATTAATTCTGGATTTGACATAGCTTTGTATGTCAGGCATAGATCACCTCGAAGTAGACGGTATGCAACTGAGTAGAGCTGGAGTTTTTTTTAACCGAGCAGCATATGGCATCTGTTTGAGACCCTTGATCCTATTGGTGAGATACTTTTGGGGTCTTTCTAATTGCTGCAGGTGTCGGGTAAGGTACATCCAAAAAGGGGCATTGTATTCTATGATGGGCCTGATGAGGGATGAATAAAGGGGCACGATTACCTCTCTTGATCTAAATGTGAAACCCTTTGTGATGAGGTGGGCTATGTAGAAGGTCTTTCTAACCACTTTGGCAATGTGGTTTTCAAAGGAGAGATTGCTATCAACTTGGGTCCCCAGGTCCCTAATAACTTTCTCTGTACTTAATGGGTTTCCGCCTATGTGGTAATTTGTGGGCACATTGCTTTTGCCAAAGGGTATGACTATACATTTTTTGGCATTTAGCTTTAAACCATGATGCTGGCACCAGTTATCTGTCTCTGTGAGACCTTTTTGAAGGATGTTTGTGTCAGCTGGAGAGTTGATTATGGCGCCCAGTTTGCAGTCGTCTGTGAACTTGGTGATCCATAGTCCTCCCACGTTTGCCTGTACCTCAGAAAAGTATATACCGAACAAGAGTGGTCACAGGACAGAACCCTGTGGGATGCCACTTGTGACCGGTTTCGAGTCTGACATGGCTCCAGCAACTCTCACTCTGTGGGTTCTGTCTTTGAGCCAGTTTGCGACCCATCTTGTGACATAGGGGTTTATATTTAAGCTGGATAGCTTATCTATGATGCCCGAGTGGGGTATTGTGTCAAATGCCTTTACAAGGTCCAGATAGGCTGTGTGGACTACCTTCCCTTCATCTATGGCTTTGGTGACTGTTTCAAAGAAGTCAACCAGGTTCAAAAGGCAGGATCTGCCCTTGACATAGCCGAACTGGGTAGGATCTAGTGTCTGTAGGTCCCCAATGTCTTTGTTTATGAGCTCCATGATGATCCTCTCCATAGCCTTGCAGACTAAGCTAGTCAGGCTTATGGGGCAATAGTTTCCAGGGTCCGTAGAAGCTCCACCTTTGTGGAGTGGGACCACTGTTGCTGTACGCCATTCTGTGGGCACATATCCTGTAGTGAGGCTGAGATTGTATAGCTGTTTTATTTGAGGGATTAGTTCCTCTTGTAGTTCATGTAGGACGCAACTTGGGACGCCATCTGGTCCCACGGAAGCAGTGTTTTTTGCTTTGGAGAGGGCAGCCTTCACCTGAGCATTTGAGATGTTTGGGAGGCAGCCCTCTGCCGGGATAGATACTTCCTCTTTTGGGGGGGAGGGGGTGGAGACGTCTGCACTGAACCTGTCTGCCAGGATATTGGCGATGTCTGTGTGTTCAGTGTATTTTTTGTCGTTTAGAATCAACTCAGAACAAGTCTGGGAGTTGCATCCCAGGTTTCTAACATAACTGAAAAAAGCCTTATGATTGTCTTTGGTGTCCTGTGCAATTTTTCTCTCGAAGCTGGCCTTGGAAGATTTTATGAGGGATCATAATTTTTTGCTAGTACTGATCAGAGATGCCTTCCCTATTAGGGATTTTGCGCTATCATGTAGTAGCTTCCTCCTTCTGTTGTGCAGTTTATTTATGGCAGGGGTCCACCAGATTGGACGCCTGCCTTTGGATGATTGGGTCTTGGTTTTGTTTGGGATAGCATGATCCATGCATTCCTAGAGATGTCCGTAGAATGCATTTATAAAGGATTCTGCAGTTTGGGCTGTAGTTTCCACTGGCCCTGGGGCCTTGAAGGGTTCCACTTTGGTTTTGAGAAGTGAGAAGTTCGCTTTTGAGAAGTTTTTCACTGTGGTTTTCTAGGCTGGGGGTGGGGTCGGGATGTGGACATCCAGTGAAATTAATTTATGGTCTGATCTTACTAATGAGGGATATACTTCTGGTGTGGAGCATAGAGTCCCCATGTTGGTAATGATCAGGTCTAGTATTTTGTCCCCTCTTGTGGGAGTGGGGACTAGTTGTTCCATAGCATTTGAGTTTATAATTTCCAGGAATCTTTGGGCTAAGGTGCTGGGGCTTGAGTAGTGCCCCCAGTCAATGTTTGGGTAGTTGAAGTCACCCAATATAATGGTGTTCGGAGAGATCTTCATGTTCTCCAATGTTTTCAGGAAGGCCGAATGGGATTCCTGACTTTGAGAGGGTGGTCTTTAGGATGCTATAAACTGAAAAGCAGTCTTGCCCACTGTTAGTTGCACATGGATGGTCTCTGATACTTCGTGCAATGCCACTAACCTGGAGGTGTGGATATCCTTGATAAATATGGAAACTCCCCCTCCTTTTGTGGTTCGGTCCGGGTTTTGGGGCGAAAAGCATGATAAGGTATAGCCTGGTAGTGCTGGGGTGCTCTCTGGAGCCTTGAACCAGGTTTCTGTCACTGCACAGATATCGATGTTCTCCATACTGAGGAGAGCTTTGAGTGCGTGCATCTTGAGGTTAAGACTTCTGGCGTTTAGCAGCATTACCCTTAGTTTCTTGTTCCATGTGCTGTCTATGGGGGTGGGTTTGACTTTTGAGCCTTGCCTAAAAAAGGCAATATGGCGGTGGCAAGAGCCTTTGCCAATATCTAAAAGCCCAGTGGTGACAGGTGCAAGCCGTCCCTAGCGAAGCAACGTGGCTTGTCGAGCATGTCATCCCAGGCTGACAGACACTGGATCCCCTTTGAATGACACCAAAATTTTAGCCAGTTGTTAAAATCGATCATTTTGTCTTTGCACTGTGGCATCATTCTGGGTGAGGGTAAGATGCTGCTCAAGGTCAGGGTCATACCAGCCTGGGCTACATGATCAGAGAGCTCCTGTATGTCTCTTTTCATGTATTCCAGGGAGGTACGTCTCAGGTCATTCACACCAGCATGTACAATGACTGAGTCATATTTGTATTTGCTTTGGAGTGACCTGAGTGCTTGCGTTATGTGTCAGATCCTAGCACCCGACAGGCAGCTCACCGTGACCTTCTCTTTATTCAGCCTGGTGAGCGGGACATCAGTGTGTCTGACAATAGAGTCACCTATAACAAGAGTATCAGGTGTGTTATTCAGCCTTAAGGGCTGTGGCTGCTTGGCACACTGACTTTGTGGGTTATGTGTTGTGTGTGTTTTGTTTTGAGGTAGCGTTTGCTTGGATGTCTGCTTTGGAGGTCTCTGTCGCTTAGGTAGATTTTTATTTAGAGCCTCTGAGTATGTTTTTGTGTATTTATGTGTTTAGTTCGCTGATGTGGCGGGACAATGTGATACTGGAATTGTGTTGTGTGAGGTTACCTTCTCCTCCTGACTGGTTACACCAGTTTTGAGGTGAGAGAGCTCAGCCTCCAGTTTGGCTAAATAGTTGCATCTCTCACATATATTTGAACCTGTTTGGAGGAGGAGAGGAATGTCCGTGTACATGAGACAGTTGTAACATTGCCTCAAAATTCCCAGATTCACCAGCTGGACACACACACACACACACACACACACACACACACACACACACACACACACACACACACACACACACACATGTTGATTGGATGGGTCATTGTCGGGCTCTGGAAAACAATCACAGACTCTGTGCATATGATGAAACTGTGCCACCTCCTGTCATCTGTGACATTGATGCAGGAACAGGATAACACGGTGCTGATGTACAGGGTGACCTACTAGCAGTATAGCAATGTTAGCATGTTCTGAACAGTAATGGGTAATGATATCCTTGTAGGTGTATCTGAGCAGGCATGATGCATCCCAGCAGTGATTATTAATTTTGTATTGTATACACCAGTGTTAATCCCAAACATGGATTGTCCACACATGTGACAGTTGGCTGATGTGTGTGGTACTGGCAGCATGTGTTGTTGAGTGGATGCAATGTCTATGCTGTGTGCTGTACAGATTCCAAGGTGTATATTTGTGAACATGGTGGATGTGCACTGTTTGCATGTATGTGCATGATAGGCACATGTAAAGGGTGACATGCCCTGTATTACACAGTGTTAATAGTTCATATTTCCTATTGGTGTCCTATATGCATGTCACTACACATATGTCACAACTTGGGTACACATGTGTGTATGACATGGTATGACACTATGCTGTGGGTGATACTGTTGATATCAGTCATTGGGTAGCATTCTGGTAGTGTACATAACCTCAACAGCCTGATTTTAACCAATCGTTACATGATGTCTTGACAACTGACACACAGCTGGAGGATACACAGTAGAATTAGAATCTTTCTGGTTTTGTACTATACCAGTTACCAGTGGTAATGACCAACACACATTCCCGTGACCACTCCTGTTTGGCATGTGTCCATCCTAGGTACATGCAGACACACTAGGGATATGTACATCCATATCTGGTGATGCATACAGTGGCCTGCAAAGCATTCCCCGGATTAGACACCTATCTTCCATGAGGGTATCATACAGACTGATATGTCATACAGTAGTAGTAGCAAAACACACAACACTTTGCTCAACAGTGTCACACACACACTCAACAATTGCAGGATTCAAAACCCTACCTACCTATGCCATGGTACTAGACACATATGCATTACCACTATGTGCCATATGCTTTACTGGGAGTTTTCATTTCCACTCCTGTTTTTGTGGGATACTGACATCATCAAACCAGCAAAAGGTGTATTCACCTCTTTTAATGTGTTTTCACATTCTCAAAAAAGGCCACTCTTCTCATAGGATTACACACACACCCCCACACACACTCAGCATTTGCAGGATTCAAACTCCTACCTAATTTCGTCATGACACTAGTGGGATACGCATTAACATGACATGTGATTTGCTTCACTGAGTGCATTCATTTCCAATGCTGTATTTGTAGGATGCTGACATCATCACACTTGGCAAAGAGGTATTTACCTCTCCTAATGTGTTTCCACAGTCTCCAAAAAGGCCACTCCTCTCAAAGGCAATCTCACACACACATTCACACTCAGCAGGATTCAAACGCCTACCTAACTCTGTTATGACACTAGTGGGATACGCATCAACATGACACACTATTTGCTTTATTGGAAGCATTCATTTCCAGTGCTGTATTTGTAGGATGCTGATATCATCACACTTGGCAAAGAGGTATTTACCTCTCCTAATGTGTTTCCACAGTCTACAAAAATGCCACTCCTCTCAAAGACAATCTCTCACACACACATACACACACACTCAGCAATTGCAGGATTCAAATTGCTACCTAACTATGTTATGACACTAGTGAGATACGCACTTACACAACGCGCTATATGCTTTATTGTGCAGTTTCTATTCACATGCTATATTTGTAGGTTGCTGACATCATCAGACTGGACATGGTAATGTGTGTGCACTTAGTGTTATGCAATTCCAGGAATGAACCTTGTGGGTCAGCAGGTGTGTACATCTTGAACAGGTATACACAGTTCATAGCTTGTGTGATCTATCTGTGGACAAATTACCATTCCTTCACATGACAATACATATTCATGCACGGATTGTTGGTTTTGTGGATACAACATGTGTCTGTGATGCTGGTAAAGGGCTATTCAAAGTCTATGTGGGACCTGTGTTGCTCCTTTCAGTGATGTATGTCCTGCGTGGCTGCCTTGCAAGAATCTAGCAGGTTTGGGGAACATGATGTGCTCATTAACATACCACAGATGTTTGGGTTGTGTGTTTGTCGGTTTACAATAGCTCTGTTCCTGACTGCAATCATGATGGACTCCATGGACTAGCATTTCGGACATCATAGGCTTATAGGATTATAGTTCCTATGGTGTGTTGTGCACCAACACTTGCGGAGTGTGCCACATGTTGCTGTAACACATTCAACGGTGTAAGATCCTGTAGAGAGTGTGAGGCTCAACAGACTGTTCAGGTGCAGAGTCTGTTTGTTCTGTTGTTCACTTATGACACATATGGAGAAACAATGTTATCCACATGATGGGATTCATTTGGCTTTGGGAGGACCAGTTTACACATTCTACATGTTATATCTCCTGGTATGATGTTAGGGCCTTTTGTCACTGGGAGGTGGGTATGTATGTATGGGCCTGTCTGACAGGATGTCGACATTGTCAGTCAGGTACAGTTGACCCTGACTCAGGACATATATGACTGTACATCGATATTTCTGACATAGCTGAAGGAGGTGTGATGTTTCTATCTGTACTCCTTCGCAGATTATCTTTCCACAGCAACAACAAACCTGAACACTAAATCCCTGTTATACTCTTTTACGCACTTCACACACTACTGATCCTTTGTGATCAGTCGACAGTGTATGTCATCATTATATCCTGGCATGTCCAAAGGTCAGTTTCGTGTGTACTCTCCAGTCCAGCTGGTGCATATTGGAATTTTGACGCATTGCTACAACTGTCTTTTGTACACAGGGAACACTGTCCTCCTACCAACAAACTCAGATATATGTGAGAGGTGCAACTGTATAGACAGACAGGAGGCTGAGCTCTCCCAAGCCATGACTGGCACAGTCTATCAGGTGCTGAAGGTAACCACACACACTACAAATCCAGTCGCACATGGACCTATGACAACAGCAAACCATATACATTGACACACAAAGACATACTGGGGGCATCTAAATATACTCTGCCTAAGCAGCAGAGACATCCAAAGCAGACACACAAACAACTGCCAACCCACAACCATACACACATATCACATAGTTCACAAAGTCATTGTGCCACACAGTCACTGCCCTAGGCCTACACAACACACCTCATACACTTGTATTAGGTGACTGTAACTGTCCATCACACTGACATCCCACTCACCAGGCTGAACAAGGTTAAGGTCACTTTGTGCTGTGTGTCGGGTGCCAGGATCTGCCACATCACACATGCACTCTTGTCAGTCTACTGCAAGTACAAATATGGCTCCATCATTGACCATGCTGGTGTGTAATCCCTCAGACGTTCCTCTCTGGAATACATGACAAGAGGCATAGATGAGCTCTCTGATCATGTAGCCCAGGCCAGTATGACCCTGACCTTGTATAGCATCTTACCCTCACCAAGTACTATGTCACAGTATACAGACGAACTGATCACTTTTAACAGTTGCCTAACATATTGTTGTCATTCAAAGGGGATCCAGTGTCTGTCAGCCTGGGATTACATGCTCAACATGCCATGTACATTCGCTATGGATGCCATGCACCTGTCACCCCTAGGCTTTCACAGACTGCCTTAGGCTCTTGACACACACATGTTGGCTGTTTGAAGCGAGGCTCAGAAGACAAAAC
Source organism: Protopterus annectens (assembly GCF_019279795.1). NCBI lineage: Eukaryota > Metazoa > Chordata > Ceratodontiformes > Protopteridae > Protopterus > Protopterus annectens. The sequence continues at coordinate 204,092,243 of NC_056751.1, forward strand.
CACAGTAATAGATGTTACAGGGTAAAGGAAACAGAGAGTGATGCTGCTCAACAACTGTTGTCTAACCCTCAGAATGCATGCACTCAGGACTCACATCAGTATGGAGTCTGTCAATATATGTGTAGTAACAAACACCTGGTTCAGGCTCACAAAAGCACAGCAGCACTACCAGGTTTTACTTAATACCATGGTTTTTGGACACAAGACTCGGACCAGACAACAGCAATAGGGGGGGTATCCATATACATCATTCATACACACACCTCCAGGTTAGTAACACTGCACAAAGCATCGGGGAACATACATGTGCAACTCACAGTGGGCCAAACAGCATTTCAGTTTGTAGACTGCTACAGACCACACTCCCAAACTTGGGAACAACACTCGTTATTCCTGGGAACACTGGGGAATGTGAAGGTCTCACCAAACACCATTATTATGTGTGACTTCAAATACACAAACATTGACTGGGTATACTACTCAAACACTGACACCCTTGCACAACAGTTGCTAGGACATGTGGGACCTGATCATCACCAACATGGGGACTCTATGTTCCACACCAGAGGTATACCTGTCATTGTTAAGGTCAGAACATACATTCATCTCACTAGACATACATATCCCATACACACACACATCCTAGGTGATCTGAGTGACGTACTTCTCATGAGCAAATATCACCCTTGTACAAACTGAGGTGGCATCCCTCAATGACCCTGGGACAGTGTTAATTACGGCTCAGACCACTTCATCCTTTACAAGCCCATTCTATGGACAACTAATGGAATGCATGGATCATGCTATCCCAGATAACTATACGACTCACTCCTCCAAAGGTGGGGGACCTGTCTGGTGGACCACGGCCATTAATGAGCTATAAAAGGACAGGAGGAGGCTACTACATTATAGAGCACAATCACAATCAGGAAGGCATCTCTGATCAGTACTATGGTATAGCTACGATCACTTGTTGATTCATCTAAGGCCCACTTCTAACGGACACTTGCAACAGACACTATGGACAATCACAAGGCCTTCTTTAGTTATGTCAGGGACCTGGGTGGGAACTCACAGATATGCTGTGAGTTACTGCATAATTACAAATGATACAGTGAACCCATTGACATTGCGAACATCCTGGCCAACAGGTTCAGTGGGAATGATTCCCCACCATCCCCCCTGCAGTGCACATGTCCATCACAACAGTGTGTAGCCTCCCTGACATCACAGATGAACAGGTGCATGCTGCCCTCTCCATAGCAGACAACACAGCATCAGTAGGACCAGATGGTGTCCTGGACTGCGGCTTACACGAGATTCATGACAAACTTCAAACTCACATTATGTCACTGTTCAATATCACAGTTACTACAGGATATGTACCCATGGAATGGCATACAGCTATGGTGTACCCGCTCAACAGTGCTCGTTCCACAAGGGACCCTGGCCATTATCACAATATATGCCTAACTATCCTGGTCTGATAAGCTACAAAGTGTATCATCATGGAACACATGCACATAGACATTATGAACCTACAGACACTGGATCCTACACAATTTGGTTTTGTTGTGGGCAGATCTTGCCTCTTGAACCTGTTTGCTGTCTTTAAACAGGTAACAGGTCCATAGACGTACAGAGGGTTGTCCACACAGCCTACCTGGAGCTCACACACCAGTTCAACACAATACCCCACTCGGCCCTTATACATTAGATCACCAGATTCAGTATCTACACATATGTCACAAGATGGATTGTTAACTGGATCATGGATAGCACACACATGGTCAGTATTGCAGGTGCCATGTCTGACTATACACCAGTTACACGTGGCATCCCACAGGGCTCAGTCCTGGGACCTCTCTTGTTCTGTATATATTTCAGAAACATACTGGCTGACACAGGAGGAATATTGCTGACCATGTTTGCAGATGACTTCAAACTGTGTGCCATAATCAACTCCACAGCTGGCACAAGCATCCTCAGAAAGGGTCTCACAGAGATGGATGACTGGTGCCAGAGCCAAGGCCTACAGCTACCTTCCTTTAGATGCACAGTCATCACCTTTGGTAGTAACATCATGCCCACACATTAACACATAGGTGATGATACATCATGTACAGTGTGTGTGATTTGTGATTTGGGGACATTAATATTTAGTACTCTCGCCTTTGACATTCACGTTGCCAATGTTGTTGGACACACCTTCTATTTATCCCACCTTATCCCATACGGTTTTACATCCAGATCAGGTGGGGTCATTGTGACCCCATACTCATCAGGCACATGCTTGGATGCAATGCCCCATTTCAGATGTACCTTAACCAACACCTGCAGCAACTGGAATGCACACTAATGTACATAACCAAGTGGATCTAGGGACTCACACAGATGGTATGCACAGTTTGGCTATGGTGACCCCAGTTCTCCTCAGTTGCTTACTGCCTACTTGGATGCAGTCTGTGCCTTTTGTTTGAAGCCATGTCCATCACAGCATTGATGGACAGGCTCCACATGAGGATATCAGAGTCCCTTACAGCTACATGCTCCAGGGACAGGTACATCAGCAATGATGTTAATAGGACATGCTGGAGGGTCAGATTCCCATCACAGAGGCTCCACTCACTCAGGAATGTGATCACAGTCCCACATACGCACAGATCCATGCTGACCACCTACAGCTGACATCTTCACAGGTGGATGGGTGATCGTATGTTTAGCCCTGGGATATGTTATGGGTTCCTGCTAGAGAGAGGCAGAATGACATGAACATATGTGAGATATCTTGTGTAACCTACTATTAACAGGCACAGTCTACTGATCTAGCTGGGTTGCAAAATACAGACACACTGTGGCTAGGCTTCTACATACCCTAGGGCAGATAGCCTAGTGTCAACCTCTGAAGCTATGGTAATGTTCGGGATGCACATTGTTCAGTGATGGTACTGATTGCAGGTTTTGTTTCTTCTTTGCTTTACCACTTTCTATGAACAACCTAGGTATCTGCATAACATATTTGATTGTGACAGGGTTTCACTATATTATATATGTGTCTGTTATCATATCACTGTGTGCACATGGTGGGTTGGTGAATAGTGCAAGGTTCCTGGGTTGACACATGCAACTGAGGGATATGTGTGGCCCACTGCTGTACTCAAACTTGCCCTAAGTGTGTGAGCATGCCCAGTTCAGACTTTCAGTGTTTTGTTGCCTGACATTTGTCTCATATATTCAAGTGTGTGAGCATGCCCAGTGTGACCTTGCAGTATGTTGCTGTCTGAGGTCCACTACATTTTCTGATGTGTGTGAACATTGCCAATATTAACATTTATACTATATGTGTGTTGAATATCAGCTTCTATTATTACTGCAGGCCTCACCTTTGTGTAATAACTTGACAGGGATTATGCTATGCCTGCAAGGTTTCCATGAGATACTTAGCATTTACTTATCAACATTTTTTCATACAAGATGACCATTGACATGCTGTCATGGTTCAGTGGTTCTGTACTATGACTATAGTGCACTGCATCCTGGGTTTGAGAACTGTCACTGCTTCATATTTTCATACATGCCAGAACAGATTGCTTCAAGAAAAGTGAAGCAAATATGAACATGTTAACCTACTTTTGCTGAACTATGCCCTCATTTGACCAGACTTGCACAACATTGCTCAATGTTGACCAACATTGCTGGACAGTGCACAATATTGCTCAACATTGCCTGTAGTTGCAATTTTGTTTACATATACTAAATAGTGGTGAGAGCTGTTTTGCAGTGCTTTATATTGCTTAACACATAGCAATCATACCTCAGGTGGTGCTGCAGGGCTGCCTATGTCGGATGCACATTTTTCACTCCCTATACATGTTTGTTAACAGGTAGTGTCAAGTTAGGCACCCCTTTTACTATATGTGCGAGTTGGATAGAGGTATCATTTCCAGGGTTCCTAATGAGCCAGTGTATATGCTATGCATTGCCTCTTTGCCAAGGCCAAAGCATACTGGGCATGCCTCCTTCTGCCTACTGGGACAAGCTCAGGTTGCTCCTCTGAGTCACAGTCTGCCTGTGATGGCCTTGGCAATGGTGGGGGGCTGTTGTGCCCAGCCCTATGCTGCTCCTGCTGCAGCTGTTTTCGCAGGATCATATTGTGTAGCATAGCACATACCATGACTATTTGGGTACATATAGTTGGTGAGTACTGCAAGGCTCCACCAGATGTGTCCAGGCACCGGAACTGTGACTTGAGCAGCCCAAACACATGCTCAATTACATTTTGTGTTTGTGCGTGTGCCTCATTATGGCATTCCTGTTCAGGTGTGTGCGCATTTCTGATGGGTGTCATCAGCCACAGCTCGAGTGCATAGCCAGCATCCCCCACTAGGTGACCATGAGGGATGTCCCCATTGGCAAATGTCTGGTACAGCTGTATCAGATGCCAGATATGGGAGTCATGGTAGCTTCCAGGGCAGCCAGCACACGCATTCATTATTATGCCCTGGGCATCACACACAAACTGGCAGTTGATGGAGGGGTAACCCTTGCGGTTATAGTAGACCCTATCCCGCTCACCAGCTGGTGCTTTGATGCAAATGTGCGTGCAGTCTATTGTACCCACTACCTCAGGGTATTCCGCTATTTGCTGGAAGAGATACATATTGCTGGCCAATACCCCACGGGAATTGCAGAAATACACATGATCACAGACATGTGCTGACATGGCATTCAGGAACTGGTGCAGTACCCTGGATGCTGATGCCTGTGAAATCCCCATCATATCGCCAGTTGGTCTCTGGAAGGTACCTGTTGCTAATATTCTTAGACCAACACATACCTTGGTTTCCACTGGGATTGGTTCCCGTCTGTTGGGCCTGTGTGTGAGGCGTGGCCTGCACAGCTCAACAATTTGCTGCATGAGGTCTCTGTCCACTCTATAGCTCTCCACTATCTCCAGCTCATGTAGCCCCTGGTAGGTTATCCTAGGCCTGTACACTCTTCTCCATCTCCTCACTGTGGGTTGCTCAGCAGCATTTGCATTATCACCACCCTCAGCATGTTGCATATGTCGCCTTATAACAGCAATGCAGCCACTAACATTTCTTTGTCTCAGTAAAGCTTTTTCAGTTTTCACTTCTATTAGCTTACTGCAGTGTTGCAGTGTGTCTGAGAAAAACATACTGGAAAGTTGTTTGCTGAGTTTTAAGTGCTGAGCTGGGCTGGGCTAGTGTACTGCCTGTGTAATTGCCTGATTCTGATTGTTTTCACCTGCTAGCTCTGCTGGTACTCCCTGGTTAACTATTTACTATTTGTTGTGCTTCCTTTTCTCTTTCTATTTCCTCAGGGGGCGGCGCTGTGCAAACAAGCGCAAACACGTGCACACCAACTCACACACGTGCACACATGCTTACACGGACTACAACTTGCTTATTCTTGCTAATATGCGCGCACACAGGCGCAAACGCTCTTACATGGGTTTCAACATCCTTACACTTGCTTACTCTGGCTTAAACGCGTGCACACAGGCGCACACGTGCACGCAGGCTTACTCGGTTTTACAGGCGTGCACACGTGCGCATACATGGTGCAGGTATTTCTACAAGAAACTTTGGTGTTGTTCATGGCATACACTTTCAATTTCTTGCCTTTAGCTAGGTACCTGTTGACACACCTCTTCCAGTGATTAGTATCTGACAGCAGACACATGCCACTCTACTCCAATGAGCTTCACTTCTCTCAGACATACCCCCTTATGATGTCACCTATCTTCTACTCTGTTACACCCCTTATCCTACTCCTACACTACACTGACTGTGCTCTTTTGCTATGTAAACTTGGGATTCACTATCCTTACCCTCACTGGCATAGGATTGCCTACTAATGCTTGGTTACAAGTCTTAGACTGAACTTCCCCACTTAGCAACCTCTACTCAGTAGCCATGTTGTCTTTGGCCTGCCATTCCCTTGGATTGTATATTAGGGATTACTGTAAAATCCACATTTTTGTTTTTTATTTATTGGTTTTCTGGTTTTTACAATGCACCGTGTTTGCGCGGTGCTGCGCTATGCTTAAACATCGGCAATCAGGAAAAAAATGTATTTTAATTTATTTTATTTTTGGATCAGTGGACATTGCCAATGGCCATATTTTTGGCCATTGGCATGCTTCCTCGACTGGATGCATCCTTTTTTTGGAGCTGTTACGGCTTCATTTTGCTATTTGCAGAAACATACTCAGTTGTCAATGGAATACATTTCTACAAATAACACTACTCTTACTCGGACAGGTTAGGGTTTCCTGAATCGCAAATTTACCTCATTTGCATACATTTCAGCAGCAAATGAGGTAATTTGCATATCCTAGCCCTGTCCATGTAAGAGTCTTTTTAGGAGCTCTGTTGCACGCCCCTACCGGCTGTTCCTGGATCGCTCGGCGGACATGTTGGCTGCATGGAGTCTTACTCTACTCTTCGACTCCATGCAAGCCTTTGTGAATCCGGCCCATAGTCTTGCAATACCTACTAGTATAATACTGTCTAATGTCTTCCTGTCCAATTGTAGTAATTTATTGTGTTGTTATTATTTGAATTATTACTGTATGCGCATTAGTCTTAATGACATTCAAACTGTGTGTTCATTGTTATGTTTTGCACGGGGAACAAAGCAATTTAATTTAGTTCAGCTTGCACTGCTATGTATATCTGATCGACAATAAAGTTTACTTTGCCTTTTGACTTTGACTAACACTCTTATATTTTTTGAGTATGATAATCTATTGGAGCACCTGCATGCCTAATCCGGGTAGAGGACTAACTTGTAACTTTGAACCAGATGAGGTTACTTGAAAGCAGTTATGTTTGTGAAATGCTAACTGTTGATAAATATTCCTGATAGTGCCTGTTTCTAGATGCTATGGAAAGTTACTGTGATGAAAACTACAGCTAAAGTTTCTCTCAGCTGTGGTCAGGTCATTGAGCATGCTGAAAAACAAATTGTCCTACAAGGTATATGAGCTACTGAAGTTCTAGAAAATCAAAATAAATACAGTTATGTAACAAGTATAACATATAGGACAAATTTGGATGGGTGATTGTCACTATGTCAGTATCAAACTCAGCAACTCCATCAAATGATTCATGTTTGCAGTGCTTCTCTGCAACACAGCTCTCTTTTTCTGTAGTTAAAAAACAGAGAAGATGTACTTACTGAAAATATATGCTGTTTCACTGTGATAACTGATGAAAAATCTTTGTGATGTCTGCTATTCTGCTTTGCTGAAAGGCTATATGTCCAAAGCTATCAGCTCTTAGTTTAATTTTGTTACTCCACTTGCATCTAGATGACCTTCATAGAATTTGATTTATTTTCCACTGTCTCAGAAATGTTGAGGTGCCTTTTATCAGGGAAAGTAGAATTTCTCAGTCATGTAAAGGTCAAAACATTGAGTTCTGTTCTTGTAATTTCTCCAGCAAAGTAGTGTAAAGAAAGTGATAACACTGCTGATGAACCAGCAGTTCTGCACTGTGATACATCGGGTAATGTTTCAAATAACTTGGCCTCTGCAATGTTATCTGCCTATCTGAACTTATACTCTAACTTAGAAGATATCAAGCTTTTGCTTCTTGACTTGATTTTAAGAAATGCTTTTTATAAGTGCTTCTTCTTGTCTAGCTCTGTGTATAGCCTTTCCACAGGCAGGAAATAATGGATACAAATGTAATGGTCATCATCTATGTTACAAAAGGCCATCACATTTTAACACTGGAAGATGTGTACTAGCATCAAAAACGTCTTTGCATAATTTTAGCCAGCCAGCTTCCCAGTACCAAGTAAGACAAAATAGCATATTTATGTGTTCTAGATCTACTATCTTATATAATGGCATTTTTCTCGCAGTTTTTTTTCTTGCACTGATTGGTGTATTACTCTTGTTAAAAATTTCCTAACTCGTCATTTCATTAACTAATCACACCTTCCATAATAAATAAATGTCAGTCAAAAGTTACTGCCCCTTGCTTGTATTTTTCTGCAAACATGCTGTAGCATTCTTGCTTACTTTTTCTCTTTGACATTATAATCCTTATCCATATCATATGAAATCATTCATTACAGGTTAATCTGTTAACTTTATATCACTCAGGATTTTGGCTTGCATCTGTGTTCTCGTATCTGTATTGTACCCTCTATTCTATTCTCATTGCATTCATTAAAGCTAAAGGTGCTGCTCTGTATCATTTTCATTAAATTTGCGATTCACAAAATAAAACAGAATTATTATAAAAAATCATACACTGCATTTTTCTTTTCATGTTGTGTGTTGCTTTTATCTCTCATTGCATTTTAGTCAGGCAATTACTGAACTTTCTTTTTTTTCTGTGCAATTTCTTTATTTCTATTTTTACATCTGGACTTCTAATAAGATGATGTTTCCATAGCTATTGCATTCATAGTAACAATCCATGATGTCTGAATGAAGGTTACCAGCTTGCCTTTATTTTCTGGCATTGAGATGGAAATGCAAAAGTTATCCTGTTTTGTGTGTGTATGTGTGTGTGTGTGTGTGTGTGTGTGTGTGTGTGTGTGTGTGTGTGTGTGTGTATGTGTGTGTGTGTGTGTGTGTGTGTGTGTGTGTGTGTGTGTGTGTGTGTGTGTGTGTGTGTGTGTGTGTGTGTTGAAAAAGCTTAATATGTTACTTTTGGAAGTAACTAGACAGTGAATTAGATGTTTAATAAAAACAAAATAATTCCAAACACAAAATATTTAAAAAAATCCTTGCTTTTGTGATGCTTGAACACTGGTGTCTATATTGTAAGGCCCACCTTTATGTAGAAGATGGGTACTATTAAGTGCTTGTAAAGGGTGAAAAAAAAACATTCAGGTATGTCTACAGGTAGATTGTTATGCACGTTATGGTTCACGTGATCACTTTCTTAGTACTGTTTCTGTGTTCCTAAGTGAAGGGTTTAGTCAAATTTGAAACCAGTGACAAAACTGATTTTCAGCATCTCCTGCTCAGCATTAACATGCAGTTAATTTTGTGAGTTCCACTTATGTCATATATTATATTCATGACTACAGTGGTGACTAAATTATTAAATATTAGATGACTAGCAAGACAAATTATGCCACATTATGACATTTATTACACTACCTATAAGCATCGATGGACCTTTATATATTATCTAGTGCTGCACATTATACAATGCTAACAATTCATAATCTGTGAACACCTTTAGATTTATTTCCTAAAATTATAGAGTGGTCTGACTTCACTTACTGTGTTTAATTGACAATGTGAACAAGTCAATTTCAGTGGTTGAGGAAACAAAGGCTAGTTGTTTGCTTGCTCAGTTGGAAATCAATATGCAGTGCTGTTATCATAATTTGCTTTTCAAAAATTTAACTTTATTTTGCTTTGATGTGTGCATTTACCCTATACTATAGGTTCATAGCTTCATAGGTGAAGGGACCCTGTGCTCATGTTTCATACTATATTGCAATACATATTCCATTCCACCAAAATCATAGTAAATCCAAGTGTCATATGGTTTTCTAAACAGTTAATAAATTAGATTTCCATCGCTCTCTTTATTGATCTGTCTATCAGTCTATCTATCTATCTATCTATCTATCTATCTATCTATCTATCTATCTACCTACCTATCTATATGTACATATAGGAAATCTATTCCAGAAAACTGGTCTTTACAGAGAAACATTTCTTCTCCTAGTAAATTAAATGACATTTTGAGCATTTATGCCTCAGTGTTTTACAACTAATATGCAGTTCTAAGCCTAAAATGACAATTAAAACATCATTAAGAGCCTGCGTTCCAAACATAACCAACCCATAAAGTAGAACTACTAGTGCTTTACTCAAGAGCTTCATCCCATGTCTTTAAAGACTGAACATTTTGGTAAATTTCTTCTGCGCCTGCTCCAACAGTGAAAGCTGGCCTTTCTATAGCAGAAATTGGGTGTTCTGTACCATTTAGGGATGAACCATGGACTTAAATAGCCTTGTGGGTATAGCAGTATCACTCAAAGAGACAGTTGTGGCTTACATCTCCATGTGTGGAACAGCTGTATTTGCAATATGAGCGACATTTTCACTGAAAGTGAATTTACTTTACAAGAGATCTTAAGAAACCAAGCTCTGTGCTTAAGTGGTACAGATGAATAAAGCTCTGACTATAGCTCAGTAGACCCAGGTTTGATTAGTGGTTTGTGTGATTGACAGAGCAGCATGGTAGGATGTGTGCCTGTTCCAGTTGGGAAGGTATTCATTGATGATACTCCCTTATGGAAGGCATAGTCCAAAGAGAGAAGTTGTCCTCTGAAATGATCATTGAGCATGAGGGGGTAGGGAGTGGCTAGGGTTTGTAATAAAATCCCCAGGAAAGAAGGAGAGATTGCCAAGTCCCCAGAATGTCCTTAGGATTCATGACTGGCTCCAGTAATATTGGAATAAGTCAGGAAGGGTAAGGAGATAAACTAGTAGTCCTGGCATGGACCTGGAACACTGAGACTAGGCCAGTTGTGTGTTGCCCGAGAGAGACAAAAAAAATGATATCAAGATCCATAATTTTTTCATTTCTTTTTTTTCTGCATGCACTAAGGAAGTGCTATATAAGTTAATTTGCACGCCAGGGTTAAATTTTCCTGTAGACATATTTTACACTTGTCTACCCTAAGGCTAGTCTCTGATTCTTTATCTATGTATGAGCACACTTTAGGATGATAAATATTTGGTTAACATCACATAATGATGTAACTACCACACCTGTTTTGAGGTTGGCAATTTATTTAGAAAGCCAATAGGAAGTGAGATAAAACAAGGTTAAAAAGAATGAGATTGACAAAGAAGCCTTTAAGAATCCATGTTCTTAATCATTTCTGGCAAGACTAGGTTTTGATTCAGCTGAATCATTCTCTGGGACTTGACTTCCTAGACACTCAGGTATCCATTTAATAGCAAATTGATTAATTAGGTAATATTAGACTTCTGGCAGCACTATCGTGGTGTGAGAGTTAAAGAACTTAGAATGTCTGAATAAATTATAATAACTGAAAAACATAGCTCTAGGGTCAAAATCTAGGTACATAAAAATCTACTAGATTAGTCAAAGTCAACCTCAGTTAGGAAAAAAATAATTGTTGCAAAGGATCCTTCTGTGGGGTTATACTTGTGAGTAGAGTTTAAGACGTGTATTCCCCACCATCTACAAATTATGCTGTAATCAGCCTTTCAATTTGAAGTTTCCTGGCATATCTTTAGTACAGGCTCTGACTTATATTCTGTTTCTTAAGAAAAGACCTGTGGAGTACAGACAAAATGGTCCTGAAAATGTATGGTCCTAAAATGGATAGGTATTCTATACTTTTGATTGTTTTGCAACTCAAATGCAGTGAATTAATTCTTAATACTGACACAGCTGTAAAAGACTGGACTTTGTGTTGCTCATTTAAGTTTATTAAATACACAAATATGAAAACATATATGAAGACATATTTGTTAGAACCACCTTACAGTGGTCAAAATCAGTTCAGATTAAGAACTAACTTTATCATAAAGCAATTTAAAATTTCAAAAGAATTTTTTTCTATCAGAAGTCCATGTACATGTCATTATTGTACTATTTTACAGGATCTTTCAGTCAAAATGATCAAGCACGCTTGTAGCAAATAATCACTAAACAAATAGCAGTAATACTATAACTATAATGAGGTAACCTATGCCCTGACCTGTGATGTCTTCTGAGAGAAGAGGTCACTTTGTATTATACATTTCATGGTTTGGTATGGTTTATACTGTTTATAACACATTCATTCATATACTAATCCATGGCATTAGCCATTCCATAGAACATCTGCACAGCAGCATTGAATATGCTAAGTACAACTGCCCTAACTCCTCCTGCTCCTTCCACTATAAAATAGCCTTGGAATACTCATGTAGTGGGTTATATATGACTAATAGGACTCTTACATATATAAATATATTCACTAACTTCTCATTTACAGCTTATTTGTTTTTGTGAAGGTTGAACCATGCAACATATTATAATATTACCTTTTATAGCACATTTCAGATTGCATAACCACGATTGCTAAGCAGGAAAAAAAAACATATTTTTAGTTTTACATCTCTCTTACTGTGCTATTGTTTTGTAGTCTGACTGATACACTGCACTGTGTCATACACCTGCAGCTTATTAGTTTTCATGCCTGACAAATAACATTTATAAAAGGTGTACTCTTCTCTCAGATCTGTTTGTCTCTCATATTCTGTGCATTAGTATGCAGTTGGACAAGATGACACGTGTTGCCGCTGTTGATTCTTATTACAAGCCTAAACATGAATTTCAGGTAATGAGACAGCTTTCTCAACAAAATAACTTCCACTTTATACCATCTACATTAACTGACAGATTTTGGTCACGATTGAATTAGTTACAATTACTGCTTCAATACCTACCTTTTCTACACCAAAATAATATCAGTGGTCATACTTTGGAGTGATTCAACATTCAGTATCGCAATGGTTCAAATATCGACACATCCATTACATTAGTGATATGTCAGTGACTACTCACTACTTTTCTTTTTTCCTCCATACACTACATTGACAAAATTTGTGTGCAAGTAGCTTTTTTTTAACTATTATGTCTATACATGAAGCAAGTTGAAGAGCCTGTAAGACAACTGTCATGCACTGAATATACAGCTAATATTCCCATTTCATTAGATCAATTTTTCATTTTATTGCAGCTGAGAACCAATCCTTAGGTTATGGCATTACACAGAATAGTTAAGTTTTCAACTGTTGTTTTACATTCTGTTTACAAGTGCAAATCTGTGTACTGTCATTCTTGCCTTATTACAAAGATTACACTGAATTGAGGCTAGTGATGGAACTTTACTGTGAAAATCATTTGCACTACTGTAGAATAATAGTAAATACATTACTTTTGCACAATCTAAGGTAACTCATTTGCATTATGCATGATCCAGATTTGCTACTATTACAAACCCAGCAGTCTATTTTTGACATATCATTCACCTGCAGACAACTATTTCAAACCTTGATGAGTCCATTATGTAACCATATTACAATGAGCATTTTTGTTTTCTATAAGAGAACTATAAGACTCCAACATATGCATTAAAGTGCATTTTGTAGTTATTTTTTCATTACATGATCCTATCATGCAATTTTGCAAATCAGTTATAACGGCCTGTTATGATACAGCACCCTTTTGCTTTCAGTTGTTCTTCTTTTCTTATATACACTCAACGAGACGAGTGATGCAGGCTGAGTTCCAAGTTTGTAAATGAAGAGCGACTGAATGTTACACTGCAAATATCGACAAATCTGAGTGCAACATCAATTCTAGTATATCATTTATGATAACCACAGTGTACATCTCAGTTGTTATTACTACAATTATTAACAGACATACAGCCGACTAACGTAACATAATAGCATAAATGCCATGAAAATACTGAGTGATTACTTTTTACACAGCAATGACATTTGAACTGTGAGCTCACATGTTCAATGGACGGTAATTTGGACTGATGTCAGTCTATAGAGAAAACTCGTACTGTAAAATGTTACAGTTCATGATTCTGTATCTTGACATATTTACCAAATATACTTAATAATAAACATGAGTTCATGACAAAATTAGTCAGCTGGCAGTCTTTGGTAGTATTGGTTCTGTAAAGTGGGCAGAGTAGGGCTGGTGTTGGGGACAGCAGTAGATTATAAGTAAGTGGAAGTTGTAGCAGTTCATTAGTAGGTTCTATGGAAAAATAGTAATAAATCAATAAATCATGAAAATATAACTAATAATAGAAAGGAAGAAAGGGAAGATTAGGGCACAGTGTTGTTGTAGTGGGAGGTAAGGGAAAGAGCAATAGTTGTCTTTGCTGTTAGCTTATGCAGAGTTTAGGGGCAAACATGTTAAGTGAAACAACTAGAAAAAGACATGTAAGTTACAGGCCCTTTATGCAGTGGGGTATTGCTCTTACTGTGGTGCCTACCTTACTTTAGAAAATGAATGTTGGTGGTTAAAGTAGAGATTTATAGTATGATGTTTGATTTTTGTTGTTGCTGCTTTTTAAAAAGAAAAGTAAGTAGGAAATCTGGCAAGCACACATGTGGCTTTAGGGGAAGTAGTTCTGATTAGGCATGGCATTTTACATTGTGGGCGGAGATACTATTTGAGCTCATAGGAGAGGGGTGCCAGGCTATATCATGTGGTAGTGGGTGTGAGGTATATCTCACATGGTAATTAAAAAAAAGAAAAGAAAAAACATGGGGAAGCATAGGTTTCCTCATAGTTCTTTATGGCCAGAATTACAGAAATGTTGAGGGCTTGTCTCATATTTGGGTCTGCTCTTCATAAGGTTATAGGTTTCTAAAAAAATGTTGAGGACTGCGGGCACGACATAAAGATAGGTATTCAACTTCAGACTTGCTATCCTTCATATAATGCATGCTAAAGCAAAAGATTTTATTCAAGCAATTTTTTTAAGATTACAGCAGCCACATTTAAATTCTGCCCCTGATTTGTACTTTTGTTCTCACATCATTGTCTATAAAGTCTTATGCATACAAATTAAGAAGTATTGGATGTGCTTTGGACTCCAGGGAGGAAGGAGGATTGCAATGTGTAGTAATCAAAAGAACTATGATATGACTGTAGCATGCTTAAAGACAGGAAACGATTTGAGTTGACAGTCAGGGAGCTTTTAAGTGGTTGAGGCCATGTTTTACATACGATAGATAGATAGATAGATAGACAGATAGATAGATAGATAGATAGATAGATAGATAGATAGAAAATATTAATAGATATAGATATAAATGGAAATGTAAACTGTAAAGCAAACAGGGACTGATGTGGACTAAAGCATTTCTGTGCTTCAGGTACTGAGTAGAGAAATCAGATCTTCAGATGACGGATAATATTGAAAACTTATTTATTTGGTAGCAAAGTAGGGTTTAAAGTAAAAATATTAAAATCTGGCCCATATTCCTGTATTTGCACATGCATCCCCTTCCCCATCTGCTCCATTTTGGTTTCAGCTGTGGATGAGCACCCTGGTCATTCGAGTCCATGATTGTGCCAACAATGTGTGCAGTCTTTTAAAGAAGGCACATAGGGTGTGTTTATAATGCATCATGTACAAATAGTAGTAAATGAGAAGATATAGAAGGGTGTGTATGTGGACATTTTTAGGTGATTGATAATGATGGGAGCCAGAGGATTGGATTCAAACACCTTACAGCAACATCAATAGCTTTGGAGAGAAGGAAGCTAGCCAAACTCATGTATAAGTCATGGGAAAATTGTTTTTTTTTTATTTTAAGTGGTGTTAGAGAAGGAACCCGAGCAGGGATTTCCACTTTTGGCTTATTTCCTAGCTATAAGGGAAGTTCAGAGGTTAAGGGGTGAGAATGTGTGATTATTGTAAGACAAGCATTTTCATAAATTGAAGGCAGTTGGTAAGTCTCTTCATTTGGGAGTGCAGGCATGCCAACCCTTGGCTAGTGTCCATGATGGATAAGGTAGTTGGGTTTGCAAAAGCAGGAAATGAAGAGACAATGAGTAAGACAAGGACCTGCTGGGCTTTTAATGCAAGCAAATGTAGCTGGCTGCATTGCAGATTTTCACAAGCATGCGCAATTTCTGGTGATTAGCACAGTGGGAGAGGTGTTGGAGAAAAGAATCAGGACAAGGAGTTAAGGGGCATTTGCCACTGGATGATGCTGGCTAAAAAACAGCAGAGAGGAAAAATGTGGCTGAGATCGCAGGGTGCCACTAGGTCATAAATAGCTGCATCACCCTTTTGGTAAGGGACAGGTAGGCTGTCCGTTACTTTCTCCTATTAGAGCTGATAAATTGATTACCATGCTGCAACATTACCTGGATGCAGGCATAGCTCAGAAACTGATAGGAGATTTTACTTTGTGTGTGAGTGTGTGCAATTGGAGTGTTCTAAAAAATCATTAGTGAAAGGTATTCATAGGATTTGGCAAGAGTTATTGGATAAAGAGGTAAAAGCAGACAGGATTTTAGGCTCTTTAGCCCTTTTCCCCTTTGGTATGTTTCGAGTTTCACTACTGGGTCTAGAGCCAAAGAAAATGTTTGGTAAATACTGGATCATTCCTCACCATTCATTCCCAGTAGAGACCTTCAGTGAGTGATCACCTAGGTAGAATTAATGCCCGAATGCTGTATGCTTCATTGGATGATGTAGTGGTTCACTGATCCCTTGTGTTATGTGACAGTGAGTTAGCTTTTTGCTTGTTGAAGAAGACTAGCCCAAGTTGGGGATATCTTTGGGGACAAAGATTTCATTGAAAAAAACATGGCAATGGATTACACATTAGTCTGAGCAATATTTCAGAGATTTATCTCAACTTTGCAAGGGTGTGAGAGCAGAAGTGTGCAATGGCAGTGCACTGATATTTTGTTGTCTCTGGATGGTTATGAAGGAGTTCAGAAAGGATTGCAAAATATTTTGGAGCTATTTATTGAATTGAGAGTGGCACTACCAAAGGGCAAGAAAGAAGGCCTGACTAAGGTGCTGACATTTTTAGGTTTAGACATCGATGTATCTGAAGGGTCATTTAATTTACTGAAGGGCATACTGCAATCATGTTAGATGAGGACTAAGTTAGGTTTATGGAGGTAATGGAATTACCTGGATTGCACAATTTTGCATGTCGAGCAGCTGGGTAAGGCTGGAATTTTAGAAGGCTGTTAGAGAATTTGCCTGGGTGTAAAAAAAAAAAAACACTGTGGGTCAGACTATCTAATAGTGTGAAGGAGGGTGTGGTGGACTGGAAATAGTTTTTGGTGCAATTTAATGGGGATACAATATGGATCAGTTGCAGTTGTATACAGAAGCTGCAGACAGTGCAGGATGGGTGTTTACATTAACAGTAAGTAGTTTGAGGCAGGTTTATCAAAGAAGGATATTCTGTTTCTGGAACTGATACTGGTTTGCACTGCAATGGCAGTGAAACACAAGGAGTTGAGCAGATAGAAAGTGGTTTTCCATTCCAATTACATAGCAATATGCAAGTCCTAATAGGAAGGTCTGCAAAATCATTGATTCTTCAGATGTTGTGGAAGAACGTGGTGTTAAATTCTCTTTGAATTAATCTATTTTATATACATATATATATATATATATATATATATATATATATATATATATATATATATATATATATATATATATATATATATATATATATATGTATATATTACACACACACAGACACACACATACATACATACATACATGTGTCTACTTTTTATTTACAGAATTTACACTTCTTCATATCGGAAATTACCTACTCTACTTCATCAAAACCCATACAACTGAAACCAGGGAACTGTTTTCCCTGGGAAATGAACCAGTTGACCACCAGGGAAAAAAGTCACCAGAAACACATTAAACCCATTCAAGTGGAGAATTTCACACCCATATCCCACAAGTGGGGGCTTCACCACCCACACCTCCCCTAACTTAATCTACCAACTCAAGGGCAAAGTTCATCCTGGTGGTCAAGTGGTTCATTGCATGATGTTTCAATGAAGTGGATTCCCCAATTTCCAGTTCAAAGTGCACATTTGATAAGTAAAAATAAACCCATACACACGCACACACACACACACACACACACACATTTTTTATATACATATATATATATATATATATATATATATGTATATATATGTGTGTGTGTGTGTGTGTGTGTGTGTGTGTGTGTGTGTGTGTGTCTGTAAGTAGGAAGGACTATGGTGGATACAGTCCACTTATGTGGTGAGTGAAAGAAAACTTCTCAAAATGTTTATTTTAGTAATCTAGCTGCATGTTGATAAGTAGGTAATAAGACAAGTTGTGGTATTTCGATTTACATACTTTTCAAAGACCATGCATTTGTCATTCTGACTGGTTAAACTCAATGAGCTTGCATTCTCTCATGTAGCTGTTAAAATTATAGACCAAATTTAAACATGCTTATTGGTTGCAATACTAATTATATCACTACTGGAGCCAGTGATTACACTGTGCTGAGGTGCCCTAAGTAAAGGCAACATGAATCTTCAGTTTCTGTTGTCTGCTTCACTATGAACTTAACCATTCATT